>NW_010972708.1:50356-52649 GCF_000737465.1 Haliaeetus leucocephalus | reverse complement strand
TTGGCCTTGGCCGGCGGCGGGTCCGTCTTAGAGCCGGCTGGGATGGGCTCGCTCTCTCTCGAACACAGGGGAAGCTTCCAGCAGCTTCTTACAGGAGCCACCCCTGTAACTCCCCCCTGCTACCAAAACCTTGCCACATAAAACCAATACATCCTGTCTTGTCACTATGGACATGCCTAACAATCAGTGGGTATTGTTTGACCCTGTTTACTGGACCTGATCCTGACTATAACTTGCAGATTGACTTCCCAGTTTGACCTCTGACCTTCCTCATCACCACAAACTTGCTTAATGACCCAGACTTTTGGTCAACCTGGCTGCCATCCTTGGCTCTGCCCTGCTTGTCTTGCTCGAATGCTGTGAGACAGGGCCCTGCCTAGTGAGGACCTTCCCTGCAACTGCTCCCTATCCTTTAGGAAGTAGCCAACCCTTGCTGTATCCTGACACAGCTACTCTAAAATTATGTTATTCCTTGAAACTTAATACAGTAACTGGTAATCCTTGATTAGCTGATATTGGTAAATACCACTACTGCTACTATAAGCTTTGGTCAAGAGTTACAGAAAACTGTTACACCTTCATAAATTATTAAGCTTTAAAGGGTTTAAGTTTAAAAAGTACCTATAGCTGACTGTGGAATGATTGCTGGAGGTGACGTATTGATATGACACCCCCTGCTCAAGGGAAGGTTACTCCAGGGTGGAATGCAGTGGACACATAAAGAATTGGTTCCATGGTAGTTCCCTGAGCAACATAACCTGCAACTTTAGATGTTAGCAACACCAGGGGAGCTTCGTATGCTGACTCTGAAAAGTAACATGGAGGGTGGAGCAGAGTGGAGATGCTGCAGCCAGACGCTGTTATCCCAGGGATAGGAAACTGGAACCGTAGGAACAAGAATGGTTGGTCCCTGCATTGAATCCACTGAAGCAAGGAGGTAGAATAATGGGGGTTCTGTCAACCTAATGCCCTACTTCTTATTTATATCACACATGCCCAGTTCTGATGTACTGACATGCAACATCATGTCCTTTGGGTGAACTTTGCTCATTATAATATCATGATAATACCGTAACACACCTCCATCCCAGAAGTTCCCTACCTCCAAGGTGCAACCATCCCAACTGAGCATGCACTCTGAATTTTTTCTAGCATATACCTTTAAAAGCAAAGCGATAGAACTTTATACCAATCAAAGTAAAGATATGTATGACTAGAGTCACTCAAGCTCCACCTAAAAGGAAAAATAGAATAAAAAGACCCCAAAAGAGGAGGAATGTTAGGGAAGACACCATCATAGACAAGTCAGGAGGACACTGCTGACTTCTGGGACCAGCTGACAGGCTGAACATCTCCTCTGCCCCATAAGGTCACCTATTGGGCAAGATTCAAACACTTGGCTGTACCTGGGAAATTTAGAATTCTTTAGAGCTCTTTTCTTTCATAATTTAATGTGCCTGTAGTCAACTGTATTATCATTTGCACGTAATTTGCAGACAGTGTATTTATCACCAGCAATCCAAAAGAACTTGTACTATTGCTTTAATAAACTGCACTGCTCTTTAATCTGGTCATGATAGTTCGTTACTGCAACCAAACTCCCTAAGTCTGTTAATTCTCATGCATTGAATGTGGCTAAGCTGAGAGTGCAGTGTGCTGTAAGTGCATCCATCATCGTGACGTGACCAGACTTATAGCTCTGAATTGGACATTACTCAGAAACTAAGCCTAGCTGCCCCCAACCCCTCTGACACCTGAGGATAAGCTGGAATGCAAGGGGGTTTATTTTCTGCCAAATTCCTTTACTCTAATGCAACACTGATGTAGTAATTAAATAATGTGACAAGCCCCCAAAACAAATACTGAAAGATGAATTTTTAAAAAGGTGCCTTTCCAAAAGATATATGTTAGCCAAGTTCAAACCATTGTACCTCAAATACAAATTCTTAGACCCCATATAGGAATAAGCAGACAAAAGTTAAGTATCTATGATAAACAGCCAGATTAAATACTGGAATTAGACATTTTAAATCTAGAAGTAATAAATATTTTAAGTACCTGCCTTCATCAAGCACAGTACTTGTCAGAAACTGTGATAAAAGCTTAACTTTTCAGCAAGTGATCATACTACAATCAAAATCAATCAATCAGTCTCCTGCACTGTGGCTAATAGTTAATACAGTCCATATGATTCTTCTCCAAGAACTGAGGTAGGAACCTGTAGCCACAGAATGAGGAGCTCCTTGTACAATATGCTCTTTAGGTAAAATGCTACCTAATATACAAGAAGGGT
>NW_010972708.1:30786-48819 GCF_000737465.1 Haliaeetus leucocephalus | reverse complement strand
CTCTCCCTCCTTCTTCACTGACCTTGGGGTCTGCAGGTCTGTTTCTCTCACTTATTCTCACTCTTCTCTCCAGCTGTTGCTGTGCAGCAGTTTTTACCCCTCCTTAAATACATTATCACAGAGGCACTACCACTGTTGCTGATTGGCTCGGCCTTGGCCAGCAGCAGGTCTGTGTTGGGGCTGGCTGGAACTGTGTCTGTTGGACATGGGGACTTCTTCTGGCACCTTCTTGCAGAATTCACCCCTGCCAGACCCACACTACCAAAACCTTGCCATGTAAACCAAAGGCATCACTGGATTGGTTCTGGCTGGAATGGAGTTGACTTTTCCCATGGCAGTCCTCATAGTGCTGTGCTTTCTATTTGTAGCTAGAATGGTGTTTACAACACATCAGTGTTCTGGCTACTACTTAGCAGTGCTCATACATCAAGACTGTCACTCCAACTCCCTCTGCAAAGGCCAGTAGGCTGGGGGTGGGCAAAGAGGTTGGGAGGGGACATAGGACAGCCAGGACAGATGACCTAAACTGACCAAAGAGATACTCCATACCTTATGACGTTGTGCTTAACAATAAAAACAAAAAGAAAGAGGGCTGGGGGACATTCGTTATTAAGGCATTTGTCTTCCAAATCAACTGCTATGCGTACTGAGGCCCTACTTCCTAGGCAGTGGTTGGACATCACCTACTGATGGGAATTAGAGAATAATTTTTTTGTTTGTTTCCTTTGCTTCCACACATGGTCTTTACTTTTTTTTTATTAAACTGCCTTTATCTCACCCATGAGTTTTTTCATCTTATTTTCTCTCCCTGTCTCCCTGTGGAGGGGAGTCATAGAGCAGCTTGGTGGGCTAACCCACTGCACTCACCCAATGGAAAGCAAGTTAAAATTAAATATTGATTAATCACTGAATATCATATTACATATCTATCATAATACAGATTAAGCTCATCTAGGCATTTCTGAGAAAATCAAGGGGACATCAGAGCACAAGTGATGAAACAATAGAAGAGGGCCCTCAGGGTATGAAGCAAAAGGAAGAGATACTTACTCAACACCTTATAATTTCAAGCCCTAGTGATGTAGAGATAAAATACCTTTTTCACAAGTTTATTTTTCCCTAAAGCCAGCAGAAATCTCCAATAATACTTTATCTGTTGTGGGTAAGAAGGTCACAGCATTAGAGAGTTTTCTATAAAGAGGGATTCAAGCTTCAAGCTGTAGTTTATCACTGGAAAACACTAGAAAAAAATTGAAGTTGCCTTTTTAAGGCTTGATTGCTTTACTGCAACTATAATTTGATACAAACTATTAGCTACAACATTAAGTTCTAGTTTAGTTATATTAAACCACAAGTTACCAATGAACTACCTAATCACAGGAAGATTAAGTAGCTGGCAAAATAAGTTTTACGGGGAAGAAACTACCACTAGTAAAAGTTTTATGCTCTTTTGTGTTTCTACTAGACATGGGAACTCTGAGATTTGAGATACTGTTAGATATGTTAGAGTGTTCAGTGGTTTGTGGTCTTGTTTGTTCTTTTTTCATGTGAGTAGAAAGATATTTTATTGTTAACAGTGTGGTGTAAATAAATAAGAATAAAAGATAGATAAACAAACATGACATTTTCAAGCTACCCAGTGAACTGGGTATGTGCCTACTTCGTAAATACTAATTTGCACATTTCTTTTTCATCTGTCAGATTAAGTCATTAATGAAGTCGAAGCTTCAACATGAACTCTATTAAGGATGATCTAACCATGAAAGTACTTCCTAGGGAAGTACTTTTCCTTTTTAGAGATATATAAAAATGTTGGTTATTCTGGCAGCAGACTGTTTTCTCTGGTAAAGTGGGATGGAATTAACTGCAGAAGTATTCCTAAATCGCATTAGTACAACTGAAGAGCACTATTCCCTTTAGTTTTAGTAGCACTTCTTTGATAATGAAGGGTGATTCAGTGTCTTCAGTGCAGTGTTCTTTATGATGTATTTGGAATCTTGAAAAAAGAGAAAAGGTGATACTTGTAGAAATTAGCTAGTGAATAATTACACTGCACTAAGCCATATTTTGTCCTCATTATTCTGTATTTAGCCTACCAGAAGTAGAAGAACTTTTCCCTAGTTTCATTCACAGGATCTTATAAGGGATAATTGCTATCTTCAAAAATTATTAATCTCCATCAGTGACAGGTCTTCTCAACTTTTAATTGAAATGTCATGCCTAGACAGTTTTGGTTGAGCCTGGTTCAAGACCTAATAATGGAAGTGTTCAGCTGGCATTAAAAATTCTTGATTCAGGCTTTTTCTGTTACTTTCTCATTCTTCAACCCAGAGCTCTGTGCCTTGGTTTCTACCAGTAAATATTTCTAAATTTCTGCCCTGGTTTCTAGACTGTGCATACCAGATGGCTGTGTGCAGTACCACACCATGCTCTGTGGTTCAGTGTCTGCTCTACCACCATGTAGGCTTAGCCATAATCACAAATGGAAAGCAAAATTTAGCAAGTTTTCTGTATCATTATCATATGGTCTACAACTATGACACCCAATGTAATTTTTTTTTAAGTAAAACTTACTAATTTTATTTTTCATTTAACTAAGATAAACCACAAATATTAGTAGAGGCAATTAGCTTTTATTTTCAATTACCCTTCTGAGGAGGTACAAGAGATTAGGTATGGGTTCAGGGACTCTGGAGGAAATCAATAATTTCCTCATAAGGTATAATAGTTTCAGAGCTATTTCTTAATAATGGATCAGTAATTTTGTACATCATTATGAACAGGACAATATCCTAGATCCCAGAGTAGCATCATGACCTTTCATATTTGTCTCATCCCTTATGGATATAGGGTTCACCACTAGGACTACAAAATGGTTTCTTTCTCATATTTAGGTCTTGGCTACTTCTTGTTAGATCAATGCAAATGAGCTCAATATTGAGTGATGAACTGAATGTGGAGAATGTGATAGATCTATGACATGTATCTTGAAGAGTTTAACATAGTTGCCACAAGAAATGATAGCGTGCTATGGCTCTTCCTATGTCATTTTGACTTCACTTTTGAAAATGGGAAAATAAGCTTCAGCCTAGTCTGATTTGGTGTTGCATGCAGCTTGTGTTGTATCTGGGACCTTCTGCAAAATCAAGAATCACCAAGACCAAACATGTGGCTTCATGCTTGAAACTACTGACAAATGTTTTCAGAAGCACTGAGGCCTGCTATTCACTGAGCCCAAAGAATTATGTTTATTTTATTACTTGAAGGAAAAGCTTCTATTTCTACATCTGTATGTGGCGTATGGACACATTTTCTTTTAATATTCTGACTTAATTTAAGACTTTTTCTGCTACAATTCTCAATATACTTAATTGTTTCAAGCATTCTTAGTAAACATAAAGGGAAAAAACCTACCCTAATGGGTTAAAAAAGTCTTCAGCTCAAAGGACTTAATAATTTGGCTTTCGTTTTCCTTGACTTCCAGCCACACATGGATCATAGTGTATCATATCAGTAAAATATGATGACAGGCTTAAGTTACCCATTAACCATCAGATTAACAGATAAATGTATTTATTGGGACAGATTGCATAGGAGGTTTTAAAGTGGAATTGTGGGTAAATAGGGTTGTTTCAATAAAACAACAGTCCTCAATAATGCAAAGATTAAAAAAAACCAAACTATTTTCTCATTTTGATATAAGACACTTGTACAGAACTAATTGACTTTTTATTGGTTAGTAAATAAATTAACCTTAAATCTGGGGATGTGTTCTTTTATATTGTCTTTAACTGAAGACATTTGTTTTACTGAAACAAGTTAGTTTATCCTCTCATAGGAGTTCATGTAGTCTGTCTGCATAAACTGCATTATACAAATTAACCTATACGCACTTAGCAGGGTAAAACTGAGATTATGACATATCTGTGTTATGCATTATACAGATATGAATAGCAGATGATCCCTAAACAAAATTGCTAATATAAAAAACAACTTTGTGAGAGAAAACAGAGGCACAGGAAGGTGAACTCCGAGTGTTAACAACAAATTAGCAATAGATGGAAATGAGAACCGGATTTTCCATGTAAGTGCACCAACAGCTCCAGCTCTTGTTTCTTTTCATTTTTAGACCTAATGAGTATTTAGGGCTTGGTTTGGTTTGATTTTGGAGGGGTAGTAGTTAGGGCTGTTCTAAAGGTAAAAAAAAAAAAAGTAGAAGAAAAGCTGGTATTAAAGTCTTGTGGAAGAGTTATTTTTAAGAGGCAGTTCCAAGATGTCAGCACCAAGACTGAATACAGTGGAGAAGAATTCTCCAAGAGTGATGCAGGGGGAGTGGAATTACTGAGGATGCTTATGGACAAAGAGTAACAGATAGTGATTTTGAGTATTCTTGGCTCTCATTGGTCAGGTCCATAAAGACAATAGCTAAAGCTTTAAAGCATATTGACTACTTGTCAAATAATCTAGGAAAGAATTGGTAAAGATGCATACATCTACATTCTGGATGAATTCAGCTTCTACAGTGCTGTTGCCTCCAATAACTAAGACCAAAATTAGTGAAAGTGAGGTACTGTTCACTTTGTAAGGATGTTCAGTGTCTCATGGAACTTTTATGAGGGAATTGCCTTGAGTAAAATGTCACCTGTGCATGAATCTAAGCTCTGAGATTCCACTTTCTCCCTTCAAAACATGTCAAACCTCACTGGTCTTACAGTGAATCAGGGTTTGTACTCTGAGATCATAGTTTTTCCTTTTACTGCCTTTCAACTTCGTTATAATCTCTGTCATTTGAAGTATTAAACAGGATTAGTTCTGTATCACAGCAAGTAACTCATTTTTTGGTCACAAGTATGGCTATCTTTTCATCCTTTTTCTAGCTGAAGAACAGTGCTATAATGCTTTCACTTTCTAGACTGACTGCAATGGATTTATGTGCAACCACTTAAGATATAACTGAAGATCTAACTGCCTGTCTACCTGGCTCCATGATGGAAACAAATTTTTGCTACTTCCTCAACAATGCTATTTTCAGCCTGACAGATGATAAATTGTAAATTTCCAGGTTTTCAAATCTCATTTCTAAAATAAATCAAAGATCTTTTTAATATGAGAAGCCCTTGTTATGTTCCATCCTAAATATGTCCCTGATAATACATCCAATTATGGAAATTTTTTCTTGCCTGAAATACAATGTCTGAGCAAATTTCTATAATCTTTTCTTCATTTTGATTATTTTTTATCCATGTTTGAAATACAGCTTTTTGTTCTATTGCTGAAGTTATCTTTTAAAATTATTATCATAACCACAACATTTGAAATAAAACAGAGCATAAATTCTACATGTCTGCTGATACTACTTTGCAGTTAACATACTTCATGGTTGGCTTTGCTTATCCATTCCTAGCAGACAGACTAACAAGACAGGTAGGAGATATTTATTTTATAGTACATGTCTCTGTAAACCAGACCAGCTATTTTACATTTACAGTTTATGTCTTCTGAAGAAATTTTACCCTTGTGTAAAATACTATTTTCTATAGTACTCTTTACCTTAGGATCTCAAAGTGCTTTTCATATATTTCTGGCATGTATTTTCATGGCTGCTTTGCTAATCTATGCTAGACAAAAGGCCTAGAGCAGCACAAAAAAGTCTTTGAAAGACATGGATCCAGGCAGAAGAGAATTCCTCTGATACATTGAAAAAAACAGACAAACGTATCTTCCAGATGACCTTCTTGTATGCTGTTTTGTGTAGGGTGTGTTGTAAAGGATCTATAGCACACAGAACTGAATTGTACATACAGGAGCTTCATTCTAAGAGGCTGCCAACACTCACATGAGGTCCTAAATTACACAAGAAGCCCACTCAGCATCAAAGCATCTCAGAATTAAAATGACAGTATTCAAACCCTTCCTACGCCATTCCATTCTGTGTGATTCTGTCTTCACTCTCACCATTGTGTTGCAAGCTTTGGGCTTCATCTCCAAGAATCTCACTTTTTTAGATGTCACTGTATTCATACTTTGATAGCTAAAGCAATTCAGAGGCTGACTTCATTTCAGATTCATTTTCATCACCTTTTCCTTTCCTCTTACTTTCAACCCATTTTTTTTAATGTACTTCTTCATATTTTGCTGTAATGGGTCCACCATGGTACCAACTTCAATTTTTCACAGAACAGTGCACACAAAGGTAAACTAGTCCTTTCTGTATAAATCCAAGCAATGTCTATATTCACAGCAAGGCATTCAATAAAAGGAAAACATTCTGAATGGTGTTTTACAGTGAACAGCAGTTTCTCTCATTGTGAGATTACAAATTTAATCTCCTAAATTCTCAGTATTCATCTAGTCCCTTTAAAGTATTTTTATCAATGATTCTTATCATAGTCCAAAACCTTCTGCAGTGCTTTATATTAAAGAAGGTGCAGCATCGTGCCATGTTGCAAAATCAGGTGTGATTTAACTTCCTGAGCCCCCTGTTAGTGTCAAACACAGGTAAAGAGAAAGCATGTTGTTTTCATCAAAATTCGTCAAAGTAAAAACAGGTAGAAGAGGGAGGAACAAAATAGAGCCCACTATAGTTCTCTTCATAGATGTATAAATTATGGCAGGATAGGGATTTTCAGTTAGCTTTCTATAGCACTGTGAAGAGAGAGCCTGAGAAAGCCAAGGTGACAGCTTTCTGCTAAGAAGTGATTCCAAAGGATATCAAGCAATAGGACTTTCTGGGAAATCAGCACAACTGGATGCACCTCTAATCTGCCTATACACTGATGCAAATGACATGGAGAACAAACAGGAGGAGTTACAGATATGTGTGCAGTTGCATAGTTATGATCTCACTGGGATCACAGAGACAGGGTGGGATACCTTACGTCTGGTGTGCTGCCATGGATGAATACAGGCTCTTTGGAACAACAGGTCAGGAAAGCAAGGAGGAGCCATTACACCTTTTCCGAGAGAGCAGCAGGAACACATGGAGCTCTGCCTGATCAGCTGATGAGCCAGCTGAGTACTTATGAATCAGGATTAGCAGGCAGATCAGCATTGGTGATGTTGTAGTAGGTGTCTGACAGAAGAAGAAGAAGAAGAAGAAGAAGAAGAAGAAGAAGAAGAAGAAAAAGGACAAGAAGAGGCAAGGCCTTCTTTGCATAACTGGAAGAAACCTCATATTGGCAGCTCTGGTCTTCAAGGGACTGTAAATCCTTAAGGACTTAAACTATCATGGTACCTGCTGTGGTGGACCACAAGGAATTCAGGAGGCTTATGGAGTGCATTGATGCAACTTCCTGACACAAGTGGTCAAGGAGCCAATGAATGGAAGTGCTTTGGTGGATCTCATATTTATAACTAAGGAAGAACTGGTCTGGGATGTGAAGCTTAGTGACAGTTTTGCCTGGAGTGACCATGAGATGGTGGAGGCTAGGATCCTGGGAGCAGGAAAAAGGGAAAAAGTGGCATCATAGCCCTGGACTTCAGGAGAGCACAATTTAGCCTGCTGAGGGACCTGCTTGGAAGAAGCAATTAAACCTGGAAATTTTTTCCAAGTGTAAGAAGTACAGGAAGGTGATTGGAAGCAGTCAGCATGGATTTATGAAGGAGAAGTCATGTCTGGCCAAAATGATGGCCTTCTACAATGAGATGCCTGGCTCTGTGAATGAGGTGAGTGCTGTGCATGTTTTATCGTGGCTTTAGTAAGGCTTTTGGCACTGTTTCCCACAAACTGATGAAGTACAGACTAGATAAATGGATATTAATGTGTATCAAAAACTGGCTGAATTGCTGGACTGAAGGGGTTGTGCTTAGCATCACAAACTTCAGCTGGAGGGCAGTCATAGGCAGTGTTCCTCAGGGCTTGATACTGGGTCTATTACTGTCTAATGACTTTGTTGATGACCTATGGGGCAGAAGGCATTCTTAGCATGTTCACAGTTGACACAAAACTCAAAGGAGTGGCTCATACAACAGGACGACCTTGACAGGCTGGAGAAATGGTCAGAGGAACTTCTTAAAGCTCAGCAAAAGTGAGAAAGTGAATTCTGCTCCTGTGGAGGAATAATCCCATGAACCAGTTAAAGGCTGGAAGTTGACTGGCTGGGAAGCAGCTCTGAAGAGAAAGACCTTGTGATCCTGGTAGACACCAAGCTGAACACTTTGTTTAAAAATAGAGTTGCCTCCATTTTCATATTTATACAAGGAAAACAGTTAACAAATAAGTTACATGTCAATAGAAATGCTAAGGCTTGTCCCCATTTGTACTTCTCCAGAGTACCCCCTGCAAAAAATTAGTCTGTCATTACATTTCAGTTCAGCAATAATTCTGTATTCTACTTGGGGAGAACAGGAATTTAAGAAATAACTGGCACTTGAACAATGTATTGGTTTTATGTGGCAAGGTTTTGGTAGCGGGGGGGGGTTACAGGGGTGGCTTCTGTAAGAAGTTGCTGGAAACTTCCCCTGTGTTTGAGAGAGAGCGAGCCCATACCAGCCGGCTCTAAGACGGACCCGCCGCCGGCCAAGGCCGAGCCAATCAGTGATAGTGGTAATGCCTCTGTGATAACATTTTTAAGAAGGAAAAAAAAAGTGGGGACAGTGAGAAAACAGCCGCCAGAGAGAGAGGAGTGAGAACATGTAAGAGAAACAACCCTGCGGACACCAAGGTCAGTGCAGAAGGAGGGGGAGGAGATGCTCCAGGCACCGGAGCGAAGATTCCCCTGCAGCCCATGGTGAAGACCCTGGTGAGGCAGGCTGTCCCCCTGCAGTCCAGGGAGGTCCACGGTGGGGCAGATATCCACCTGCAGCCCGGGGAGGACCCCACGCCGGAGCAGGTGGGTTCCCGAAGGAAGCTGTGACCCCGTGGGAACCCTGCGCTGGAGCAGGCTCCTGGCAGGACCTGTGGATCTGTGGAGAGAGGAGCCCACAGAGCAGGTTTTCTGGCAGGACTTGTGACCCCGTGCGGGACCCACGCTGGAGCAGTGTGCTCCTGAAGGACTGCACACCGTGGAAAGGACCCATGCTGGAGCAGTTCGTGAAGAACTGCAGCCCGTGGGAATGGCCCACGTTGGAGAAGTTTGTGGAGGACTGTCTCCCGTGGGTGGGACCCCACGCTGGAGCAGGGGAAGAGTGTGAGGAGCCCTCCCCCTGAGGAGGTGAAGCGGCAGAAAATAACGTGTGATGACCGTAAACCCCATCCCTGTCCCCCTTGTGCTGCTGGGGGGGCTTGGTGGAGAAATCCGGGAGTGAAGTTGTGCCCGGGAAGAAGGGAGGGGTGGAGGGAAGGTGTTCTGAGATTTTGTTTTATTTCTTATTTACCTTACTCTGGCTGATTTGTAATAAATTGAGCTAATTTTCCCTAAGCTGAGTCTGGTTTGCCCGTGATGGTAATTAGTGAATGATCTCTCCTGTCCTTATCTCTACCCGCAAGCTTTTTTTTGTTATATTTTTTCTCTCCCCTGTCCAGCTGAGGATGCGGGAGTGATAGAACGGCTTTGGTGGGCACCTGGCATCCAGCCACGGTCAACCCGTCACAAACAACCAGTGACAGTAAGATTTGCACATGTTGGAATTTCCCAGCTTGAAAAGAAAAGAAAAAGAAAAAAAGTGGTTGAAAGGTTTCAAGCTGGAAAGACTATCTGATACTACTACAAATGTAAAACTAAAATTTTAAGTAGAGATTAAATGATACAGACCTTTTCCTGTTCTGCCATTTATGCTATCCATGTCTAGATATGTACACTGGCTTTATCAATTAAATCCTAAACATACTTCATACATCTTAGTAGACCTTCTTGGTTATAATGACGTGCGGAAAACAGACTCCACAATCAGTGAGATTGTAAAGTAGGTTTGTTCATTCAGCGCTGGGCAGCACGGGGGGTAGTCCCACCAAAGTCGTGCACGCCTGACTTGGCAGTTCACTTCAAATTTATACAGTCAAGTGTTACATATACATAGAGTTTTGCAATACACCTATACATAGGCATGATCTATCCCCACTTCATATTAAAATTAGTTCCAAAAAGTCACAAGGCTGGTCTTGGCTGGTTTTTGGGGTCGACTGCTGCTTCTTCTCAGGGACTATCTCCTGCCCCAGCCAGCCTCAACAATGCAAACATTAAGCATCACTTCTCACCCTCTTGGGCCATGTCTATCTCTATTGAAATTTCTTTAACTTCACTATAAGTTAGATAATTATTAAACGGTTCCTATCTACTTCCATATATCTACTAAGGTTCCTTTGGCTCCCCGTTTCAATAAGATATGTCCATTCACATGACATCAGAAGTACACTAAATGGCAGCAGGCAGCTGCAGAGGTACAGAACTATAATGACTTTCCAATTCTCATCAGTCCCCAGGAATTCAAATACATTTCCTAAAAAAACCCTAACCCAAAACAAAAACAAAATAATAAAAAAAATACTCAAACAAAACCATGGGGCCATGCTAACCTTTACTACAATGCAGGACATTCTAAGTTGCTAATATTTTCTGAATTTTTTTTCATTTACCAATATAGAGATTTAGCTGTGTCATATTGTTGTTGACTACAGCCCTCTTCTCCAAAGGCTCAAGTGATATAGAAAACTCGTTGATTTTCAGTTTCATTTTAGAGACACTAAGGTTTTTAGACTTCTAAAGAGACATACATATGACAAGCTTCAACTGAAATCCTTCTGAAAGTGCAGCCTAGCACTTCAGAAAAGTATGCAGAAGAGGTATTCTTCTGCAGTTTTAGAAGCATAACTACCTCTACAGGCTTTTTATATATTTTTTTTATTTAAATGAAATTGTAGAAAGTTTGAAAATTACATGTGTGCTTTTAGTACTGGGGGTTTTATTGAGTGTTTTTGTTATTTTCTTTTGTTTTTAACATGATTCTGACTGAGTCATTAGTAAAAATATGTGTTGGAAATGGTAACAAGAATATTTTAAGGAAATCCTAAAATAAGCCGTTGTAATACCAGTATGGCAGATGTAAATAGTATTAAATTCAGATACCTTAATATTATTTCTTTCGCTAACAAATGCATTGACCTTGGTTACAGTGTGTTTAATGTATTGTTGGATGATAAACAGAATTACTGGAACTGCCATCCATGTCATACTTAAACAAAAACATTTCTTAGAAGTTTTTAAATGAAGGCAACAGTCTGTTCTTTAGAAACAATAACCTCTCCAAAACCTCTTTGGAAACATATGAGATTGGTGTGAGAGACTGAATTGTTATCTCGAGCTGTTTGTCTCAAAGATTGTTAGGTGTGAGAGACTGGACTGTCACCTCAAGCCATTCATCTCAAGGATTGTTTGATGCGAGAAACTGAACTGTGAACTATTTATCTCAAGCCATTTTTCTCTGAGATGGCCTGTTTAAGCAGGACACTCTTCTGTCCATAAGGATGATTACCAGGCCACTGAGGCTTGCAGGGGAGGAAACGGGCTGGAGCCAATGAAACATCCAGGAATGTGAAGACTACCATTCTTATGGAAACTGTAGTCTTTGGGATAAGATACTGGTTTCTGGTGTTGATCACGCAAAGGTTGTGTGATAGACAAAACCTGCAGCGTGCGAACAGTGCATGAACAGTATGTATGTACATGCATCATCAAACTATGCCCTATAAAAAACCGTGGAGACAAGCCATGGTGTGCACCCACCACTGAAGAACTGAAGACTGAGGACCAACGGGCTGCTGCTGGATCCATGTTGGTGACTAACCTTGCAACTCTATCCCGACTGCTTGCTTGATTTCTGCTTTTTCTTCCATACTATCCTATCGCTACTATTTTCTACTTTTGACACTTTTGATAATAAAAGGTCTTTTGGGTATACAGCATTTGACCTTGTTTGTGTCTTAATCTCACTCTTGGGATCATATCGAAACTTTCCCCGACATTGGATTGGGACAATTGGGAAGAGATGAGTTGAATTTTCACTATATAATAAAGGAGCTTGGTTTTTGCTTTAGTGTTCTAAAGTAGGATTTAGTGAGCATAGATAAAACTTGCCTGCTGTGATGTATTAGATTCTAGAAGTAGCTTGATCTGACAAAAATCAAAGTGAATTAACTTACTGTGGATTTAAGACTGATTCAAACTGTGGCAAGAAACTGTGGGCAAGAAAATGCCTTACAAAAACATGTTCTGCCATTCAGTTGTATCAACCAGTGCTAAATGGCTCCTGCTGCTACAAACAATAAGCAGCTGGGCACCAAGTGTTAGGCTCAGACATGAACCTATATTGCAGGTTGGTGTCTCAAGTACCTCTCTACCTATTTGTGCATACCACACACAGTCAGAAAAAAAGTATTTTTGCCTCTTGCATTGAAAGATATATTCCTGCAAACTTCCCACATGTAGTCTTGTGATTGCTAAATTACTGTTGCTTGATTAATACAAGTGCCCTTTATACTTCTGGATCTTTAGTTATGTAATTATAAATTCATGCTTTCTACTGTGTAACACAGATTTCATAAAAAATAATTACAATTTGAAGACTTCCATTTTTAAAAGGGGTTACTTTAGGCAATACCAGTAGCATACAATTACACTTTCTAGACATTGTTAATATAACTTAAGCTGTGGCACTGTGTTGACTTTATTTCTTGCATTCAGTGGAGTGGAGAAGAGAGAGGAACACTGCTTTGTGTTTTAAAGATTTTATCTCAACATCTCTGCAGTTAGAAAGTGTTATTCCTACAGTACCTGTGAGACTAGCTTCTGATGGGAGCCTAAGACCTGGCACCATCAAGATGGAGAATGATCTGCTTTGTAAATTACTTTCCTCTATCTAAGGATTAAGTTTGGGATTGAACAGTTTAAATTTGAAATAGATCATTTGCTATTGAAGCTTATATTTTATACCAAAGACTGTTAGGCATATAAAAAGAACATTGCGCCTATCTCCCACTGAAAAAGACACAAGATGAATGAGGGTGTATGCATAGTGAAATTCAATCCAATATCAAAACCATCAGGATGTACGCTGCCACCATGGACTGGGTACTGCTCATGTAAGTAGCTCAGAATCCTCTGCCCTCCTGTGCCTATTACATGGGAAATGAAAAAGTTAATATGCTTTAACTTTTGGTCAGCCCTTAAGAGTCAAGCAGTTGGACTTATGATTGTTATAGGTCCCTTCCAGCTGAACTATTCTATTCATTCCAAGGTTGGAAAGACCAAAGGGGGAAACTAAGATGTTAAACCAATAGCTGTGGAGTGGAAGCATGTCATACCTAGACAAAAAGATTTGCCAATCACATGGCAAGTATCAAAAATAAATTTGGCTTTCTTAAACCATTCTTTTCTCACTACTGAGAGACTTTGTAGGTATAAGGTCTTTCATGGTCAGAGGTGCAAAGGCCACACTAAACAAGCAAGCAGGGATGTAGACTAATTTCTGAAATTTTGATGGATGTTACACTATAAATTCCTGATTTTGAGAGATACTTGCTAATTTCAATATTGGAATGCTAAATCTGTAATTTACACCATCAGGTCAGATGGTTCACTGTTAGGGAGCTTTCCAGGTATTAAATTAGTAATTTGAATAAAATTTTATTTCAGAAAACACAATATTATAAACTGAAAACAAAACTTAATTAAAACCAAGAAAAGATTCAGATTTGAAGTTTAGACTAAGTATATACATACCGCATAGCATAATTTGATTTTAGGAACAAAATATATATTCAGGTTTCATACTTATTTATTACACAGAATTATGTAATATCTTTTCCACAGCTTGCTGTATGGGGTTAATTAACATGCCAGGATAATTCTTCAGTTATACACAACCAGTATGTTAGCTTTTCTATTAAGAATGTAAATTCTGTGTATATATTAGAAGTGTACTGATTTTGGCTGGGATAGAGTTACATTTCTTCATAGTAGCTGATATGGTGCTATGTTTTGGATTTTTGATGAAGATAGTCTTGATAACATAGGGATATTTTAGTTATTGCTGAGCAGTGCTTACACAGCATCAAGGCCTTTTCTGCTTCTCACACTGCTCTCCCAGTGAGTAGGCTGGGTGTGCACAAGAAGCTGGGAGAGGACACAGCTAGGACATCTGACCCCAATTGACCAAAGGGATATTCCATACCACATGGTGTCAGGCTCATCAATAAAAGCTGGAGGAAGCAGGAGGAAGAGGGGAATGTTCAGAGTTATGACATTTGTCTTCCCAAGTAATTATTATGCATGATGGAGCCCTGCTTCCCTGGAGGTGGCTGAACACCTGCCTGCCGATGGGAAGTAGTGAACGAATTCCTTATTTTGTTTTGATTGTGTGTGCAGCTTTTGCTTTACCTATTCAACTGTCTTTATCTTAATCCATGAGTTTTCTCACTTTAACCCTTCTGATTCTCTTCCCCGTCCCATTGTTGGGGGAGTGAGGAAGCAACTGTGTGGTGTTTAGCTGCCCACCAGGGTTAACGCACAACAAGGAGGAACAGTTTTTTCTCTTGTTATGTAGTCTCACTGGTATATTTCTTAACTGTTAGTCAAATAGCGGACAAACACTGGAACAGAAATTAGGAGACAGTAATACAGGCTTATGTAAACAAAGCCATCCTATGGTAGGTCTGGAGTTCAGTAATTACGGCAAATCAGTTATATATTTGGTGGTTCTGATGATAGCTCTGGCCATGAAAAGAGCAGTGTTAATTAAATAAAACATAGATATAACTGCTAATAACTTGACATCCTAGTGAAACAGTTGGTCTAGAAAAGACCAACTTTACTATTACTTTACTTCAGAAAGTAATAGTAACCCAGGTAACAAATGCTAAATGAATTTTGACAGGAGGAAACTCAGAAAGAGAGGCTAGATGACTATCAAGGCTGCTACCAGTTTGTGCTGACAATCTAGTTTTTAAACACTATTAATAGCTAAGACATCAACTCCTTGAGCCGAAACTCCATACACTCCATGGCAAATGCTGACCTCGAGGGGGAACCATAGCTTAAAGGCTGAGCCACCAGCCAAGGCTCACATACACTGAGTGGTTGGAGTGACTGTCCTGGGTCCCTGGTGCATGCTGCATACCTAAACAAGCTTGGAGGGGCAGAGACCTTGATTTGTGTGAATATGAAGTGTGTGAGCTTCAAAGAATATAAAACTTAGAATATAAGCCACTATCCATCTGCTGCTAGTCCTACCCTGTTTAGTTAACACATTTCAGACATGTGACTGAGGAATGTGTTTTTTTCAGGCAGCTGCCCTACCCCAACCCAGATTCCTTTGTGATACTTGGAATTTGAAAAAAAAAAAAAAAAAAGATTAGTTTAATTAATAGATGGATCTAGTATAAAATCTACATTCTGTAGGAAACAAAAGAAAAATGATATATAAAGTCTTATTTTTAGGTGTTGGCAAATAAGGTGTTCCTATTGCATGACTTGAGTCCCATACTATCACCAAAATGTAGAAGAAATGAAAATATTTCTCTGTTATGTTTATGATAAGCACTTATCCATTTGTTCATTCTTCATCCTTAACAATGTTCTTACTTCCCAGACTAAATAATAAGTAGTGCAAGAGTGATTAAGCAATGGAAATTAATGATACTAATGCTATATTCCCCAAAACAGAGTTTCAAAGACTTCAGATGAGAAGTCATCTACGGCTTTCATCATCTACTTGTAAAGATCTGTTTATTCATTAATGAAGCTTCATAAATTATAATGCAGTACTAAGCAACAATAACATGTCATATACCTTACCTGGGAGAGTGTGCTTTAAATGTAACATGGCCCAAGAGCAAGGTGTTATCAGAAGAAAAGTAAAAAGTTTATGGTATAATATAATGGGTAATATATGGTTATTATAGTTTTTCTGTTTTCAGTGATTTCACAGAAGACTTGATATGTATAAATGCATCCAAGGAGATGGTCAGAAAAAACACTAACTCTGAGAACAAGATCAAAAGAATGCAGTTGTACACCTTCCAATGTGGAGATCTAATACTCTATTTTAGCACAAAATAACTAGGAAAATTTAGATGGAGGCTTCTTTGAGGTGACTTTTTGTTCTTCTTTCTGGTGGCTGCTATTTGAACTGAAAGGAACATTGTGTATAAAGAAGTCTTACAATTTTTCTGTAAAGTGAATGCAAGATTACCCTATAAGTTCTACGAATCAGAAAAGGTTCCTCATGCGAAATACTATAACATTAAAGGAATGACATGCTTACTTCTGAAGAAGGTGTTACAGCTATAAAATGAGGTGTTTTTCTCTGCATCTGCAAGCCAGCTACCGCCCTGTGACTTGATTTCTGCTAAATCCATCTTCTTCAGGCCTTTACTAGCTCATGCTCCTGAGTGGACATTTTGACAGCTATGTTTCAGATTGCATACTCTTATTTTACCTATGCTTTCAAGTCCCTTTCTTACATATGGTTACATGGGGTTTTTGGTACATTAGGAAGAAAATACAGCATAGTACAGATATTCAGGCATTCATGCCCACCTATTAAAATTTTTTCATTGAAGAAGTTGCCAAAAGAAATTATGGATTGATGCACACAGATAAGGACTTAAGTTATCTAGGGAAAAGTGAGAACCATCTGACAGAGGTTATAGTGTGCTTCATTTTTCTCAGTTTCTTTCAAAGTCAAGGCCTTTGAAAAGTACATATCTTCAAAGTTATATGAACCTTAGCTCATTAACTGGCTGAGGGAAGCAGGCATCCCTAGCTGGTTGCAAAGGATTCTCCAGGAGTGAAAGGTCATTCCTTGTTTAGAAAATTTTTCAAAAACCACTACTACTTGTATGACTTTCTTTTTGATGTGTTGTAGTTTCCTTACTTGAACATTTCTGTTAGAATAAACTATCAGTAGAATTCTTTTTTGTTCCGAAGAACAAAAATCCTTTGACTAGTTTCTGCTTTCACTTTTAAGAACAGTTTTCTTTAAGGCTTTGAGGTGGAATGTCTTTGAGTGGAAAATGAATTCACTCATTAAATGTATCAGAAATTAAAAAAGAAAAATAATTGCAGTTTAACTTGAAACCTTTTCTTGGAATTTAATGAAATAATATGTATAGTTAAGTTTTAAGACAATTTGTTAGTTTAAATTTGTCTTGCCTTGTGTTTAACGCCTTTACCAATCTCATAGGAGGAAATAGATAATCATGAGTCCTTGTCCTATGTCCTTCCTAGTAGTAGACTCAATTAGCAATTTTACTCTCAAGCTAACCTATCCTATAACCTGGAATAAACTAAGTACAGTAGAGGGAAAGAAGGAAATATTATACTGCTGTCTGCACTGCTCAGGACAGCAGATGCTATGAGGCACAAGAAAGGGGACATGCTGTCCAATCTGACTGTCACCATTACAGATGTTTCCAGTTCTGTACTGCACCCTGTAAAATACAACTATAAGAGCACAATCCCAGAACACTGCAAAGGAGCTTCAGAGTTCTCCTTGCATCATACATCAAAGATTATGTATATTACAAACATTACTTGGGCATATAGGCATGGTGTTTAGAAAGCCAAAGCTCAGCTTTCAATTTCAGTTGAAATTGGCAATGGACATGGAGGACAGCAAGAAGAGCTTCTACTGCTACATGAGCAGTAAAATTAAAAAACAAAGAAAATGTGGGCTCACCGCTGAATGGAGCAGGTGCTGTAATGACAGCAGGGCAGATCAAGCTGAAGGGCTTAATGCTTTCTTTGCCTCAGTCTTCACTGACATGATGTCCCAGATCTTTGTGCCTAGAGACAAGATTCAAGAGTCATGCATCTCTTGAGAATACTTGATCAATGGGACATGATGGGATGGATCTGAGAATGACAAGAAAGCTGACTGATATTATTGCAAGGCCACTGTGTATTCTCTTTGAAAGACTGTGGAGATCAGACAATGTCACTGACAGCTGGAGAAAGGCAAATGTTGCAGCCATCTTCAGGGAAGACCAGATGGTCTATCAAGGGAGCTTCAGGCAGGTCAGCCTCACTTTCTTCATTGGGAAAATCATGGAAGGAGCTCTCTTGGAGCTCTCTCTTGGGGCTTATTTCTGGGCATATG
>NW_010972708.1:22920-30776 GCF_000737465.1 Haliaeetus leucocephalus | reverse complement strand
CAAGCTGGAGCAGGTGGGTGCCCAAAGAAGGCTGTGACCCCGTGGGAACCCTGCGCTGGAGCAGGCTCCTGGCAGGACCTGTGGATCTGTGGAGAGAGGAGCCCACGGAGCAGGTTTTCTGGCAGGACTTGTGACCCCGTGGGGGACCCACGCTGGAGCAGTGTGCTCCTGAAGGACTGCACACCGTGGAAAGGACCCATGCTGGAGCAGATCATGAAGAACTGCAGCCCATGGGAAGGACCCACATTGGAGAAGTTTGTGGAGGACTGTCTCCCGTGGGTGGGACCCCACACTGGGGCAGGGGAAGAGTGTGATGATTCCTCCCCCTGAGGAGGATGAAGTGGCAGAAAATAATGTGTGATGAATTGACCGTAAACCCCATTCCCTGTCCTCCTGTGCTGCTGGGGGGGTTGGTAGAAAATCCATGAGTGAAGTTGTGCCTGGGAAGAAGGGAGGGGTGCAGGGAAGGTGTTCTGAGATTTGGTTTTATTTCTCATTACCCTACTCTGGTTGATTTGTAATAAATTGAGTTAATTTTCCCCAAGCTGAGTCTGTTTTGCCTGTGACGGTAACTGGTGAGTGATCTCTCCTGTCCTTATCTTGACCCACAAGCTTTTTGTTATATTTTCTCTCCTCTGTCCAGCTGAGGAGGGGGAGTGATAGAATGGCTTTGGTGGGCACCTGGCATCCAGCCAGGGTCAACCCATCACAGCATATGAAGGAGAAGAATAGTCTTGCTCTTTTAACAGTTGAGCATGGGGTTATCAAGGCTAAATCACGCCTTGTTAACTTGTTTGCTTTCTATGATTAAATGACTGGATTTTTAGATGAGGTGGGAGCAGTGGATGCTGTTTACCTTGACTACTGCAAGACTTTTCGTAGTCTCCAATAGGTCCCTCATATTCCAAGTTCAGATGGTCTTGATGAGTGAACTAGCACATGGGTGAAAAACTGTCTGGGTCATGAGACTCAAAAAGTAGTGATTAACCAGTGATCTGGAAGAAAAGGCAGAGGTTACCCTCATCAAGTTTGCAGACAGTTAAGGTATGCAAGGGAGATAGCTAGGCTTAGTGAACTGAACAGACCCTGAGAAACTACTGACCATGACATGGGCAATTGCTGGCCATAATAGATAACAATGTGAAAAGCTGATGAAAGTTATGGACAGTGTCAAGAGGTGTAGGGTTCGGCGTCCGGAAGATCTCGCGATGTTACGGAAAGATGGAGGGTTAGTCGCAGCCCTATGACGTATCTGTAACCCCGCCTACCCTTGTTAATATAAAAGGAATCAACTGCGCAATAAAAGGCGGAAGCTGGCGCTCACACTGTGTGTGTTATCTGTCTCTTCCCCTGGTCCAGGCCGACCAGTGATCTAATTGTGGCACCTTGATATGTAGTGAACGCTACAAAGAGGCATATGTCACAGCTGACTAAAGGGGTTTTATGTGAGAGACAGCTGAGCTTCACAGGTAATTGGAGGGGAGCACTGGAGACCTTTCATGCAAGCCCAACAGCACCTGGGTTAATCTATCAGTCATATCATGTAAGGCCAAGATTTCTAAACCAGCAAACAATATTAGAAATACCAAACTTGCATATGGGTGTAGGAAAGATGGGACTAATCAGGAAAAACTAATTGGAAGAGTTGTTTATCTGAGAAGACACAGTGGTATAGAAAGCAAGGAATCAACATAAATAGGGGAAGAACAAGCATGGGAAAATGGGAAGAAGGGAGAAAGGATCTAATTGCGTGTAAGCAGGCTCTGACCAAACCCTGTGCCTGATCTGTCCTATCTTCTCATTAGGCTTTATTTCTATTTTCTGTGTGACTTCACGTGCTATTGTGTGTGGCTGTGGGTGAACTTTGCTAGCAAACAAAGTCAGACTAGTTAGCTAGTAGAAGGAGACCAGAATCTGGAAAGACCCAAAATCTGAGACAGTGACTAGACAAGGTGCCTGAAATTCAGGCACGGATACTGCATGGACTTGAAGTCCACACTAGTATTCAATGGCCTGTGGATGTGACACTGGTGTGAGCATGTGTGTGTATCTGCCCCCCTGGAATAGGTGTTTGACCTTGCTAGCGGCTGCATCTGGGGACAGTGATCTGCAGTGGCATCACAGCTGCCAAATTGGAAGGGAATGGGATGGGAGGTATCCCTGGGGTCTATGAGTGTACCCAAATTGATCGTAGTATATGCTAGGAAACACATCTCCCCTGCCTCCTGAAGCCCAGCGAATTTGGCTTCCCCTCATACAGATTACACTGAACTAGTGGTATGCAGTCAGTAAGCTTGTGAGCAGAGGTCCCTAGACAGAGCGAAGGAAAGGGCCAACTGGAACCTTGTAAAATTCAATTAAGACAAATGCAGTCATGAGCCTGAGCCATAGTGACTTCCTCCTAGATACTGACTGGCCAGGGAGCAGGTCTGCTGAAAAATACCTGGGGGTCCTGGGGAACAGTAGGCTGAGCATGAAACAGTGGTGCTAACATTATGGAACATATCAACAGGAGCACAGCCAGTAGATCAAGGGAAGTGTTTATTGCCCTTTACTGGGTGCTTCTTGGACTGCAGCTGGAATACTACACACAATTCCCCCCCCCGCCCCCCCCCCCCCCAAAAATCTTGGAAGTCCAATGGAGGGCCATCAAGGTCATCAGGAGTTTGAACACATAATCTACCAAGAAGGGCTGATGGAACAGGGACTGTTCAGACTGGAGAAGAGAAGGTTTTGTGGAGACCTAAAAGTAACCTTCTAGTACTCTCCTTTTCACTCACACTCCTTCCAAAGAAAGATTTGTATCACTGTAACCCTTGCCCTGACACCCCAGACTGAAACCATATATTTTAGAACCTAGAAGAGCACCTAGAAGAACCACCTAGAAGAGTGGAAGAGTGGGCATAACAGCAGGAAAAGGATAGGAAGCATGTGCATAAAAAAAAATAACTATAGTATTATCGAGACTTTTTCTGCATGTTAATTATTTATTTTCTTTCTTTTCCTGCAACTAACTAATAATAATCCTTTGATTAGACTTCCAAGACTCCAGTTATACTAGCAAAAATTCTCGGTATCATAAAATTGTGTTTTCTTTTTGCCCTTAAAAGCAATTTCAACCATAACATTACTGGTAAATGTGGACATATAGTCATAAGCAGAAAGTAGGTTTGGGATGAGAAGTAAGTTGGTCTTTCACAGGTATGTAAAAGATAAATTTTTTTATCCTTATAGAATTTTTATCTTATCTTTTAACAAGACTCCCAAGACAATATAAATTAAACATTAAATTTAATGCAAAGAATAATGTACAGTTTTAAAGATGGACTTGGAATGGCTATATCAAAATAAATACTAAATGAGTGGAACTGCAAATGCAAGATTACAAAGAGAGAGGAAAACAACATCGAAAACCTCCTTATGACTTCCACTGGTCAAGGCTGATAGCCATCACTCCTTCAGCTGACAAAATTCCACAAAATTTGCTAAAAGACAAAGAATATAATTTCTGTCTTCCAAAAATTAACTTCTGATTGGATGGGTGTTGCAAATAGTGATTATTGGGTGGAGAGAGGATTGAACAAAAAAAAAGACAAAAATATGAGAAACAGCCCTCTGAGCACTGAGGTGGGATAAGAAGGAGGGGGTGGAAAGGTGTTTTGATGTTTGTCTTCTTGTTTCTCACTACTCACTAAACTAAGTTAATTCTCCCCAAATCAAGGGTTTTTTTGTCCACAAAGGTAATTGATAAGCAATCTCCAACAAGCTTTCTTATCTTATTTTCTGTCTGTCCCACTAAGAATGGAGAGGGAGGGAGCACCTGGGTGGGCATTTGGCTGTTAGCCAAGGCTAAACCACCAAAAAGGAGAGGAAGAACTATGAGCCAAGAACATGTAGAAAAAAATCTGAATTTTTTGGAAGAAGGATTAAAAATAAATCTAGAAAAAAATCAAACCAAAATCAATGCAAGCTAACATCATATTGAGTCATAGGATAATTCTGGCTAGAAGGGGCTGCAGGAAGTCTCTCATCCAACTTCCTGCTCAGAGCAGGTTCTACTCTGTGGTCAGACCAGGTTGATTAGGGCTGTATGCACTTGTGTCTCAAAAACTTTCAAAGATGGGTACTGCATAACCTCTCTTGGCAACCTTCTCCAATGCCTCATTATCCTGATACAGACTTCTTTTTTCCTCTTATATTCTGCTGGAATCTCCATTGTCATTCAAGATAAGGTGTACAAGGGTATGATCCTGCAAAAATTTACAGATGACTTGAAATGTGAATAATTACCACTGTATTCTCTGAAAAGAAGGCTTGTGAAGCACAATGACTACATAAGCTTCTGTGCAGGATTAGGATCTAAATGAAGGTGTTATAATAAATTCTAATCTAAATTTCATTTTGACCAAGGATTAATAAAATGCTAAAAGCAAAGGAAAAGACAGATGTGTAAGTGCATATTTTCTGGAAACATGAGAACATGTAGTTTTTCTGAAAATACATTATTGAAACAACATATGATATTTTAAGATATGTTGACCTCTATCCCAGAATTTAGAGTTAACCTTAACTGCAGAAGTACAGTATAAAAGTTGCATAAATATTAACCACCTTTATAGAATGCTGAAGTTGCAAAAAAGGACTTGGGAATCACAACAGCCCTGAAACTAATTACAACTGTTCATATGTTCCTTGAGCTATTTAAAAAAAAAAGGCAATAATCACTTCAGCTGTGAAAACTATGTGAGGAAGAGCTCAGAGGAACCTACCAGAACTATGGATACCTTTATAAATATATTATATCATCATTATATCTTTATTTAGGTGTTATATGGAGTATAGTCAGAACAGCCAGTGTCTGACAGAATGTATTTGCTGTTCAAAAAGTGGCAAGATGTCCACAAAAAAAGTAGATAAGTTAGTGCTTAAGTACTGTACTGAATGCATGAGAAATTTGCCTCAGTTTCTGCTTCTGCCATAGAATTTATGTGTAGATAACCATTATAATTAAATTATTGTTATATAAGTTGCTCACTTGGAAAATGGCGAAAATATCAGTTTGGTAATGTGTCATAATACCTCCCTTCCTGATTGTTATTCTGTAGTGTTTCTCACAAGCTTACTTGTCTTCTCCCAATTCTCTTAGAGCATGTTTCAGCCTAATGTTGAATGAATAATAGAAACAGTACATAATCATACATCTAAAAATCATGATAATGCATAAAAAAGCAGCTTTAATTAAAAAAAAGTTTTTTAAAATTAAATTTCCTACTTAATCTTATTGTATTGTTTCATTTCCTCATGATCATATTTCTAAGAAGACAAAGAAATAAAGGCCACAATGTTTTGCTATATGCTGGACAAGAGTAAACTGCCATGTCTTTTATGTGCATGAGTACACAGAAATATCTGTTTTGTTCCACAGCAAGGAAAGACTGATAGACTTATAACAGGGAACTTACTTAAAATTCTACTTTCACTCTTTTTCTTTGCATGCTGTCACAAGGCACAATTTCACAGGTCATTTTGTGTTATTTCATAAATTTTATATGTCCCATTTTGTGCAGTTCATTAGTTCTTTCCTAAATACTGTGTACAGCTATAAGTCATTCTTGATAACAGTAGAAGAACCACTTTAGTGTTTCAAAATGATCTTGGCGGACACATATGTAAAGTGGATCACATTTGTGATCTGATTTGATAGAATAGTTGCACCTGAGTCTTACACTGAGAGGGGAAAACAACTCAGCAGTATAAGTCCGACACTGCCAAACGTGAAATGTTTTGGAAAATCCCTATGTGTGCTGCTGTGAATGCTGTTGAAATTGTTGACTTGTTATATTTTTCAGCAGACCAGAGTATATGACGTTTTTGTATAAAGACTGTCTTGTATATAATCCAGATGAGAGATAAACTTCCTGTCTCACCTTGTACCACTTTTAAACCTGGTTTCTTATCCTGTGTTATGTGTCTGAAGACACAGCCAGAGGTGTATGGAAGGAATCATAGTGTTTTGTCCTCAGTTTTGTTTTATTTCTAAATTTTACCTCACAAATAGTTTTCCTATTGGTATTATCATTAAGAGCTTTTTTTAAGCAGCCTAAGAGAAATATAGAAAGATGACTTACATGTTCCAGTAGCATCCCCTAAGTTTAGGTGTGTCTTGATGTGTGAGAATAAAAAAAGAAGGTACAGATGAGTTCAGAAAAAGTAATAGTAAATAAAATCTCTGTGCATTACGGTTCTATAAAGGCATAGAAAAGACAGTCAGTTCCCAAACAGTATAATCAAATACAAATCAAGGTACTTTTGCTTTGTGGAACAATGGAAAGTTGGGGAGGGCCTCAGTTAAGTCCTGGATAGATTATTTTCCTATTTATTGTTTAAGGAAAAAAATATGACTAACATACTTTGACAGGCTTCTCTTTAGATATTTATAATGTTAATCTGGAAAGACTTGCTGCCAATTGGTAATACTACTGAATTGTTAATTGAGATTGCTAATTCTAATGTCTTGCTGCATAATTTGCCTTATACTATGAAAGGTTCTTTCTCATCCATTGAAATCATTCCAGCTTCAGTGTTACAACATTCTTCATTACCATCTTCTGTTATAATTTTAATTTCAGATTGGTCCATGCCTCATTTTATGGTTTCACAGTGATAATCCTCAAAAAACTAGTTGGCATAGATCCCCTCAGCTTTAATCTCTGGGGCAGGTATTCCTTTTTCCCTGTGTTTTCCTAGAAATCAGTTGCCCTGCAAGAACTCCAAAAGTAGCTTACCTGCTGTCTCCAATGGTAACCTAGCAGAAATTATACTGAGAACAAGAGAAGCAGTAAAATTCCATCTTTGCATTTTTCTATCCTTTGGGTTTTTTTCATAGATTTTTCTAGGAAGTACTTTTGCATTTCCTATTATTGATATAGGTGATTTACTCAGGGAAGTGGAGCAGAGTTCCTTCCAAAGGCTTCCCAACCTAAGGAGCACAGATTGCGTTCACAAGCTGTGCTGGAAAGATGGGAAATATAAAGTCTTTTATTATATATGATTTATGTATTCTCAACTTCTAACATATTTAAAGCTTTAACTTTATTTTTTAGGTGTGGGCACTCTTGACACTATTGCTATCATTATCACTTGCTAGATCTGAACATTGAAAAGGACAATATCTAATATTGATATTGGTTCTGCCTGGTATGGATTTAACTTTCCCCACAGCAGCCCTCATAGAGCTGTGCCTTGTAGCTAGAATGGTGTTGATGACACACCAATGTTTTGGCTATTACTGAGCAGTGCTTGCACAGCATCAAGGCTGTCTCTCCAAACCTCACCCCCTCAAAGGCCAGCAGGCTGGGGGTGGGCAAAAGAAAGGCTAAGAGAGGACATAGGACATAGCCAGAAGCCAGGACACCTGACCCAAACTGACCAAAAATGTATACCATACGATATGACATCAAGCTCAGCAATAAAAGCTAGGAGAAAGCAGGAGGTTGCGGCATTCGTTATTAAGGCATTTGTCTTCCGAACCAATAGCTAAGCATATTGAGTTCCTACTCCTCAGGAAGTGGATGGACATCACCTACTGATGGGAAGTAGAGAATTTTTATTTTTTTTTTGCTTTTCTTCCATGAGCAGCCTTTGTTTTCTTTCATTTAGCTCCTTGACCCATGAGTTTTTTATCTTATTTTCTCCCCCTGTCGTGCTGAGGAGTGAGAGAGCAGCTTGGTGGGCAGCCGGTGGCTGGTGAAGGCCAACCCACCACAATAATATAGTCATGTTAGGAAGACCTTAAACAGCAGACCGCAGCAATCCTGTGGTCTGAGACAGTGGGGAATCTGAATATACAGGATTAT
>NW_010972708.1:19252-22910 GCF_000737465.1 Haliaeetus leucocephalus | reverse complement strand
TTATGTGATTTGGCAAGCAGAAATGCAGTGGCCCTGAAATATCAGGTCTAGGTCTGATAAATGACAAAACCTGTCCTTATTCTGGAAGGAGTCTTACAAGTTTCACAGCTCTGTTCATGAACTAAGGTTCTCTTCACCTTAAGAACTTCTGCTCATTAAACTTCTTCCTTGAGTGATAAGGTGAAAACTGGTACCTGAATCTTCTCAGAAGAGATCTCAGCAAAAAAAGATCAAAATGTGCAAAGGCCCAGGAGCATGTTATTTCCTGAACTTTACATCCATTACAAAGAAACCTGCCACTAATAATCTCATTCCCTACCAACACAATATAGTACTTTGCTTAGTCTTTTTGCCTGCATTGACTAAAGAATGCACAAATTACATTATTTTAATTGTATAATAAACAAACAGCTAGGGAGAAACTCACTTTAAAATACAAATAAATGGAAATAAACTGAAAGGCACAATCTTCACAATGTGCACTGATTTTTCTCAGTAACAGGGTGGATTGGTCATTTGAATGGGTACTTTTCTATGAATATAGAAGTAACTTTTATTGCATGGCTGCTGAAACACAACTAAACTGTCACACCATTTGCCATTCTCTTGGGTACTCTGGTTGGTTATGCCAGCTGCAGTCAGAGTTCACAGAAATACTGAACAGTTGCCTTCTCCCACATTCTGAGTCATAGCTTCTCCTGTAGATGTATTTTAAAATGTCTTAATTTTAATGAAGTTTTTAATGCTAAATTAATTTTGTAATTTCCTGCTTATCAAGTTATCAGTGTAAACATTATTAAACTATTTTTCTGCATTAGCAATCTTGGCAGTGTGAGTCATTAGTATTTTTTAACCTTAGTATTTCGTTAACTCTTCTGACTTTGTTTGAAACTGTCCAAATTGAAGATTGTTACTATGTTAAAGAACATGACAGTGCATATGAAATAGGCCAATCTGTCAGCACTGAAAATACACACTTATCTACCAGGTAGGTTCAAGCAGGCTATTGACAATTCAAACTTCACAGTGCTCTACAAATGGACTTCAGCTCATGGTTGGTTTCCAGGGATCAAAGCTAAGGAAGAACAATATCCTTGCCCAGAGAATAAAAAGAAACATGCCAAAGCAAACAACTAAAACTAAACAGCATAAGAAATAGAGAATTATTTTACATTAATTGATTTTAAAGAATAAAGAAATATGGGGGAGTTATACAGACATAACAATATTAAAATATTACATCATGTTTCTACTATAATTGTGTTTCCTTAACTAAGTAATTTATGTTTCGCATATCACCTGTGGAAAATAAAAAAATATTAGGCCCAAACAAGTTACCTGATTGCCAAAGGAAACATTGTCTGTTATAGATTAGGTTGCAAATTTTACCCTTACTTAGTATTACTTTGAATCATGCCAGTGACAAAAAGTACTTATAAAACCTGTATAGCTTTTCTAAGGTTACGCATGCCATTGTGATAGTAGTAGTATTCAGCCGATATGTTGCCTACAGTATCAGGCGTTACTGCACAATTATTTTTTTTCCATTCCACAACCTGCTTTGCATTATAATCAATCTCAGCAAGCCAAAACTTCCTGTAAGTTAACCATTTCTCTTCATCCTTTGTTTATTGGGCAGTGGAAGTTCCCTAGCTATTTGTGGTTTATATCAGGAAACCCATACCTATATTGTACAAGGAGACAGAAACATTGTCCTATGAACTGATCTCTCACGGAAAACTAAGAAAGCACATGTGAACATGACATGGGACTGTTGTGCCAGAATATCTTGCACATCCCACAACACACCTGAGAACATATCTCAGAGTGTAACCTTGGATACGTAAGCTCCGCAGGTTTATGCATGAGAATGAATACTTTTTGATTTACAGTAGGCTGCCAAAAGCTGTTGCTGGATCTTCCCTAGAATTTTCAATAGGCAGATCTAGAAAGACTATTGAGAGCTCCTGTAGAAATTCTGCCTCATAAAAGGATCTTAAAGACATCAACAAAGACTCTACTATGTGTCCCAACCTACTCCAACATCTGCCCATTCTTCCCACTAGAATGTTTTCTCTAATGTCCTAAGGTCTTTATTTCTTGATCTAGTTTAAGAGCTCTGATTCTACTACTATCCAGCATGAAGACAGGTATGTTTTGCAACAGCTTCTTGCCTATTTCACATGTTCTTCAGAAGGCTACTCAGCCCTGACTCTTTCAGTCAGTCCTCTTAAAACATATTTCTTTTAACTATAATTACTCTCACTGCTCTCCTCTGAACTCTCTTTCAAAGTACTGCCTTGTGGTTCAACCAATTTTTTTATTGTCTCGGATAAAATCCACCAGTTCCATATAATTTCAAAACAACTAATATCAAAATACACTAATCTTTTCTTTCCCTATTTTAGACAGTTCTATCCATTTGTTCCTAGTAAAAACCTAATCATAACTAACTTTTAAAAATATCTGTCAGGAGTGGTTTAGGTTTAGATGATACAGACTAAGGCAGAGATGGATTAGAAGATCTCCTAAGGTCCTTTCCAAATTGTTTTATTAATTCCTGTATGAAGAGACTTTTATCATCAAGTGATAGTTGTGAGCCACTTCTAACAACCAACATTCATTGTAACCTTTTCTTCTGATTCACACAACTGTCAGACATATTTTGTTCTTTTTGATTCGTAAGGCATTTCTTATGTGAAGAGAGAAAGAAGGGTTTTTCTCTGAGTGTCTACAAGAAAAATTCACTGCATCTCTTGTCTTCCCTGAAAGCCTGCACTCTAGACAGGACAGGCTAGGGCAGGACAGGAGGGGAGGTGCAAAGTGGAAACAGATTCCTCAGTAGTAGCCTTACAAATGTTAAGAGCACTGGTCATTAGTAAGTGTCCAGAGAGATTGTGGAGTTTCCATTCTTGGAGATATTTAAATCCCAGCTGGACATGGTCCTCGGCAACCTTCTCTGAGCAGTGGTTAGACTAGATAATCTCCAGAAGAACCATCCAACCTCAGCTATCCAATAATTCTGCAAAACTGCACATATCTTTGGTAAACACAATCTGATACTGTCTACCTGATAATCACTCCAGCATGGGGACCTCAACAGGCTGCAGGGCAACAACCTGCATCGCCATAGTCTTCTCTGCTCTGACAGCTGGAGCACCTCCTCCAGCCTCTTCACTGGCCTTGGTGCCTGCATAGTTGTTTCTCTCACTTATTCTCACTCCTCTCTCTCATGTGCTGTTGCACAGCAGTTTTTACCTTTTCTTAAATATGTTATCAAAGAGGTGCTACCAACATTGCTGATTGGTTCAGCTTTGGCTAGCAGTGAGTCCATCTTGGACCTGGATGGATCTAATTCTGTTAGACATGGCGGCAGCTTCTGGCATCTTTTCTTTGAAGCCACCACTGCAGCCCCCCCCACTAAAAAACCTTGCCACATGAACCCAATGGACTGGTGCAAGAGAGGATGCCATTAAGCATGCATAGCTGTTGTAGACAACCACAAACTAAATTCATTATTCCCTTATCTGATTTAAACCCTGCAAAATCCCAGAACCCAAGTAACGTAAACTGCCAACAATATTGTGGTAGGTTGACCCTGGCTGGACGCCAGGTGCCCACCAAAGCCTTTCTATCACTCCCTCTTCTCGGCCGGACA
>NW_010972708.1:13756-17867 GCF_000737465.1 Haliaeetus leucocephalus | reverse complement strand
GGGGCTGGGCAAGATCTTGGGAGAGGACATAGCCAGGACAGCTGACCTAAACTAACCAAACAGATATTCCATACCATATGACATCAGCTCAGCTATAAAAGCTAAGTAAAGGGAGATGGAAGGGGGGCATTTTTGTCTTCTGGAGCAACCACTATGCATACTGAAGCCCTGCTTCCCAGGAAGTGGCTAGACATCGCCTGCTGATGGGAAATAGAGAATAACACCACTTGTTTTCCTTTGCTTTCGTGTGTGACCTTTGCTTTCACTTTATTAAACTGTCCTCATCTTGACCCACAAGCCTTTTGTTATATTTTATCTCCCCTGTCCAGCTGAGGAGGGGGAGTGATAAGAGAGGCTTTGGTGGGCACCTGGCACCCAGCCAGGGTCAACCTACCACAGGGACCCATTCTGAATCAAAGGAAACAACTAAGAAGTAAGAATCAGTGGAGGAAAATGAGTAAGAAACAAGATGTAGCAGAAAAAAATTATTACACCGTGATCCCAGCCTCCTTCACCACTTTTTGCCTCACCAAAGTAACTGGGACATGCAACCAAACCACAGAAAGTTGAGGCTAGAAATGGGACAGGAAAGCTGTTTGAAGTCTGGGGGAGGGAAAGGAAAGATGTTTCCCTAAGTGCTTCTTTAATTGTTTATGTCTTCTTTTTTTTCTCAATCTTCTTCTGTTTTTATCTACTTCTTTTCTCAATTCTCTGCTCCAGTACCTGCAGCATTTCCTCCCCCTCCTTCTTCTTTCTCACCTTGGTGCTCACAGGCTGTTTCTCACACTTTTTCTTCCTCACTCCTCATTGTCTATGCAGCGATTTGCCCTTTCTTAAACATGTTTTCCCAGAGAAACCACCAGCTTTGCTGATAGGCTAAGCTTTGTCCAGTGGTGGGTCCATTGTAGAGCAGGCTGAAACTGGTTGGAATCAGCTGGAAGTGGCTGTGTCCAGCACGGGACAGCCCCTGATCTCCTCTCACAGAGACCCTCCTGCAGCCCCCACTGCCAAAACCTGGACATATAAATCCAATACAACACTCATAGGACTCAAAAGACCTATTTGGGCCTATTAATGGTATTTCATACTTTATGCTTACTAGAGAGACAAAATCCATAATGAAATTATTTTTCCCAAAGATTGGCCCTATTCTTGTAATTAGCATTATAAGACTTCTTTAAACCTACCAGATTTATGATTCAGTGTACTTTAACACTTCTCTTCTGAGAGTATCTTAAAGGCCTTCATCCTGAAAATTCAAATGTGACTTCATTGCATCAATTTGCCAGTGCAATAAAAATGTAAAGTTCACATAAGTGTAACATTACTTTAATTGTGACAATATCAAGAAATTGATATTTTTTGAATAAACTTTGTCATTTTGACTGTCTAGCTGGCCAGACAGATAAACCAAGCTACCAATAGTTACCTTTACTATTTATTGAGAAAAATATCTGAAAATTCATGCATGTTTCAAATGTTTAATTTAAGGAAAAGACATTTTTGGTTAATGTGATTTTCATTGGAAAAATATAGAGTAATAAATAATTTGTAAATATTTATAGACTAATGTCACTGAAGTAATGGGAAATCAAAAGAGAAGGTGGAGAATTTACAGCTGATCTGTTTCCTCCTTATGTCACGCAAGTTCAACTTTTCAAAACATTTTCCTTTTTTTCTTATACTGTACCAGTATCATTTTTCTGCCCTACAAATCAATGCATGTTTGTATTGTAAGTACTCATGAAAAAGCTTTTCTCTTGTGAAGAGCTGATGAGATATTCTAGAAAACAAATAACAAAATACTACGCAAAGTTTGACCTCAGTATCATCACCATTTATTTTATAAGATAGTTCTAAACAGCAACTGAACTATACTTCTACAAGTTACTGAAATGCCTCTAAATCCCTCTTTTTCAGAATTCAAACTTTATGTTACTTTTCAGCATCTCACCGCATTGTGATTTCAGCATAGTGACACTTTGCTTCTAAAAAGTTGCTTGAGTCAACGCTTGTGACTCAGATAATTTGTGTTCAGTCCCATGATTCTCCTACTTCACTTGTACCAGGATACCTGCCTTATATTTATCTCTAATCCACGTGCCCCTTCACTTTCAGCTGCTTGTTGTATGTTTGGCACTAACATCTCAGAGGTTCAGCAGTGATAGGGCTTGTGAGGCTATGGCTGTAAGCAGATATGACCTAGCAAGGTGAACAAAGGAAGAAAGCAGCAAAGGCAGGTCCTCAGTTTTCAGTGGATGATTCAAATGCTATCTATAATGCCATCAGAATGACAAGTTGTTTTAGTAACTTGATGTTCTGAGACAAAATGTGGAAGTGAGCAAGAATCCTGACTGAATGGCAATAGGGCTACCTAGAGATCCCTCTCTCTACACAGGTAGATTACTAGTACAGCTGTGGTGGAGGGACTGACTTTTTGGAAACCAAATTGTGGCGGTTTTTTAAGTTTAGAATACATCTGTTTGCACTATTTTTTCTTCTAGATATCACTTTTAAAATGCTTCTAATACTACTTGAAACACATAACAAGTCCTTTCATGTAATTCTTACTCTCTTTTTTACCCAAACATATACTGTTCTGCATTGACCCTGTTCAACCATAGAATGGTAATGATCTGCCTGTAGAGTATTTCAGCCTGCTAGGATTTCATTACAGAGAGCTCATTTCACAAACAGCCACTGGAAAGGAATGAGAAAAAGACTGAGACCTGTCAAAAGGAATTGCCAAACTGTAATTAGGATAATCTGACTTTATAAAAATCACCAGTATAGGTGCAAGATTTTCAAATATCATAATCTAATTAGTAAGGAAAACAAATCTTCCTTAAGAACCTTAAATGTAAAATAACTACCAATAATGAACAAAGTCTAGTAATGCATCTTGGTATGGCAGAAGATTCTGAGTCAGTGTTCAAAATATCTTGACAGGATTTCTTCAAATACATCAAAATTTTTAAATTTAATTTAAAGAACAACATCAGTCAGATCAAAAATTTAGACATATATGTTAAGCTTTATTTTAATGTTGGTGCTAATTATCACATTTTAATGCAACCTATGTTCTTTTCCCACACATACTCTTTAAAATAATGCTAAAAGCTGCGTCTGTATTAACACACTAATACATCTCCTGTTTTGCACAGAATCCTAATTTTCTAATGACTCACACTTTATTTATATAATTTCATACCCAAGCTGTGATCTAGGTTGTTTTCTTAATGAGGGGTATGGTACTTGAAGCAGCAAGTAGTTTTTAATCCATTTACACCCAAAGCAGGCTACAAGGACACATGGAGAAGTGCCAATATTATCAGTCATGGAGAAGAATGCAACAGACCCCACTCCTCACTTGTGCTACTTAATATATCTTCCTACTCTCCTTTCTGCTAAAGTTCAATTACAAACTCCTTCAGAGCCGTAAAAGTCACAGGACTGACCCTGAAGCCTGAAGCAGGTTTAGTGACACTTGACAACAAGCAGTGTGCCATCATGTTCACATATCTCAGAGAAACCCTTCTGAAACATAGCCAAAAGGGAAACAATCTAGCCTGCAGTTACCCATACAAATTTGCATAACTTGGCCTTGGATATACATGATTTGGACACAGGGTTGGGGCAACAATGTAGTATTTTGTGCTTCTGGAAACTACCAAGGAGAAACATAATTACTTTTTGCCACCCTCAGTACTTTTCATGTGGAGAAAATACCTTCTGGTAGTCCAAGCCCTGTAGCTCATGATCCATAAGCATCCAGCAATAGTTTGAATGGCAAAGAGATGTGCATGGAGGAACTCAGAAATATTATGGAAATCATATATATAAAACAGACTTTTTTCAGGTGCTATCATCGTCTCAGGCTCCTGCAACAAGAGTCTCAAGAAGAGAATCATTAGGTCTGTCGTGGTTTAACTCCAGCCAGCAACTAAGCACCACGCAGCCGCTCACTCACTCCCCCCCCCCCATCCAGTGGGATGGGGGAGAAAATCAGGAAAAGAAGTAAAACTCCTGGGTTGAGATAAGAACGATTTAATAGAACAGAAAAGAAGAGACTAATAATGATAATGATAACACTAATAAAATGACAACAGTA
>NW_010972708.1:5097-13746 GCF_000737465.1 Haliaeetus leucocephalus | reverse complement strand
CAGTATTAATAAAAGGATTGGAATGTACAAATGATGCGCAGGGCAATTGCTCACCCCCCGCCGACCAACACCCAGCCAGTCCCCAAGCGGCGAAAAACCCTGCCCCCCCCACTTCCCAGTTCCTAAACTAGCTGGGACGTCACATGGTATGGAATACACTGTTGGCCAGTTTGGGTCAGGTGCCCTGGCTGGGCATGAGAAGCTGAAAAATCCTTGACTGTAGTCTAAACACTACTGAGCAACAACTGAAAACATCAGTGTTATCAACATTCTTCACATACTGAACTCAAAACATAGCACTGTACCAGCTACTAGGAAGACAGTTAACTCTATCCCAGCTGAAACCAGGACAGGTCTTGCAGTGGATGTTTAGTAAACTCTCCCCTCCTAGCTTTCTCTCCCCTTGTCCCAGTTCTGTGGTTGGTCTTTCTGTTCATTGTCCTGGCATGGTCATGGGCTATCTGCATGGAAGAGAAGTTAGGACTGGGTACATTAGAGAGGTGCCACAGGATGCTCTGGGATAGGATAGCTCAGGTTATCAGACAATATGGACATGACAAAAAAATTATTCAAGGTATCTGTCAATATTTACTTTCCTTTGAAATATTCTCTGATGGCTGTTCACTATTTCAAACTAGTCAGTAACAGGAGTAGTAACTTCTTTGTTATAAATATTACGTGTACTCAGAAAACAAGATAGCACAGGGTGATCTAAACACTATCTCAGTGTTATCAATTAATATGTATAATATGATTGAAATAACCAGGGAGCTCTTAAAGTCATAGAATCATAGAATTATTTAGGTTGAAAAGACCTTTAAGATCATCGAGTCCAACTGTCAACCCAACACCACCATGCCCACTAAACTATGTCGTGAAGTGCCTTGACTATGCGCTTTTTGAATACCTCCAGCTATGGTGACTCAACCACTTCCCTGGGCAGCCCATTCCAATGCTTGGCAACCTTTTCAGTAAAGAAATTTTTCCTCATATCCAATCTAAACATCCCCTGGTGCAACTTGAGGCCATTTCCTCTCGTCCTATCGCCAGCCACCTGGCAGAAGAGGCCAGCACCCACCTCACTACAACCCCCTTTCAGGGAGTTGTAGAGAGCAATAAGGTCTCCCCTCAGCCTTCTTTTCTCCAGTCTAAACAACCCCAGTTCCCTCAGCCGTTCCTCATAAGACATATGCTCCACGCCCCTCACCAACTTGGTTGCCCTTCTCTGGACACGATCCAGCAACTCAATGTCTTTCTTGTAATGAGGGACACAAAACTCAACACAGTACTCGAGGTGCGACCTCACCAATGCCGAGTACAGGGGAAAAATCACCTCCCTGCTCCTGCTGGCCACATTGTTTCTGATGCAGGCCAGGATGCTGTTGGCCTTCTTGGCTACCTGTGCACACTGCTGGCTCCTATTCAGCCAGCTGTCAACCAGCACCCCCAGGCCTTTTTCTGCTGGGCAGCTTTCCAGCCACTCTTCCCCAAGCCTGTAGCACTGCATGGGGTTGTTGTGACTGAAGTGTAGGACCCGGCACTTGGCCTTGTTGAACCTCATATAACTGGCCTCGGCCCATCAATCCATCCTGTCCAGATCTCTCTGTGTAGAGCCTTCCTACCCTTGAGCAGGTCAACCCTCCCTCCCATTAATGTTGTCTGCAAACTTGCTGAGGGTGCACTCGATCCCCTCATCCAGATCATTGATAAAGATACTAAACAGAACTGGTCCCAATACTAATCCCTGGGGAACACCACTTGTGACCCATCACCAACTGGATTTACCTCCATTCACCACAACCCTCTGGGCTTGTCCATCCAGCCAGTTTTTCACCCAGCAAAGAGTACACTTTTCTAAGAAGTCCTGTGTACAGCCCCCATCAGTAAATATTTAAAATAGGGAAACAATAACTAGACATGATTTAGGCTTTAGGAGCTAACTATTAGAAAATGGGGCTTTATGTTTATATCAGAAAAAGTAATGGATTGTGGTCTGGTCAATAAACCCTGAAGAACCACTTGGAACTGCCAAGACTGAGTAAGAAGTAGGTAAAAGGTAGTTCCTACAGGAGAAGATTGTGACCACCAACTCCTTGACCACCTACTCAAATGATACCACCTACTCAAAAGAAGACCATGAAGGAAGAAGACAGAGTCTGTGCACTAATTTACTTGAGGGGTGAAGAAGAAAGAACTAATAATTTAGGGAAATAATAATGAATATGTATTACTTAAGTATATAAATGTGGGAATTTCTGAGACAAAGCTGTCTTGAGACAGGCACCCATCCATGTGCATCAATGAAATTAATTTGAAAATACCTTGACTCTGTGTTATTGGCTTGCACACTGGGTAAACAGACCTCATTTGTGGAACAACATCAGCAGAGGTTTAATATTGTTCATAAGACAATAGTAGGAAGCCTCAAATAAGATATGAACACTGAAAAATCTATTGTTAAGATCAGAATAGCAACTAATGAATCAGTCAAAATGAATAACTTCAGAAACTTTTGAGAGAAAATTAGGTCCCATTCTGTTTCCAGATCCATAAACCCAGAGCACAGTTTCTAATTGTGTGCCAGTTTCCGAATTCAATTAATTCAACATTACTCTATGACTGCAACCAAAACTACATTAGATAAGAATCTGATCCATACCATTCCCCAGATCATACCCTTAAGTAATATCCTTTACACATTGTTAGCCCAATTCTTGATTTTCATTAAAAAGGTTATTAAAATGTTGTGAGCATTGAATTATCTTTTCTAATAAATCACAATTATACTGATTATACTGTCATTATTAAACTAAACATGACCCTTTGTTGAAGTCAGATTATATTGAACTCTCAGAAATGTAAGCCTTGCACAACATGAATAATGATAGTATGACTTATAATGCACCTTGACTATTAATCAACTAGTGAATTCAAAACTTTGGAAGACTGATAGAAAAGTACTTAAGTTAACTCTGTTTTACATTGTAGAATTAAAAACCATTATGAAAAAACCCTGCCATTAATAGCATAGTAATATAAACTGATGGACACTGTAAAATTGTTTGGTCAAGCATGTCACCAAAACAAAATCCATTTGCAAAAGCAGGGCATTTTGCAAAGTATAAAGGGCTTAATTTGTTTTCCGGTATCATTTCAAATGTTGCTAATCTCTCTCATTTGAGTCTGTTTTTCAGGTTTTTTCCTAGAACAATCAAGAACATACAAATAACAATTCATTGTTATTTAATGATACACTTGAGTGTCTTCTACCACTATGGAATTATGATGTGAGCAAAGGGGTATTCAGAAGAGCTGTGGCACTTCCTGTGTCAGGAGCTGGTACTGCTGTGACTGCTGAGTGGAGCAGACCTCCTTGATATAGCTTCAGATTGACTTCTAATATTGACAGCAGTTGTAGCTGAACAACTGTTGAAATCTGTACCTGCTCAGTACTTTAAATTTGTCTTTCCACTGAATCATTTCAGTCTCCTTACTGTTTTTGTACACTTTGTAGTGTTATTTTTGCGTTGTTCGAATTTCTTTCAAGCTCTTGATTTCCTTTTAACGGAATCTTCTGGGAATCATATATTCAGGTGGTAACTGTTAATGAAATCTTAAAATGGTGTTGAAATAAGATTCTTCCCCAAAAGAGACCTTCAGTGGAAGGGGTTTATTCATTCCATTATGTTCTTGATAGCAATTTTTCTTAATAATCTTCTAGCTACTATATTAAGCTTCAGTCAAGTTGACAAGATTAAATGAGTAAGAGGATCTATTAGTGTAATAAACAACTTCAGAGAAAATGAAAGATGGTCAGCTTATTATAGGTGCATCAGATAGATTAGCAACATTGCTTGGCTGGGACTCTGTAAAATATGTTAGCTTATAAACACAATTGTAGTCCAGGTAATTTATATAGTTGAGCATTAAGAGTATTTTATGTGGAAATGCTGCTGGATAGCTGTCTGAATAGTTGCACAATATCATTTTGCAATCTGATTTCAGCAAAAATGTAGACTAAGTAAAGCCATATGTTCATTAATGCCTGGGTCATAGTGGCACTGCTTGATTAAGGATGACCATTAATCAGTAGCTTCGTTGTGTAGGCCTGGTTACTTTGTGTAAACAATGCATGCTTTGCTAACAACTATACCCTTGAAGAGGAACTAAAGACTGATAAAAAGGAAACATCCTGCTCCAGAAAGCTTGGAAGGCCAGGTGATTGCCAAAAAAGCATGAATAAGGGGAAAGGTAAAGGTGGCAGGGGGACATCACAACCACTGACTCAATTCAAGACTGGAAATACTTGCCTCCCCCCACAACCACCTGCAAGGACCATGCTTGCTAATTTACATAGCAAGTGAGGGCAATTTAAATATAACTAAACAATAGTAGATGATATGGTGACTACTAACCAATGAACATAAATTTATGTGGGTTTTTACTAATCATGTAACAGGATAAATACTTTGTAGTTCTTTGGTGTGGCGTGCTAGCTTTGTGGAATTATCACCTAGCACCCATCTTTGTGCAAACATGAAATAAATAAATATCTTGGCTCTGTATGTAAGATTGGCTTATTGCACACCAGGTATTGAACTCTGCTTGTGGGACAACACAACAAATCACATTTTAATATTTGGTCTGATGAAGAGCTGTGTACTGGACCAGTTACACTGGCATGCAGGTAGTTGTATGAGTAATTCACCTTCATTATTTTTGGTAATAGCTACTCACAGTTTGGAATAAATGGCTAATAATCAGTCTTTAAACTAATAAACTAGGACAGATTTCTAAACTCTAAGGATGCCACCATTTCAGCTGCAGTCCCCATACGGGTCTGTATGAACTAACTACAGTCATGTACCAGGGTCACATAGCAGTGAATCTATGATGGCATGTTTAAGAGCAAGTATAGATTTGTTACCTAAGCAAGCAAGATTTCAAATGGACTTAAAAGAGCTCTTGCTGGACACCATAACAATCCTGTTTCTAATTCTGTTATGCCCAAGCTAGATGGCAGGTCAGACATACAATACCTAGCTACTTGGAACTAGGGACATGTTTCTATATTCTGAAGTGGATATAAATCTCATCAGCTTGATACTGCTCTCAACTGTCTCAATACAGTTCTGGACATATTCCTATATAGCTTCACAGTATTTATTATAAGCTTGCATCAACAGAACTGAGATCACAATCCTCATTCATCAATCACAGCACCACCATAACTAAATCATTGACAAGATTAGTGAATCTGTGTTGTTGTTAAATCTCAACTATATCTACTTCTTAGAATCATTATTTCTGTGTAAGTTTTTAGCAACTATTTTAAGGAATTAAAGGCATTTGAAAAGAGCAAAGTTTTTCTGTAGGACTTGTTTATGGAAAATATATTACATCTCAGACAGTTCAACAGGTGCTTTGGCTGATCATTTTATAACATATCTGTTACTAGTAATTCATTAGGAATCAAGCTTTAGTTAAATGGTGCTATCAGTTGTTAATAGTCTATGGAGCAATAACCATGATAGAGGACGGGTGATGATTACAACACTTAGCACTTTAGGAAAATGAAAGTATAGTTACTGCAATCATTACAAAAATTATTTCTTAAAAATGTTCTGTTAATTACAGTTCAAAAATAAGCATCTGGTTGAAGATAACTGTATGTAGCTGTAGGAGCCTATTATAGGAAAAATCATTTAAAGAACCTTAACCATGACATAAAAACATGCTGAGCCCAGAGCAGCTTTCAAATCTACATCTTCAACAAGTTATAACTACTATTGTTTTTGAAACATCACAGACAAAACAAAGCTTGTTACAGACTCTTGCTGAGATGAAAGCCAAGAAGCAGCATTACTATTCCTTCTTTTTTTTTTTAATAAATGTGTATTACTAATCATGTTACTAATGGTATTACTTGTTTATTACTAAATGTCTGTTACTAAATGTGTATTACTAATACCCATTCTATATGGGTATTATTAATGGGCATATACTAATGGCTTAAAATTACTATATACATCTTATAATTTATGCAGTAGTATGCCAAGTACATTTTATCTACATGTATATTATTTCGGTCTTATTTTGTGTGGATAGTAATATTTGTACCTTTGTAAATATGACACAGGAAATTAAATTAATTTAGTAATGTCACAGATTTTTGTCATATAATCAGACTCAGAGGTGAGCTTTTCACAATGATGTAATTACTTGCCAGTATGTCTCTCCCATCTGAATAATCAATACATTGTAAATACATCAGCCTCTCAGTGTTGACTGCCTGGTGTATGTTCTATTGACTGGCTTCTCCAGTTATCAGTAGATGGCACCAGCAATCAAGATGGTTCTATACCCAAGGATATCAGGAAGATATTAAACAAAATTGATTATTACAGGGCTTCTATCACCTATGCACACACACACACACTCCACACATCTTTTTAAACTTTTCACTAAGGCTAAAGTATCATTTGTAAGAACAAAAAGATATATAAGGCTGGAGCTGGTCAAAGGCAAAGAGGTCTAAATCATAGAATCTAGAATCAGAGAATCACGGAATGGTTTGGGTTGGAAAGGACCTTAAAGATCATCTAGTTCCAACCCCCTCTGCCATGGGCAGGGACACCTTCCACTAGATCAGGTTCCTCCAAGACCCATCCGTAAGAGTCGGCCAGAAAATCAGCATTGTCTCAACATTGTCATCAGGAACATGAACAGTACATTACCTGACAATGGCCTGTTTAGAGCGCAGTTGCTGGTCCCAAGGACGGAATGTGCGGTACAAGGTTCCTGGAAGGTACCTGACTGGAACCGGTAGAGATAACCGCATAGCTACTGTCAAAAAGGATGAATTGCCACTGTTGGCATAACACCGACGAAGAAATCATGAACTTTAGACGAACTTTGCTTCATTATAATACCAAAACACACCTCCTGGTTGAAGGCTACCCGCCTCCAAGACGAAACACGCCTCGGACACTGACCCCGCGCCTGCGTGATAGCCTCGCTTGAGAAGGGCGGAGATATGATAATTGTATTCTGAGAAGGGTAGAGACTCCTGAGGCAGAGGTGGAGCAAGGTGTGTTACTAAGCATAAAAGATGACTTCTGAACAACGGAAGCTGGAAGCTTCCCCACCAAGGACCACGACGATCGACGACGCAGCATCAGCTGGACCTGGGACCGTTAGGACATCGTGAGATCAGGGGTGGTAGCTATAACCCCTCTTTCTCCTCTCTCTAAACTTAACTTTACTTTTCTCCTTTCTTTCACCCATCTCTAACTATCGCGTGCCTCCTCACAGGCAATACAATAAAGTTTTACTGTGTGATTGCTGCTATCCCCTTTGGTGTTGGTCACCTTAATTTCGCACTTTCAAGATCGTAGCAAACGAACCATCACGAGTCCACCGAGTGGACCGTGACACCATCCAACCTGGCCTTGAACATGTCCAGGGAGAACACATCCACAACTTCTCTGGGCAACCTGTTCCAGGGCCTCAGCACCCTCACAGTAAAGGTATTTCTTCCTACTATCTAATCTAAGTCTATCCTCTTTCAGTTTAAAACCGCTACCCCTCATCCTGTCATCGCTAGACTCCCTGATAAATAGTTCTTTCCCATCTTTCCTGTAAGCCCCCTTTAAGTACAGGAAGGCCGCTACAAGGTCTTACTAGAGCCTTCTCTTCTCTAAGCTAAGCAACGGCAGCTCTCTCAGTCTGTCCCTATAGTGGAGGTACTCCAGCCCCCTGATCATCTTCATGGCCCTCCTCTGGACCTACTCCAGCAGGTCCATCTTTCTTATGCTGGGGGACGCAAAGCTGAATGCAGTACTCCAGGTGGGGTCTCACAAGAGAAGAGTAGAGGGGAGAATACCTCCCTCGACCTGCCGGCCATGCTTGTTTTCATGTAGCCCAGGATAGGATGGGCTTTCTGGGCTGCAAGCACACATTGCCAGCTCATATTCAGTTTTTCATTCACCAGTATCCCCAAGTCCTTCTCTGCAAGGCTGCCCTCAATCCACTCATTACCTAGCCTGTATTCATGTTTGGGATTGCCCTGATCCAGGTGAAGGTCCTTGCACTTGGCCTTGTTGAACTTCATGAGATTCACATAGGTCCACCTCTGAAGCCTGTCCAGGTCCCTCCGGATGGCATCCCTTCCCTCCAGTGTGTCAACCACACCATACAACTTGGTGTTGTCAGCAAACTTGCTGAGGGTGCACTCAATCCCACTGTCTATGTCCCTGATAAAGATGTTAAATAATACTGGTCCCAGTACAGACCCTGAGGGACACCACTTGTCACTGATCTCCACCTGGACATTGAGCTGTTGACCACAACTCCTTCAGTGTGACCCAGCCAACGCCTTACCCACTGAGTGGTCCACCCATCAAATTAATGTGTCTCCAATTTAGAGACAAGCATGTTGTGTGGGACAGCATCAAATGCTTTGCACAAATCCAGGTAGATAATGTCAGTTGCTCTTCATTTATCCACCAATGCTGTAACCCCATCATAGAATCCTTGCTCCCAGTCTTGATTGATTAAATACTGAACTATTTTGCAAAAGTTTTAAAGGAAAAAGGAATATAAAATAGTGTTTGGTGTGTCGCCCCCCCCACCCCCCCCCCCCCCTCC
>NW_010972708.1:4297-5087 GCF_000737465.1 Haliaeetus leucocephalus | reverse complement strand
GGGTGCCCCCCCCCCTCCCCCCCCCCCCCCGTTATTCCTTACAACATAAATTAACAGAACAAATTTAGAATATTCTCTCACTAGCTCAGTAAAAGCCAAACTGCAATTTCAAACCACCTTTATTAAACTTTAGCATGTTACTTCAGTTGTATACAACATAAATCTTTATTATATGCAATGCTATGTCAAGAAAATTTGCAATAAGGAAATTTGTTATAAAGGTGGGCTAATCAGGTATACACAATCAAGGTCTGTATTCCACTCACTAATGACCCTATATACTAATGGGGGAGAAACAAAGTATATTTATCTAACAGAAAGCATGTGAAGATGAGAACATAGAAAATATGTACTCTGGCCTCATAAAAACACATTTTTTAAAATAATAAGGCGGTTATCTCCAGTGAAAAGTGAGACACATACACTCACAGAGAAAATATTCCACAATATTTGCAAGAGAAACTGAATTACGGAGTGACATTTCTGGGTACGGGAGGCAGATGGACATCTTTTTGTTGCCTCAAGCCTTCAAGTGACTGATTAACATATAAGAAGGTGGTGATAGTTTAAAGAAAAAAACCCTAAAACATGAGAAGTGTGGCATGTTTGCTATTCAAGGGCTGTTTAGATTATGTGTACTCAAAGTAAAGCTTATCTAGTTTAAGATTCCACTTACAATAGAGGATGCTTAAAAAGTCACAAACTTGCTAATTAAGGACATACATCCTCCTTGCCCATTGACAGATGAAGAGTTAGCAAAAGAAACAAGGACCCTGGTGTCTTCAGATGA
>NW_010972708.1:0-889 GCF_000737465.1 Haliaeetus leucocephalus | reverse complement strand
GAGAAAAATGCATTAGCAATGTCAATTGTGGCATACCACTTAGCTGCCTTTGATTCCAGTTCATATTGAAGCTCTAACATATCTGGCACAGCAGCGCTCAGCGGTGGCGTGACTTCATTCAGCCCACGATAATCTACTGTTAGTCTCCATTCCCCATTAGATTTCCGCACGGGCCATATGGGACTATTAAAGGGTGAGTGAGTCTTGCTGATCACTCCTTGGCTCTCCAATTGGCAAATCAGCTTATGGATGGGGATCAGGGAGTCTCGGTTGGTGCGATATTGCCGCCGGTGCACCGTCGTGGTAGCAATTGGCACCTGTTGTTCTTCAACCTTCAGCAACCCCACAACCGAAGGGTCTTGGGAGAGACCAGGCAGGGTAGACAGCTGTTCAATCTCCTCTGTCTCCAATGCAGCTATACCAAAGGCCCAACGGTACCCTTTTGGGTCCTTGAAATACACCCTCCTGAGATAATCTATACCAAGGATGCACGGGGCCTCTGGGCCAGTTGCAATGGGGTGTTTATGCCACTCATTCCCGGTTAGACTCATTTCGGCTTCCAATACGGTTAGCTCTTGGGATCCCCCTGTCACACCAGAGATACAGATGGGTTCTGCCCCTTTATAACTTGATGGCATTAGGGTACATTGTGCACCAGTGTCTACTAGAGCCTTATATTCCTGTGGGTCTGACGTGCCAGGCCATCGAATCCACACTGTCCAGTAGACTCGGTTGTCCCTCTCCTCCACCTGGCTGGAGGCAGGGCCCCTCTAATCCTGGTTAGAATATCCGTTACTCACTTTTTGCACACGTGAATCAGAAGTCCCTTCAAGAGGATCAGAAATGAGATCAGCCCACCTACTGCGTCCGAGGGACTGCTCACAGGAAA
>NW_010972707.1:248244-249098 GCF_000737465.1 Haliaeetus leucocephalus | reverse complement strand
TTCCAGGGCCCCTCCACACCACAGACATGGCCTGCTACGACCTCTGCCGCCCCTGCGGACCCACCCCGCTGGCTAACAGCTGCAACGAGCCCTGTGTCCAGCAGTGCCAGGACTCCCGCGTCGTCATCCAGCCTTCTACCGTGGTGGTCACCCTGCCAGGACCCATCCTCAGCTCCTTCCCCCAGAACACCGCCGTCGGATCCTCCTCATCGGCTGCCGTGGGCAACGTCCTCAGCTCCCAGGGAGTGCCCATCTCTGGTGGCTTCGGAGGCCTGGGCGGCTACGGCTTCGGAGGCCTGGGCTGCTTCGGCGGCAGAAGAGGCTGCTACCCCTGCTAAGGGCCCCTGACGCCAACCGCCCACACCCTGGAAGCCACGGCATGGATCGAGGATGCACCTCCATCCAGCATGTTGCTCGCACACGGGCTCAGTAACAACGGCTCCTTCTCTCAAGGCACAAAGCAAGCACCTTCTCACAAGCCAAAGACCACTGGGGACCTCCAGTGTGCTGCTCACCTCGTGGGGCGGGAAGATCTAGGAGCTCTGCCGAGATCTGTCTCACACAAGGGACCTCAGCTCACGGTCGCCCTCCTTGCACCTCAGAGCGGCTCCTTTCCATTTGCCGCTCCTGCCTTTTCGCTCTTTTTTTTGGTCTCTCAATAAAGTTCTCCTGCATCCCAGCCTGAGACGCCTCCTCTTCCTTTCTTCTCCCATGGCTCTTCCAACCTCACCCAGCACAAAGCCAGACCTCCAGAGGCCACTGGGCTGGCTGCAAAGGGCCTACAAGAGCTCTCTTAGGAACCGTGTCCCCAGCAACATCCACACAGAGTGCCACAGCGGGGCTCCCAGCCCCTG
>NW_010972707.1:246521-247974 GCF_000737465.1 Haliaeetus leucocephalus | reverse complement strand
GCCTGCACTGGTCTCACTCAACTACGTCCATGTCCGTCTTCCTCTGGGGAGCCCAGAACTGCACACAGCACCTCACGTGGGACCTCAATAGTGCTGACAAGACAGGAAGGGTCACCTCCCCCTACTTTCTGGCAGTGCTTCTCCTAATGTCACCTTGGAGACTGTTGGCCCCATTTTGCAGCAAGGGTGCTTTCCCTCCTCACGGTCCATTTGTTCTCCACTAAGACCACAAGGTCCTTCTCTGCTAAGCTGCTTTCTATCCAGCTGGACCTCAGACATTCTGGCTACCTGGGCTGACTCCTCCCCAGAAACAGGACTTTCCATCTCCCCTTGCTGAACTCCATGATATTCCGCTATGTCCAGCGCAAGGAAAGCCGGTCGCTCGCTCAGCATTTGTGGGTTCCAACCATCTTTCCCCACGGACTTTTGCCCAGCCAGTCACATTACCCTCTTCTCGGGGGCAGCCATGAGTCCACCTGACTCACTGGCACCCCCAACCCAGCCCTCCATTGGCCCAGCATGCCTCTTGCCTGCCAGGCACTCCAGCACCCATCGACACAGAAGCGCACATACCCTTCCCACCCCACCTCCTCTTCCTCGTCAACAAGCACTGCTCGCACAGTGAACAACCCTCAAGACACCTTCACTGAATGTGGGCAGCTCTTGGGAGCCTGGGGAGCTCCTTGCTGGCTGGCTGCTGGCCAACCTTACTGCGATTTATTCAAAGGGCATGAGCGTAGACCCAGGAAACTGCAGACCTGTTAGTCTAACCTCAGGACCTGGAAAAATTAGGGAGAAGATCCCACTGGGTGCTTCTGAAAGGCATTTAAAGGACAATGCAGTCATCAGGCACAGTCAACACAGTTTCACAAAGGGAAAGTCCCGCCTGATTCATTTGATATCCTTCTATGATAAGGTCACCTGCCTCACAGATGAAGGCAAGGTGGTGCATGTAGGTTTTCTGGGGTTTAGTAAGACTTTTGATACTGTCCCACACCACAGCATCCTTCTGGACAAGTTGTCTGACTGTGAGATGAGCAGGCAGGCGGCGTGCTGGGGGAAGAACTGGCTGAAGGGCAGGGCTCAAAGGGTTGCAGTGAATGGGGCTACATCTGGCTGGTGACTGGCCACCAGCGGTGTTCCTCAGGGCTCCATTCTAGGGCCAGTTCTCTTCCAGATTTTTATCAATTATCTGGATGCAGGAGTTGATTGCACCATTAGCAAATTTGCTGACAGTACCAAACTGGGAGGTGCTGTTGACTCTCTTGAGGGACAAGAGGCCTAGCAGAGGGAGCTACATACAGTGGAGCATTGGGCACTGATGAATGCAATGAAATTTAACAAGAACAAATGCCACACTCTGCACCTAGGATGGACCAATTCTGCACACAAGTACGGGCTGGGAGAGGCGTGGCTGGAGAGCAGCCCTGTAGAAAGGGAGCTGGGGGTGCTG
>NW_010972707.1:231599-245786 GCF_000737465.1 Haliaeetus leucocephalus | reverse complement strand
TCACCAGCCTCTGCTTGCACAGATCTTCCATCCTCATCTTCTTCAAGGTAGGAGGGCTATGAGCTCCCTTCCAGACATCAGGAACCGTGCCCAGCTGCTACGACCTGTCCAAGGTAATGGAGAGGGGCCTCCCAAGGACATCGGCCAGCTCCCTCGGCATTCCTGGGTGCAACCCGTCACGCCCCGTGGGCTTACGTACACAGCCCTCCTTCCTACCTCCCTTCCCCTTCCTCAGCAACAAGCACTGCTCGACGGACAAACAGCCTGCAAAACACTCCCCTCCGCTCAACTGGGGCAGGCCTTGCCAGTCATCAACCCTTCGGCACGCATCCACCGCCACCAGGGCCTCGGCTCTGCAGCCGCCTGCTGCATGCTCGCCTCCAACTCACCCTGGCGATCTCCAAACTCTCTTTCTGCCCATCACACGCCCTGCAGAGAAATGGCCTCACCCCTCGGCACTCACCCCAACTACAGACCCCAAAGGCCCTGGCTCACCTCCGCCCCTGCCTGCCGCTCCCACTGCCCCTCAGCCTCTCGCCACACTCACGGGCTGCTCTGAAACTCACCTGCCCTTGCAACGTGCCCCACATCTGTGTCACGCCAGAGCCCAGGCTGCAAACTTGCCGGCCCCAACGAAGGGCAGCGCTACGGAGGGGCCAACACAAGCCTTTGGCGAGCCTGGCAGGGCTCCCCACGGCACAGGGCTTGCGAGCTCTGAACCAGGGCTGCCGGGACAACGGCCTGCTCCTGCAAACAGCCCTCCTCTGACCCCTTGCACTGCCAGCCCCAGCCCCAGGGACGGCACCAAGGGGCCACGAGCCCACACAGGCAGCCTCCCTTCTCCCAGCTACAACCCCACCAGCAAGAGGGGCACCGAGACTCCCACAGAGCACACCCAAGGGGAAAGGCCAGGCCTAAAGACAGCCTTAGCGAGCTGGGAGCAAGGCAGAGAGGGACCGAACGCGATGGAAGGGGCAGCGTCTCACGCCTGGCACACCTCCAAAGACCAGACCAGCCTGCCAGGGCTCTGAGGAAACGAGGCCCACTCTTCACAACCCACCCAAAAACCACACCACACGACTGCCACGGGATGACCTCACTGATGACACCCCACCTCTCCTACGTTTTCCCAATGTCTGCAGAGTGCGATGGCACGTGCCATCAACCCCAAGCCTTTGAATTCTAATAGCCACACTTAAAAGCTGCCGCCAGGGTCAGACGGACACATCCTCAAGAGGAGGACGTGAAATTGGAGAATTGCGGCAAGGGAGACACACCCCACCCCATTATTCGTGAGGCTGTGGAATGAAAGAGCTAGTTGCTGCAAAATGACATCATGCACAAAGGCTGCCCCACCCCCTCGGGCGCTCAGCGACCAGCATAAAAGCAGCCCAGCACCTCTCTCCCTCACGCACTTCTCTCAACGCCTTCTCCTCCACCGTCAACAAGGTGAGCCTCAACCCCCTTCCCCTCCTTCTCCTGCCCCACCTGCACCATCTCTTCCACCACGCTCTGCCCCCAGCCTCAGCAGCCCTGACCGCCACACTCCCCCCAGACCCACACCGGGCCTCCCCACTCCCTCGCCCTCCTGCAACACCGCCCCTCGCGTCCCCACGCCCCTCCGCTTCCTCAACACCCTCTCTTCCAGGGCCCCTCCACACCACAGACATGGCCTGCTACGACCTCTGCCGCCCCTGCGGACCCACCCCGCTGGCTAACAGCTGCAACGAGCCCTGTGTCAGGCAGTGCGAGGACTCCCGCGTCGTCATCCAGCCTTCTACCGTGGTGGTCACCCTGCCAGGACCCATCCTCAGCTCCTTCCCCCAGAACACCGCCGTCGGATCCTCCTCATCGGCTGCCGTGGGGCACGGCCTCCGCTCCCAGGGAGTGCCCGTCTCCTCCGGCGGCTTCGGCTTCGGAGGCCTGGGCTGCTTCGGCGGCAGAAGAGGCTGCTACCCCTGCTAAGGGCCCCTGACGCCAACCGCCCACACCCTGGAAGCCACGGCATGGATCGAGGATGCACCTCCATCCAGCATGTTGCTCGCACACGGGCTCAGTAACAACGGCTCCTTCTCTCAAGGCACCAAGCAAGGAAGCAGGAAAGGGCCAAGCACATGCTGGCTGGAAACATGGCCCGTGTACCTCCTCTTCTCCATCTTCCTTCTTTGCATCGCCCTTTCTGCTATGTCCCACACTCTCTGCTGCAACCACCTTCCCACAAGCCAAAGACCATCAGGAACTTCCGTCAGCTATTCCCACCACAGCGCAGAAAGACCTCAGGATGGTCTTGCAAAATCTAGTGCATGCAAGGGATCTTAGCTCATGGTTGCCCTACTTGCACCTCAGACCAGCTCCCTTCCACTTGACGCTCCTGCCTTTTCACTCTATTTTTCTCTCAATAAAGTTCTACTGCATCCCAGCCTGACGCCTCCTCTTCCTTTCTTTTCCCAAGGGTCATCCAAATTCACCCAGCACAAATCCAGGCCTCAAGAGTGTGTCTGGTTGGATGGCCAGCGGTCTGGTGCTCAACCTCCTTTAAGCCTGGCAAATCCATACTATCCCAATACAGACATGGGGATTTTTTGAGACGGCTTCGCATGAGTGCCCTAAGGTGCCAAGACCTCTTCTGGGAAAATATTTCAGCACCAACAACACAGGTTGGTGTATTTTTTCCTTCCAGCACATGACTCAAGCCCTTCACTTGCCCAAACAAAGGCTTGGGTACAGTAATGCCCATCTGGCCATGCCTCTGATGCAATCTCCCCATCAGCACACTCCCAGCACCACTCTCCAGCCCTAACAAGAAATAGTCTCAGTGAAGCAGAAATGAAAGCTAGAATATGCAAAAAAGGAAGGAGGAAAGGAAGGAGGAAAGGAAGGAGGAAAGGAAGGAGGAAAGGAAGGAGGAAAGGAAGGAGGAAAGGAAGGAGGAAAGGAAGGAGAGACAAAGTTTGATTTCCTAACAGGGGTTCAGCATTGGCCTCTGTGTCCCCATTCCATAACCTGAAGGGCACTGACATAAAAGGGCTCAGCTTCCTTGCCCACAGGGACCATCACTGCCCAAGGCATCTCCCCTGTCCTGTGCAGAGGCAAAGGCAGAGAAAGGGCTGCAGAAAGCATCGGATCCCTCATCCAACCACCTTCCCACTCCACAACTATTCATCTGCACCAGCCTTTAGGCGTGCCACACATTTCTCTGAAGGAAAAGAGTTTGCAACAGGCAGCAAGGGAATCCTTGAGAAAACACAACACCCTCTTCTGCTCACTACCTCAGACAGAAAGCTGCATAGAGCCAGACTTGCAGCCCTTCAAATGCACACCACCTTTTGCCAAGACCTTCCTCACTAAAGGTGACTCCATGCACCAGGAACGAGGGTGTGCAGGAAACCTCATGGCCACAACCATGCTCAGGCAGGAGAGTAGGCACAAGGGCCCCAGCACAAACAAGCACTGCCTACCTGAGGAACAAACCGCAAAACATCCAGAAGCCACATTGAGGCAGACCACATACCAGCCAGCGACTCATCTGTCCCACTGAACTTCTCCAAACAGATGAGTTGCTACTTCACACAACAGCCAGTCCCCTGCATGGCTGTCCTGCAGAGCCCTTATGCATCTGTCGCATCACTCCGGTCACACGAGTTGTCCCACCAGTCTCAGGTTGTCCCGTGATGCCATAGTTCTGTGACCTGGCATAGGCCTCTTGCTTCTCCTGCTTACTTCCCAGGCTGTGCACTTTTGCCTACAGGCACCTCAAGTCAATTCTCTTCTGACTCCATCTTTGTCCTTCCAAAGAGTTCTCTTCCTCCCATCACCTCAGCCCATGCACTGATGACCCCAGCCTCTGCTTCGTCATTTACCTGCCAGCTACAGACATCATTCCCAACAGAACCAGCTTACAGCCCTCCTTACCCGGTTTTACAGTGCTATGGAATGGTTGAGGATGGAAGGAACCGCTGGAGCTCATCTGTTCTGACCCCTCTGCTCAAGCAGGGCCACCTACAGCTGGTTGCCCAGCTCAGTGTCATCTGCAAACCTGCTGAGGGTACGCTCTGCCCCATCACCCAGATCATTAATGAAGATGTTGAACAGGAGTACTGTGCTCAGCTCTGGGGGCCCCAGCATAAGGAAGACATGGACCTGCTGAAGAGTGGATCCAGAGAAGGCCACAAAGATGATCAGGAGCTGGAGCACCTCCCCTTTAAGGACAGGCTGAGAGAGCTGGGGTTCATCCTGGAGAAGAGAAGGCTCTGGGGAGACCTTATAGCAGCCTTCCAGTGCCTAAAGGGGTCCTACAGGAAAGATGGGGAGGGACTCTTTATCAGGGATTGTAGTGATAGGACAAGGGGTAACAGTTTTAAACTGAAAGAGGGTAGGTTTAGGTTTGATATTAGGAAGAAATTCTTTACTGTGAGGGTGGTGAGGAAGAGGGTGCCCAGAGAAGTTGTGGATACCCTCTCCCTGGAAGTGTTCAAGGCCAGGCTGGATGGGGCTTTGAGCAACCTGTTCTAGTGGAAGGTGTCCTGCCCATGACAGGGGGTTTGGCACTGAACGATCCTTAAAGTCCCTTCCAACCCAAACCATTCTATGATTCTATGATTTGATGCAGAATTGACGCCTGGGGTACACCTCTAATTACTGGCCTCAGAATAGACCCCAGGTTGAGGCGTTCAGCTGGTTTTCAATCCACCTTGCTGTCTGATGAGGCCACATTTTATCAGCTTCTCTATGAAGATCTTCTGAGACAGTGCCAAAAGCCTTACTGATGTCTAGGCAGACAATATCTACTGCTCTCCCCTCATCTACCAAGCCAGTCATTTCATCATAGAAGGTTATCAGGTTGGTTAAGCATGACTTCCCCTTAGTGAAGCCATGCTGACTACTCCTGGAGGCTTTCTTGTCCTTCATTTGCCTGGCAATGGTTTCCAGGATTAGCTGCTCCACCACCTTCCCAGGGATCCAGGTGAGGCTGACTGGCCTGCAGTTCCTTGGGTCCTCCTTCCTGCCCTTCTTCAAGAAAGGAGCAATTATTTGCTTTCCTCCAGTCCTCAGGCAGCTCCCCCACTCCCCAGGATCCTTCAAACATTATTGAGTGGCCTCATAATGACATCAGCCAGCGACATCAGCACTCATGGGTACTTCTCATCATGGCCCATGGATTTATGTAAGTCTGTTTTGCTCAAGTATTGTCTAACCTCATCCCCTTTTACTCAGGGTAAGGCTTCCTTGCTCCTGACTTGCCCCCTGGTCTCTAGGGCCTGATGTGGAGGTGAAGGCAGCGCTCAGTACCTCCACCTTTTCCATGATCTGGGGCAGCAGGGTCCCTGCCCCAGCCAGCATTTTCCCTAGTCCCCCTCATTCTGCACTTAGAGAAGCCCTTCTTGTTGCCTTTGACATCCCTCAATGTTTGTAAGCCTGTGGATAAAAGCGCTCTCTTACCTCATTGTGTCACACACATCCCATCTCTCCTCAAAGAGCGCCGGTCAGCTCCCGCCACACAGCCGAGCCCAGACAGGCTCTCTCCGACAAGCAGGATCAGCTCTAACAGCACAATCCCAGCGCCCTGGCTGCCACACACATGTCCCGCCAACGAGGCCACGGCCACCCCAGCACCGAGGCTGGTGGCACGGCATTGCCACAGCAGCCCCGCATGGCACAGGGACCGGCTCTGGGCTCCTCGGCATCCCATGTCAGTCCCCACCTCAGCGCCATGGCCGCTGCCTTCCCTCACCACAGCCGGGCACCCCCTCAGCGACCAGCCAACCAGGAGGCAGCTTACATCCTCACAGTCAAGGGGCACCTAACAACCTGCCAATCAGGGGGCGGCTAACAACCTGACAATGGGGGGCGGCTGACTGGCACCAGCTGCGGGAGAAGCCTCTGGAAGCTTCCAGAAGGCGCCTGTCAGGACCCCAGAATCAACAATTCCGGTACAATAAACAGATAATCTTCACCAAATGGCCCCCAAAACAACTGCTGGGAGGGGTGGGGGGTGAATGAGGGAACGAATGAGTAGAAATGCCACCGAAAACCAAACCAAACACCTCACAAGAAAGTAGTTAGGGGACTCAGAGGGGTAAGAGGGCGGGAAAATGCCCCGATTAAATAACACCCTCCAAAAAAACCAACAGCGATCAATAAATACCTCAACAGACCCTGCAAGCAACTGCTGGGGAAGGAAAAATAACCGGCCGAAGATACAAAACCCCCACGTGTCCTCCTGCTTTAAGTAAATATTTAAAACCCCACCGGAATAAATGCCAACAAGCAAACCACCCTGCAAAGCCCTACTGGGGGAAAAAAGCTGCCAAAAGACGATGAATAAACACCTGGTTAGAAAGCCCTGCCTAAGCGAATCATCCATTGAGCCCACAAAAAACTGCCAAAAATAGAGGGGAAAGAGAGGAAAGAATCAATTAAAAAAAATTGAGGAAAAAAATGGCAAGGAAACACCAAACACAACCTGTGAAAAAAGGAGGGGGAGACGACACAAAGATAAAATGCTGCTAAAAAATGCTGATAACAGCAACAACAAAACCCAAAACACTCAAAACCAAACATCTGTCCTGCTGGGTGCTATAGACCCCTCAGCACAGATGTCCTGCACCCATCGCATGTCTCATCCGCAGGGTCCTTGGACCCACTATGTGGGGTCTCATCATCTTTCTTCTTCACTGAGGCATCCCAAAGCCACTGCCCCGCCACTTTCGGCATCCACATCACCTTTCTTCTGTGCTGCAAGGTCCTTGGGACACGCATGCAGGGTCACCTGTCGTAGTCTCCCCTTGCTGTGGTCCCCAGCCCAACCACCCTGCGGTCCTCATGAAACCATCTTCCCTCACTGTGGGGTCCTAAGGCCACCCCCACAGGGTCCTATATCCTTGTCCCCACCTTGAGGTGAGGTTCTGGGGCAACCAATGCGGGGTGCCCAGGTCACCACCCCCCTTGACCGTAGGGTCCCCAACTGACCCATGTGGGAGGTCCATGGGCCACTTTACCCCTATCTGTATGTTCCCCACTCGATCTATGTGGGGTTTCCCAAAATACTGCCCCACCTTTTTGTGGAGTCCAGCACCCACCTCAGCTGCATCTGGGATGCCTTGCATTTATCAGACCTTTCCACTGCCCACATGGCCACAACAACCTCAGGCTTGCAGCCCCATGCAGCGTGCTCACCTCCAGTTCCCCTCTGCAACGTCCTCTTGTGCAGCAAACACGGTGATGGTGGCAGTGAGTCACAAGGCACCGGGGATTGTGCAGTTTTCTCAGCTGCCCCTTACTCTGAGCAGACATAACCCAAGATCCTGAGCATGCTGTGAGGGTCGTCACATCTTTGAACATCTTTGAGGCCCCTTGGTGGACCACATGGATGGCAGGACACCCTGGACCTCCCCAGTCCCTCTCCCTTGTCCCACCATGGGCACATCTTTTTGCAGTTTGCATCCCACCTTGGTTTGGGCTTGGGGTAAGCAAGCTGGGTCCAGAAGAGGTAAAGCCCATCAGGATAAAGCCAGGATCTGGGTGCGGGAACACACAGACATGAATTGACCGCACTGGGCTACATTTAGCTCTGACGGGGTAGATCTGGGCACCACGAGGATGCTCCTTCTGAACCCTCCTCGGCAGGGAGCAGCAGTCCCGTTGGCCATGTTAGAGACGGAGAAAGCTGTCCCTGTGCTTGCCTTCAAGGGCATGCCCACATCTTCATGTCCCTGCAGCCCCTGGCTGATCCCAGAGCCTCCCTCTCCCAGGGCATGCAGAACATTTCGCCACTGCGTGTGACAAGGAGATGTGGATAAATGTAATTGGGGTGGAGCAACAGGGGAGGGGGGGTTGATGCTGCTGCAGCTTTTGCAAATCTACCTTGATGGAAGGGTGTGTTTATTTTTTTCATTGCTTCTCTTGTTTAATCATTGGGGGTTTGAGAGATGTTTCAAGCTTAAAAATATTAAAACATAATAGTCTTCTGTTTCCATGGCAACAGAAACAGCAGGTATTCACAGGCTTGAGATGTTGGCATCTTGCATTCGTCACAAGGTTTAAAAGACAGAGCAATTTGCTTCAAGGTTCCCAGGAAGCACCACACGGAGAGAAGGGAGGCTGTGGCCTGGAAGGGACAAGCAGAGGTCAAAGCCCAGTCCCAGGGCTCGGGGCTGTGAGCTTGGGGGACCTGCAGCTTGCAGGGAGCTGGGGCTCTGGCACTGGTTTCCATGCTTTCTGCCCATGTAGGTGGCTGTGACTGACGGCCCGGGCACTGGGGGGAGGCAGGGATCTCTGGGATATCGTGTAGGAGACCAGGACCATCCTGGGACCGACAGCACCTCTCTGCCATTCTGCCCCGCAAAGGCAGTGCCAGGCATTGCAGCTACGTGGGGACAGTCATGTCCCTGCAGTTACTTTCCCCATCCCCAGGAAGGCTGATCTCCAAAGTCATCCTGCAGACGTGCCAGGGCCATCCAGCCCGAATACCAGGAGCAGGCAGGTACAGACTGCCTGAGCTTGGCCCACCTCTCTTGCTTATGCATATTCATAGACTCATAAAATCATAGAATATTTGGGGTTGGAAGGGACCTTTAAAGGTCATCTAGTCCAACCCCGCCCTGCAATGAGCAGGGACGTCTTCAACATCTTTAATGTTGATTGCCAGTGACTGGGTGGGTGCTTCTCCCATGACACCCACTGCTCTAGCCATCCCAAGTGATGCTGAGGCACCATCCCAGATGTCCCTCTGCAGAAACCCTGAGCACAGGGCTGGGAGTGTAAGCAGGACCCCAAGCCTCATCTTCTCCCCAGATGTGTCCTAGTTTCTCAGCTACTGTACATGCCTCTGGCCTTCCCCTCCCTTCCCCTCACTTTCTGGGCCCACCACCGTCCTGTACCGGGGTTTCAAATCCTCTTGCCTCAGGTAATGAGCACATCTTGGGCAGTGTCTCCATGCCACCCAGCATGCTGGGTGCTTTACAGCTAGTCTGAACCGACGGCTCCATGCTTCCCATCTCCATCGCATCAGATTTTGGTGTCCTCAGCTAGGCTGCTTGCCTGCCCTACCCAGTGCAGGCAGCCTTGTGCTCTTCAGAGCTCATTGCTTTACCTGCAAGCCCCAGGGAGGTATTGATGCATCTGTTCTTCCTCAGTAATTCAACTTTTTGTGGAGAATGAACAAGGGGTTTTTTTTAAAGTAAAATTCTAAGAACTGCCATTCCCTGGGCACCTAAAGTGTGTTTGATCATGTTCAGGTGACACTGCAGGGACCGAAGGTACGTTTTTTAAGTAATTACAGGAGAGCTTTAAAATTCAACACAGTTCTCACTGTTCAAAATGTGTCCACATACTCACATTTCCCTTGGATGGCGTGCAGGTCACCTGCATCTTTCATTGTGACTGTGTCCCCAGGCGTGTGCTGTTTGCTGCAAAGCTCCAGCATCTGGAGTTGTGGGAAGCCAATACATCTCCTGCTTTCAGCCTGCAAAATAAAGACAGATAAAAAGTGGTAATCAAAACTTACAAAATAGGACCCATATTTTCTTGCTTTTTAGATAAAACCCCACTATTTGAGGAAGAGGGGCAAAATGTTTTATGACGAGGGTGGTGAAACACCAGACCAGGTTTGCCCAGAGAGGTGGTTGATGCCCGATCCCTGGAAACATTCCAGGTCAGGTTGGACGGGGCTCTGAGCAACCTGATCTAGTTGAAGATGTCCCTGATCATTGCAGGGGAGTGGTCTAGATGACCTTTAAAGGTCCCTTCCAACCCAAGCCATCCTGCAATTCTATGAATATCTGATGACTGTCCATGTTCAGTCTTTCTGCTTCATAATCAGACACCCTTCTTTAGAAACCTCTTTCATTCCTTAATGGGTCAAGGGTGTACCTGTGTGTGTCCAGGCTGTTTGTGCGTGCATCAGTGGCACATTGCTCTCCACTGCATTGACCCCAGAGCTGCTCAATCATCTCTGTTTCCAGTGTGACATCCCCCCAGCCCACTCTGGGGGACCCAGTTTCCCAGGTTGGACATGGTCTGTGGACTGGGGTGGCCTCTACTGGCCTTAGCAGAAGGTGACTCCCAGCACTGCCCCTTCTCTGCCAGGACCTTGCATGGAGCACAATCAATCTCCTGCCATGCACAGTCGCTCTGCAAACACACAGCAAGGCCAACAGTGCTGGGTAGACACAGCAAAGTGTGCCGCAGGGCTTTGGACCCGCTCCAGCACTGGAAAGCTGGCTCTTTGGAACCGCAGCAGTGTTGGTGCGCAGGGTGCAGAACGACCTCGACTGCAGGCTGGTCCAGTTCAACATCTTCATTAATGATCTGGGTGATGGGGCAGAGCGTACCCTCAGCAGGTTTGCAGATGACACTGAGCTGGGAGGACTGGTTGTTACACCAGAGGGTCGTGCTGCCATCCAGAGGGACCTCACCAGTCTGGAGAAATGGGCTGATGGGAACCTCGTGCAGCTCAAGAAGGGGAAGTGCAAAGTGCTGTACTGGGGAGGAACAACCCCAGGCAGCAGGACATGCTGGGGGTCACCCGGCTGGAAAGCAGGTCTGCAGAAAAGGCTCTGGGGGTCCTGGTGGACACCGAGTTGAACATGAGGCAGCAATGCCCCATTGCAGCAAAGCAAGCTAACGGTGTCCTTGATTGCATTGGGAGGAGCATTGCCAGCAGATCTCAGCACTGGTGAGGCCACACCTGGAGTACTGTGTCCATGATGGGCTCCCCAGTGCAAGAGAGACATGGACGTGCTAGAGAGAGTCCAGCGTTGGGCCACGAGAATGCTGAAGGGACTGGAGCATCTCTCATCCAAGGAAAGGCTGAGAGAGCTGGGACTGCTCAGCCTGGAGAAGAGAAGGCTCAGGGGGATCTCATCAATGTCTCTCAAGCACCTGAAGGGAGGGGGCATAGAGGAGAGAGCCAGGGTCTCTCCAGTGGTGCCCAGTGCCAGGACCAGAGGCCATAAGCACAAGCCGAAACATAGGAGGTTCCCTCTGAACCTCAGGAAACACTGTTTTACTGTGAGGGTGACAAGCAGTGGCACAGGCTGCCCGGAGAGGCTGCGGAGCTGTCTGGACACAGTCCTGGGCAACCAGCTGTAGGTGGCCCTGCTTGAGCAGACGGGTCAGACCAGATGAGCTCCAGAGGTCCCTTCCAACCTCAACCATTCTGTGATCCTTTGAGTTCTTAGCAAGTGGCTGCTGGGAGCACAGCACGTCCCCTGAGTGGCCATCTCCAACTCTGGCTGCTCCCTCTTGGTTGTCAATTGCCCATGTTTGGGTGTGGGACACAGAGGTCCCCTCTTCAGCTGGAGGTAGGTGGCAGGGGGGAAGAAGCAGCGAGAAGAGCCAAAAGGGAAATTTCTGGTCACCCCACAGACTCACCTCATGGACCAGCTACAGGGATGCTGGTGAAGCCCCTTCCCCGATGCCTGCGAGACCCATCAGAAAGTGTGAGACCGGCTTGTTGGAAAAAGTAGAGTTGAAGGAGAAACGATGTTCTCTGTGAGACCTGCCATGGGAAAGATCTGCTGAGCCATGCTAGGCAGAGAAACCTGCTCGAAGCCAGGGGAGCAAGGTGGGCTCAGGGAGACTCAGTCTGTGGCCATCCAGCTCCTAACTACAATGCAAGTTTTGAGCTGGTACCCAGAGCAACGAGTGGCACAGTGACACAATTCCGTCCCTCCAAACCATTTACCTTCTCTATCCTTTTTCTAACAAAGCACGGCTGTAGAGATCAAACTAAATCAAAAGTAGGTTGTGCAACACGCCACGGGTCAGCAATCCTGGAGCAGGGGTCAACCCTGGCTGGGGACAACTGGACTAAACCCTCTGCCCATCCCTGCCCTTTAGGCCTGGGCTTTCCCCGCTGCCTCGTTAGGAAGAAAACCAACATTGCAGGTGGGCTTGTGAGATCATCACCTACATCATGGTGGTGTTATCCTTCCCCAGGGATGCAAGCAGGAACATGGAGAAGAGCAGCTCCACCACTGACATGACTAACAGACACCAGCTCGTGTCTGCCGGGAGTCCCTGTCCCCTCCGGAGCACAGATCAGCCTACCCTGGGACGAGTGACGGCCAGGGTTAGTCAGGGACACGCGCCTTCACGTCACCGGGTCCTAGATCAATGCTGCAGCTGACGCACCGGTTGCTGCTCACACGCTGCAGCTGGTCAGAGGAGAAGACATCCCTGCCCGCACCAGGCTCTGCTCTACTGTCCCAAGGTTTTGGGTGGGGGTCACGGGGCTGCGCTTGACCCTCAGCTCCAAAGGGATTGGGGACAAGGGTCCTGGTCAACTTTGTGGCCCAGGAATGGAAGGAATGACGTTGGGTGGGGAGAAGCCCTAAATCCTGCTGGCCTTCAAGTGTGGTTTCCTTGCACGGTCTGCCAAGCCCATGCTGGTCCTCCAAGGAACAGCAGTGGCTGCCTCTCCCCTGCAAACTGGTGGAGACTGGGGCAGAGCCTGGGGTAACTGGAGCTGACCCAGTCACAGCTGAGGTCAGTCCATGCTTCGGTGCCTGGACGCCACCATGTTGCCAAAGCACTGGAGGTGGGAGATGGAGCCCACGCTCCCAGGAGCCAGGGGTGATGCCTCAAGGTTTGGATGTGGAGTGAGCGTTGGCAGCACCCCTGGGTGCTAAACCCCTCGCAGACATCCTAATTCCTCCTGCAGCAGACAGCCCACTCAGGAGGTGATGTGAGGAGGACTTCCCTGCGCACAAGGGGTGTGCTGATGGGGTGCTTGGACACAAGGTGACCCCACTGAAGCAAGTAAAGCTGTCATTTGAGAGCGGACATACCATAAAAGTGCTCCATGGTCCGTCCCATCACACACACGTTCATGTTGAGCTCATCCAGGCACATGGTCCAGGGCTGGTTTTAATCCAGCTCCTATACCAGATCTCTTCTGAGGTTGCGGTGAAGAGCACATGGACCAAATCACCTTGGTTTCCAGCTGCCTCTGTCCGGGATCACATCTCTCCTTGGCATAAGCAAAGATGATGGCAATGGTCTTTCTTGGATCAGGGTGCCCAGGGGGAAGGAGGTAACTGCTCTTTTATTCTGTATAAATCAGATGAAATTGAAAAAATCTAGTAACAATAGCCCCAAACTAAATGTTCGGGGGAAAAAAAAATCCAAAAGAGCAACGTCAGTCTGAATCAGCGGGAGAAAGAATCCACCAGGAAAACACCAAAAAGGGGATAACTCACCATTTCCCAGGCTCTGACCTGCACTGTGCACATCTCAAAGGAGCTTGGAGGAGAAAACGTGACGTTCTTGGGTGTTTCTGCTCCAAAAAGCCACCGGTTGAACGTCAACAAGCTGTTACGGCTGTGGCAAAGAACATTAGAGGAGCAGCGAGGAGCCCCGGGCACCCCTGCGCCGAAGACGCCGGCGCCAACGCCATCCTGGTGAGACAACCAGGACAGTCGGCCAAATTCCTTCAAGTTTGCAAGTTACACTGGGGCTGGAAAGGTAAATAAAAGGTTTTGTGAGTGGTTTCGTACCGTGACTGAACTTGCCCCCTCCTGACAAATTGAAACCAATGAACTGCTTCTCCCAACTCCTTTAGTCATGCCATCCCCAGAAGAGTTGGGCTTGGGGCAGAAGCTGCTCCAAGTTCTCCTCGTGTCCTCAACTTGAGTGTCAACCCCGACCCGGTGTCCCCCATTGAATGTGTGTGTCCCCCCACCACCATTTTGGGCTTCATCCTTGGGGTGCTCAGGCCATTGGGGTGCCCCCCCCGCCCATGAAGCAGGGAGAAGCGCCGAGGGGCATGGCGGTGAGGAAACCCCCGTCTGACGGAGCAGGAGGGACGAGGTGATGGGAAGCGAGGTGAAACCAGGGCGGTGAGAGGAAGAGTTTAGAGCGGAGGGGACAAATTGCAGCGGGGGGGGACACCCCTCCCACTCCCCCAAATTGGGGAGACCGTGCAGGCTGGCATGGCCCCAAGGGGCTGGTGTGTCCCCTCCCTCCCTGGTCTGGGGTCCCAGTCCATCCCAGTGACCCTAGGGAGGGACTGGGTACATGGACACGGGTGGAGGTCGAAAAGGGGGGAATACAGGTAATGGCGGCTGTAGGGAGGGGGCGGGGGGGTTTACGCATGCGCGCAGCGGGGTTAGCTGTAAGGCGCATGCGCGCCCCCGCCCCGCGCGCATGCGCGCTGCCGAACTACCGCTCCCATCAGCCCTCGAC
>NW_010972707.1:230353-231589 GCF_000737465.1 Haliaeetus leucocephalus | reverse complement strand
GGGGGGGGGAGGCGTCTGAGGGGGCCTGAGGGCTGAAGTGGGGGTTTTGGGGCTTCACCCCCTCTATTAAGGGGGACAGACCCCCTCTCAGCGCCTTTGGCCCCCCCGGGGGCGCTGAGAGGGGGTCTGTCCCCCCTTTTTGTTAGGGGGGGGGGTGTCTTCCCTCTCCCCCCCCACTCCATATAGGGGTTATTGGGGTGCCCCCACCTCCTTAAGGTGCCCTGAGGGGTGTTTGCCCCCCCTTGGGGTGTATCTGTGCCCCTTTTTGGGGAGAGGGTGTTTTTTCCCCTCTTTTTCTGGTCCTTCGGGGGGGGGGGGGGTTGTTAGCCCCACTTGAATTTTTTTGGGGGGGGGGGGCATGCCCACCTGCTCTGCGTGGTGTAGGTTTGGATTCTAACCCCACCCGGCTCTCTGTGGGTGCGTGGGGTGGGGGTGAATCCCTGCCCCACTCTGCACCCACACCCCCCCCGACTTTTGGTGCATGGGGTGGGGGCTGGATGCACCCACCTGGTTCCCTGTGGTTGCAGTGGGGAGATGGGGGGGCTGGATCCCACCCTGCTCCCTATGGAGGGGCTGGATCCCACCCTGCTCCCCGTGGGGGGGTTATGGAGGGGCTCGATCCTACCCTGCTCCTTATGGAGGGGCTGGATCCCACCCTGCTCCCCGTGCGGGGGGGTTATGGAGGGGCTGGATCCCACCCTGCTCCCCGTGGGGGGGGGTTATGGAGGGGCTGGATCCCACCCTGCTCCCTGTAGAGGGGTTATGGATTGGGCTGGATCCCATCCTGCTCCCTGTGATGGGGAGTTATGGGGTGGGGGGCACTGGATCCAACCCCATCCTGCTCCCTGTGGATGCTCTGTGTGGGGGGGTTATGGATTGGACTGGATCCCACCCCCTGGGATGCAGCCGGGGGAAGTATTTTTATGGAGGTGTAAGGTGTGGCAGGGCGCAGGGGGGTGCGTGGGGGGGACACACACAGGGTGGCATGCGAGTGGGTGTGGATGCAGGGATGCGCTGGGGAAGGGGTGCGGGCAGGGATCGGGGTACCTGCAGGGGGTGGGGGGGCTGCAGCGGGGTGCACAGAGGTTTGGGGGGGGGAATGCTCTGGTCTTGAAGGGGGGAGAAATGGCTGAATTGTGGTGTTTGTGCTGGAATGGGGGTTATTTATTTCACATGTGTGGTGGATGGTGAGCTGCCGGTTGGGGGTTTTTTGGGGGGGGGGGGGTCCCTCTCTGG
>NW_010972707.1:170581-230343 GCF_000737465.1 Haliaeetus leucocephalus | reverse complement strand
TGGGGGGGGGGGGGGTTCCCTCTCTGTGCTGCTCTGCTGCTTCCCCAGACCTGCATTCTCCAGCTGCAAAAACTGCAGGATGGGATTTTTTTTTTTTTTCCCCTTCCTTCCTTGGCGATAGCAGTTTAATCAACCCTTGAGTGACCTCTACAGATAAACCCGCAGCTGCTGTGCTCCAGTACCTCACCTGGCACATGCAGCTGGGTGGGCTTAAGGGAGGGGGGAGAAAAACCCAAAACGTTTTTAAAAGAAAAGTAATGAAATTGGGGAGCTCGATGTGAGCTCTCGGGTACCTACAAGCAGCAGGTGGCTTGGACAGGGGTGTGCCTCTGGCTGAGTGTATCTGGACCGGTCTTAAGCAAGATGTGACACTGTGTTTCATGCTGTCAGGCCGGTGTCGGTGGCCGTGCCGTTGCTGCTACCATCCATGGATGGTTGGTTGATCTCCTCCATGAAGTGTCTGCCCAGGCAGTAGCTGCAGCTGAATGTTAATATACCACATGATCGTTAAAAACAGCGTGATTGCACCTTGCTGCAAATCTGTTTCCTTCATTTGCAGCAACGTTGGGAGCTGATTTCTTTGGTGCTAGGGGGAACCAACACCCTCGTGATTCCATCATCTGGCTGCTGCAAACTGTCTCGCTGCTGACTTTGGGAGGGGGCGGGGGGGAACGAGACTAACAGTATTTGGTGCTTGTGGATGTGAATTAGTCTGTGGATGTGAGATGTTGGCTTATGCTTGCAAGATGTGATCTTGTGTTCGTTAATAAATGCCTCTTGTAGTTCTGTTACTGAGTATTGTTCCGTGCCGTACACCTCTATTTTTTTTTGGAAGGGAGAAGCTATGTATTTCTTCCCCATCGCTTAGGATGGGTGCAAGAGGGAGGGCTCAAGGCATCTAGCGGTGTTACCCTTCCTCCAGTCAAAGAGAAGCACAGACGTCTCCCACGGCGTTTTGTAGATCCTCGCCCATCAGCAACCAGTAACTTCTTTTTCGGTGTGTCTTGGCCGGTACGTACACTCAGCTGATCAGGGGCTATCCTCCCCGCTAAAATTCGGATTAATCAAACTCTGCGCTGGAGTTTGAATCGCTGATGGCAGCGCACCTCATTCCACCAGTACCTGGGAGGGCTTTCAAGTCTAAATTACTCTTTAATGTTAATCCCAATGACTTGAGTTATGCTAATACCCCTGGGACAGATAATTTCAGTGCTCTTCCTTTGGGAAGAAAGGCATATGTCGAGGCCCTCGATCTCTAGGGAAGTCTTTGCTCTGATGCTAAAGGAGCCGCTGACGGGGAATTTCCCACCAAAATCTAGGCTTGCTGTATTCTTCCTGCTGCAGATCAAGACAAATCAAGGTCTAGCCTGTCTGCGAGCCAGATGTCTTCATGGAGCTCCCTTCCAAAGGAGCCAGAGATGGGCTCAAAGGAGCTTTTTCAACGAGGCTGCTAGCAAGATTTGTCAGTGGCTTAAAAAGAGGGGAGGGAGGGAACTTGCTGTCCTCCTGGTAAAATTAATATTGCTGATACAAAGGTGCCTGAGAAGTGCTCGCAGCTGAATTTCTGTGATTTATTGTTAAATTCATTTGAGGAGCCTGTAACTGTAATTCCTGGGTATACTCTACATGGCTTAAATTAGGTCATTAACTATCCTAATAAGAGAAGCAGAAATGCCATAGTCTCCTGTAACCTGCAGCTCTGACGGAGAGAGGGAGAGAGAGAGAGAGGAGATGCAGCCAGTTGGCCAAGAGCCCAGAGCTTCATAGCTTGCAGCTGAATAAAAGGTGGGTGAATAGATGCAGGAGGATAAATGTGGTTAAATTGGGTGCCAGCTGTGTCTTTGCTGGGAGGGTCCCGCTGCTGCGTGCTGTGGGACTTGCTGCCGGGGTGTTGCGTTGCGGTGGTGGGAGTGAGGAGGGGTCAGAGGATCATAGAATCATTTAGGTTGGAAAAAGACCCTTAAGATCGTTGAGTCCAACTGTAAAAGGTTGGAAGGAGAGGGAGACTGATGAAGTCTGGGCTGTTGAAGGTTGTCCAAATCCTGACCGACGTTGCATTTCGCAAAGGATTTTTCTGATACCCGTGACGATGAGTGTGTGGTTGATGGGTGTGTGGGTTTTATTTTGTTTTTGGGGATTATCTTTTTTTTGCTGCTGCCGTTCTGTTGGGACAGGAGCCACTTTCTACCCTGGTTGCAACCACCGACTGGTTTTTATGGTTAGTCCTAGACAGCTGCTGCAGCTGTTATGTTTAACAGTGATGCTAGGCGTACTCTGGACCAGCTTTACGAACATTAATGAAGGTATGTTTAGGTACGCTAACGAACCAGGCAACATAAGAGCAGCGAGTTGATACAGGTTGTGTGGATGACAGGGCCAGCTTTTTATTCTGATTTCAAAGTAAATCCCTTCTGCCTCATTCTTCCTAGCGTATACTGGGCATTGTGGATGCGTGATTGTGGGTTATAACTACATGAGTGGTAAGAGAACATCTTCCTGAAGCAGGAATATAGGACCTAGACCTGATGGTTGAGAGAGCTTCTCCAACCTATCAACTAGCTGTAGGGTTTACAGACATTTTAGATAACGTAGTTGAATCCCAGATCCTGTCCAAAATAATAATAATTTTAAAAAAAAAAAAGGTATTTTATGGAATGCCTGGCTTCTGAAAAATGGGGAAATAACAGCTGCGCATGCATCGTTGGTCTGACATCAGACCTCCTGGGCATGTGTTGTCAAACAGCCCTGCGCAAGAGCAGAGCCACTTGGGAGCACGGTGCTGCTGACTGTAGATCTGGTGCGTGTTTGTTTTGCTTGCCTGTTTACAGAGCTGCTCCTCCACCTCTTTAATATTAAAAAAAACTGGTAAAATCTGGGACAATCCCAGCAGCCTGTCTGTATCTAACTCTGTCTTTAGAGCTGGGGCTTTCAGCAGTTGAAAGCTGCCTGATTGCCTGTAGTTGTGATATCTACAACTCGTTTCTCAGTTAGGACTCTTGAGTCTCCAAAATCCTTAAGCCAGTTCTGGCAATGTCGTAGAATCATAGACTGCTTTGGGTTGGAAGGGACCTTAAAGATCATCTAGTTCCAACCCCCCCGCCATGGGCAGGGACACCTTCCACTAGACCAGGTTGCTCAAAGCCCCATCCAACCTGGCCTTGAACATTTCCAGGGAGGGATAAGCGACGTCCAGGTTGCGTGTTGGGTGCTTCCTGACAGACTGAACTTTGCTGTGAAACCTTTTTTTCTAGAGAAATGATGGAGTCTTGTTTGTTGAAATATTTCAGCTTAGACTGGACAAAGCATGAGTAAATCTTGTCATGTGGACCAATGTGACCCTTCTTTAGCAGGAAGGTGGAGGGGGCCTGTTGCATCATGAGGGTCCTCTCTAAGGATAAGCCTGATGCTCTCGGGTAGAGTTCCAGGGAAGGAGTTATCTGGACTTTGTGCTTGTTTAAAGCTTTGTGAGGAGCTGTCCCGGAGGATTAGGTGAATCCACAATTTTGTACCTCGATTTGAAGGTGACCTACTTTGGTCTTGATCAGGTCCTTAAGCTGCATGTCATCAGCTTCTGCCACCACATGGGGGTTGTCATCTGGGAAGTGTTTGTGGGGTTGAAGGCTTGAGCTGTAGAAAGGTGCAGCGTGTTGGTGTGGACAACTTCCCCACACATACAAAGTAACTACTTTAGATAGTGAACTAGGAGCAGCTTCCTAAATCCCTGTTCCAGCAATAATGTCCTATTGTGGCTTCTGGCCACTGACCTGACCATTAGTCCTCCTGGGTCAGTCTGCTCTGACTCCTCAGTCTGCATCTAGGTTGGTGAAGCTGAAGGTCCAGGGCGAGTTTTTCTGGGTAGGTTTCTAGGTAAACTATAATCTAGATAGCAGACATTGTGTCTCATGAGTAGGTATCTTGGTTTAAGACCGGTTCGGGCAAGGCTCAAGTCCTCAAACCATTCTGGCAATCATATTAAGACCAAAGACTTGTGGTGTGTTGTTCCTCTTCTGAAAGATGAAAGTTTTAGCAACTCATCTCTAGTAACTTGTGCATATACATGTTTTAAAAAAACCAGCCAAACAAAAACCCTACCCAACAACCTTTAAACAAAAACCCACAAACCGAAACAAAACCACTAAACACAACTGAGAAGTCTCTAGGGACTGGACTGATTCCAGGAGTTAAATTTACGCATAATGCGGTGGGGCTGCAAGTTCCCTGACGGTGCGGCAGAGCCATGGAGGGGTCTGGCTCCTGGGGGGTGGATCATAAATCATCAGGTGTAGTATTTTTAGGCTTAACTGTAGCCACTGCCAGCGTACAGCAGTGTTTTTACGGCATGCCTATTTGGACATGTTTGCCCCAGATAATAAATATCAGTAAGAACTTCATTTTGGTTGCTGATTAAGATCACTGCAAATGTTACGATGACCTCTTCCCTCCAGTACCTCTAAAAAATAATTTCTTGTTCCTGTCTTCAGCAGCCATGCTCTCCCTCCTGCATTTTTGCTTCAGTGATTATTTCCTTACATGCTCTAGATAACGCATTGAACCTAGACCTTTCCTCTTCCTCCTCTGTCTCTTCTCAAAAATAAACATTTCTGCTGTAATACTTTTCTTTTTTTCACTTTGCAACTAATCCAGGCTGGCTATTTCTAATTCCAGTTGCCAAGAAGCAAGCGAGGGATAAATGTACTCCAGGTGCTGAGGGGAAGAAGTGGAGCACTCTCTAGATAGCATCTGCACTGTGCCCTTGGAATTAGTCATTACTCCTTAAATTGCTCACAGGAACCCCCAAAGCTGGTTTTCTCGGTTTACCAGCTCCTGGCTAGCAGTGAAAGAACCACATTGTGCTGTTACAATGGGAGGTGCCTCGTTTCTCAAATTCTTCAGCCCTCACTGTTTCTCTGGCCTTAATAGATCTGGTGATTGCATTTATTTTCTTCCTCTTGCTGCTGGGACTGCTCCTGCCCTTTAAGCATTCTCACAAGCAGCTCTGCAAGAGGCAGTCCTGATGGATGCCCAATTTTTAGGGAGCCAAATACGTCGCTCTGACTTCTGGTACTGTCCCAGCTGATTGGCAGGCAACTGGCTGTCCTCATCTCTGCGCTCTCAAATGAAGAAAAAAAAGACTGTTTTCAAATTGTTAAAGTATTTTTAAACAATAAATGGGAAGGAGGTGGAAATGGACAGAGAGGGCTCGTTAACTGTGACGTGTAGTAACCCAGTGGTGTAATTCAGAGAGCAGAAACCACTATTCCTGCAGTGAAAGATGTGGAAATTTTTGATGTTGATTAACATCTCATAAAACTTGCAGCAAATGAGGCCTGAAATAGACTGTCAGAGGGAGAAGGCTTTGCTTATTGTATTTTACAGACAGCGTGATCCTAGAAGGTTTTGTTCCTGGATTGAACGTTGACGGGAAGTTACGTTTCTAGTATGGAGCAGAGCTTTTTGACTTCTGGCTAGTGTTAAAGTTTGCTTGTTAGTGCTGACTTTCTAAAACACAGTTTGACAGGGAAGAAAGCCCTTGCTGGAAGGGAGGGAGGGGTGTAAGGAACAGGGGGTTAGTGGTAGCTGGGCTGGAATGTGGCATAGAGGAAGGATGCCTGGGGGCTGGCCGGTGTCACGGCCACCGGTGACTTAGCCAGCCTTGAATCAGTTGATACCTGACCTAAAGGTGGCTTGCAGGTTGCTCTTCTCTTATAGTGCTGTGCGTAGGGGCTGGGGGTTATAAATTAGAGTAAAAACCTCAGAAATGTTGGAGTAAAATGTAGCATTGCATGCCAAAACTTAGCATTTCTGACCTCACTGTAGGATGGGCATATTCTGCATCTGTGTATATAGAATCATAGAATGGGTTGGGTTGGAAGGGACCTTAAAGATCATCCAGTTGCAACCCCCCTGCCATGGGCAGGGACACCTTCCACTAGACCAGGTTGCTCAAAGCCTCGTCCAACCTGGCCCTGAACACTTCCAGGGATGGGGCATCGACGACCTCTCTGGGCAAACCTGGTCCAGTGTTTCACCACCCTCATCGTAACAAATTTCTTCCTTAGATCTAGTCTGAATCGCCCCTCTTTGAGTTTAAAAGCGTTACCCTTTGTCCTATCATTACAAGCCCTGCTAAAAAGTCTGTCCCCATCTTTCTTATAAGCCCCTTATAATTATTGAAAGGCGACAATTTAGAGGGATCTCCATCCAGAGTTACACACTGGGACTGGACGAGCAGCAGCCACCGAAGGTCTGTTTCTGGAGAAGGCTGCAGGCAGACGTTCGCTCTCTGTGCGCTCCCAGCTGGCTCGATGATGCTCCAGCTCGGATGCAGAAGTGGCACAGCACGGACAGTGAGGTGCTGGGCCTCCCTGGGGCTTCCTGACGCAGGCTGTGCTGTGCGTGGATGGGAAATTCGGCTCGCTGGATCACAGCAGGCTCAGCTGGGGTGGAGGGCTTGCAGTCTCCTGCGCGGATGATGCGAGGACCGGAGGAGCTTGCGTCATGATGAGTGTGTTCCTAATTGAGAGTGGCTTGATGAAATTGAGCAGTGGGGTAGCAAAAGCATACAGGAAGCTCTTTATTTTTATTTTTTTAATTCCAGATTAAAAGGACTTTCACTACGCCCCCTGCCCCACCCGAGGCTGCAGAGAGCGTTCGGTTCCCTGCTTCCACCTTCTGTGCCATTTTCAAGAGATGCTGTTGAATCTGTCAGAGCTCCCAACAGCACTGCTGTAAGGCTGTAAGGAAAAATTGCAAATGAATACATCAACACTGCTTTCATTTAGAAGCCTTTTCTTTTCCCCTTCTAGTTCTGCATATCTAACATCTTCTGAATGTCACCTTGAGGAATCTGTATTGTAGTGTGGCTGTTCAGTGCAGTGGATCGTATGTGTGGAAGTAGGTGGAGCACGTGCTTGAAAAATGTCCCCGTGTCTGTCCCCCCATCCCCTCCATCCCTGTCCCCCCATCCCCCCCCCCAAAAAAAAACCAACAGCAGTTTAGAGAACACCTTCGCACATTTTCTTAGATGTTTCTTTTTTTTTTTTTTTTTCCTTTAAAAAGGAAGTTCTCTAGGTTTTTGTTCAAGGTAAGTAATGTGCCTAGAACTTCAAACCATGACAAGTGCCTCTGCAGTCATTATTTTTCTGTCAAACTTGAGCTTGCCTAAGCAATGCACCTTTCTTCTTCAGTCAGAAGGGAGAACTTGCGTGGACAGGGTTTGTGATCACAAACAGAAGTGGGAGTAAGTTCTGTAAGAAGAGAAGACTTGCTCTGAACGTATTGATCAGGGTTTGAAAGCCACCTGGATTGAGAAGGCACAATGCCTGCCTTACTCAAAATATGTTCTAACATGGGATGGGCTTCCAAGCTGAGGCAAGACTCCTGACAAAAGGAGCTTTTTTATGAATTGTCTTAACAGTGTCAAAAAGTAGGTTCTTGTACCGGAGGATGACAACAGTCAACCTTGTTCCGAGGCATGACTTTACTACTTAAAGCAGAGCACAGAATGAGGTTGAGGAGGGCTTGTGTGGAGAAGGCTATAGGAGGAACATAGGATAATGCAGTGGGGGGAAACCAGGGCTTGTTCTGTCATCTTCACAATCCCCCAAGTTGTCATCTGAAAAGATGACACTCCAAACAGGAGACTAATACAAACCGTTGGTAGAAACCAAGCTTGGTGCGCAGGAGGAACAGGTTTGGCAGCAGAACTCTCTGTTGTCTGATGCTTCTCTACGTAGGAAGTGTCTGATCCAGAGCTGTAAGCCACAGGTTACATTTGTCTCACTGTGGCTGCCTCGTTTCACGTGGCCAGTGCTGATAGGAATGTGAACATTCGTGTCTATTTAACGGGAATCTGTTGAAAGTTGCTCTGAGAATGGATCAAAGACGGTTAGAAGTAGTGCTCCAAAACTCAAAGGAAAGTTTGGCTGGAGTTTCTAGCCAGTGCCTATCCGTTTCAGATGCCGTGCTCTCGTAAATGGTCTTGCTTGATCTTACCTGAATAGGGATGAGCTTTCCATCAGCTCTTGCCCATGCAGCACTGCGGGTGTTATTTGACCGTTCCTCAAGCGTGTTACTTTAGTGAATCAACATGTCTTATAAGCAAATGGAGGGGTCTGTAGCCATTTGAATCTTGAGGTGCCTATCCTTTTAGCAATAGGGAAAATATAAAAAACTGTATATGTACTTTTGGATACTCCTGACATATGTCTCTCCATCTGCACTTAGAGCACGCGGATAATGCGGCTAAAAACACACTTGCAGATAACACTGTATAAATTTTCCCCATATGCAGTGCAAATATCTTTCATTAAGCCTTTTAAATAGGGAGAAAGCAACCTTTTTGGGGTATGGTTTTGCAGGAATACCTACATATAAAGCAAGTCTACTTGGGCACTGCAGCTAAGTCTTGTGTCTCGTAGTATAACCCCATGCTTCAGAGCACCTTCCCAGTGGCTGGTAACAAGGCAAGCCTTCAGAATGGAAGCATGCTTGCTTTGCATTAGCGTGTAGAACTGCAAACATTATGCATAGCTGCCTGTACAGTCAAAACCAAAGCAAAAATACTTCATTTTGGCACCCTGGGGTTAGGTGATAGTTTCAAAGCTAAACAGACTGAACTTAAGAGTAATCCCTCTCTGTTTCAGATCCCACTGCCAAGACTCGAGTTCTGATTCCCTTCTTTGTTCCCTTTCACAGAAATGAAAGGTGCAAAATACCTAAACACAGAAAACTGAGGCTAGAGCAGTGTATTTAATATGCTAGTGCCATGAACAGATGTCCTGGAGTTGGTTTCATTCTGGAGAGCCTGTGAGCTCGGAAAAGGGACCTACAGAGGCTACTGGGGAAGGCTGCAAATCTGCACACTGAAGTAATTAAAGGTTATCAATGATTCATGTATCTCCCTCCACCCACATAAGCATGATCCGAGTGCTTGCTTTCTTTTTCATAATGCATTTCAGACTATCCTGTATGGTAGAAAACATTTAACCCTCAGGATTATCTTGGCATTTTCAGCTCCCATCTCAAGGTGGGCCTTTGGCTTTAGTGTCTGCGTGGCAGGAAAGCGGCTGTCACGTAACTACTTTCATCTTGTCTCCAGTCATTCAACTCAATTTCACATGGCTACTGGGATCTTGCCTAGCAGCAGAATCTTTTTTCTTTCTTTTTTTAAACAAAATGCTATCTTAGCTCTAGAATATTTTTTTTTCCCCTTGATTCTTCAGTATATTGACAACTTAAAGTCAGCGCTCAAAGTGCTGACCTACCGTTCTGAATACAGGCACAGGATTTATCCCAAAGTGATGAGAGACTTGTGTGTGTTAATCCCGAGGATGTGGCACTGAAATTAAGAATATCTGGGGTAGGTTCCAGTTCAGTCTCGCTGCACTGATTGTTTTACAGATAGAGATCAAATGATTTTTAGCTGGACATTTGAAAGGCTAGAAGTTTTCTGGTAATCTGTTGATTGAAATTACCAAAAGAGGCATTGATACCATGCCAAGATACCAAAACTGAAATTGATGTCTCCCAGGTATGTTAGTGTGCTCCTCCAGTGCATTGGTATGATTATGGCACACAGGTTGTTCCGATTGCAGTATATCGTGGCTAAACCCTAAAAACCAAAACTGCCTCAGTTGGGATTTGTTGCAGAATTGCATCACGGAAGCCTTAAAACCCTGAAGTTTGGTAACCTGAAAGCCGGCCACCAGCCCTAGATGGAGCGCAGTCCCTGCCCCCTGAAATGGGGAATAAAGTGGGGCGTTTGGGGCAGTATCAGTTGCCCTGCTTTTTAGCTGCAGATTCCCACACCTCTCCCTGGGCTGGTAGGTATGAGGGACCAGGAACATTGTATGGTGTCAGTGCTGAGCCACGTTGGAGATTGACTTCAGCTGGGAATGTGGACTGGCATGAAAACTGCTTTATCTGTTTGAGGGAAGTGTCTGAGTTGTAATGCCCTAGGCTTGGGGTCAGGTGTGAATTCAGGAGGGAAAGAAGCTAAAACAGGATTGTTTATACCAAGTTGGAGCAGAGGTTTACTAGCCCAGTATCCTGTCTACTGACAGGAGACCCTGTCTTCATCTTCTGTGGTCCTGGGAGATGGGTACCTAGCAATCACAGCTCTGGGTCCGTGACTTTATGTAGCTGCAAAGGGTTTTGTGAGCGATGGTGGAGCTTTTAACGGGACTGGATGCAGGATGGCGTAAAGAAAAGGCTAGCATTTTTGGTGATCCTAGTGTCCTCTTAATAAAGCTCTAATACATCTATTGACTGTGTTGGGAGCACATGAACTTAAATATCTTCGAGGTGAATATTTCCTAATGGTTTTAATATCTGGATCTTAAATATTGCTAAGTATCCTTTATTTTCCCATTCCCTAAGTGATATTTTAATCCTACAGTTTGCTGAAATATAATTGCCATGCTCTTCTGTGAGTAGACTCTTGGAAGATCTTTATCCTGGAGCTATGCAAAGGCTGGTTATCTCCTGTTTTTTAAAGGCAGTCTTTGTGGGAGGCAAAGGCACAGCTCCCTCCAGAAGGTCAAAGGAGACCTTCCCTTCCTCATTGGGTCTCCAGCGTGGACACAAACTAGCAGCTGTAATGAAGTTATGGACAAGGTAACTTGGTCCATAGCATTCAAAAGTATATCCAGAGAGTGTTTCATACTATTAAGTATCCCAGCCATGTTATAAAATGAACCCCTTTGCCAGGAAGGCAAGGAATTGGCCGCTGGAAGATGAGATCCAATTAACTGCAGTGATCAATGGCAATCAATTAAAAACTGCACTCCCTGGACTATGACACTCTAAGAACATACATCCATGTTACCCTTTAAGGCAAGACATGGCTATTTGAGATAGTTTTATGATACTACCTTTTAGCTTAACTAGGTTTAGCTTAGTAAGAACTTAAGGGTACATGAAATTTTAAACCTGTTTTGACTCAAGCTGCATCCTTGCCAAGTGACCTACCCACTTCAGGGTTGTGTAATCATATTTTCTTTCTAATACATCTCTAAGAGGTGTTTAGACTGAGAATAGAAAGGCACAAATGACCAAGAGGGCTACAAAAACCTGCAAAGGTCTGTTAAAGAACAGGGCTCAGCAAGTAGAAGGTAAGAAAGGAATGAGCAATAAATGACTTAGGCCCTATGTAGGTAATAAGTAGTAGGAACAAGGTGGTGTGTCAGGAAGACAGGTTTGCTTAGCAAAGTAGAAATGTGGGGGAAAATCAGCATAACCGTAGTGTTAATCCAGAGGGACATAAACTAGCAAGAAGAAAAATGGATGTGAAGGAGGGAGAAGATGCTCCAGGCTACGTGTCAAAGTTGCGTGCAGTGAGAGGAATGTAGAGGCTTTTTGATAGTGATAAGGAATGAATTGGAGTGCAGGCTCAGGAAACACAGTGAAGTTCCAAGTGGTTGCAATGAGGACATAGACAGCACTTAGGTTCCTAAATGGCTGCTGGGTTCCTAAATGATATTTGTATTTAATGCATTGCCTTTACCTCTTTAATGCAACTCTGAGAGAAGTCATTTGGGTACAATGGTGAAAACAGGGAACATAAAAATATCCCAGCAAAATTTAATTCAGGGAGAATATAGGTTTAATGTCTCTTCTGGGTGTTTTTTTAGCCATTCTTGCCCTGGAAAGTCGTGCAATGAGGAATGCCTTCAAGGTATTTGGTTAGGCAGTGCAGAAATAAATGAGCTTAAGAATTGCTGCCCTGGAGATTTGCCTGAAGTGGTAGGATCTAGAGTCGACCGGACAAACTTTGTAAGCAAGGGTCTTGTATGGGTCTTTTGGAGTAGCAGCAAATATTTGCTGTAGTAACATAAATGTAGAATACCCCTTTTTTGCATCAGTAAGGTATGCACCAGAAACTGCTGAAGCAAGAACAGCATATACGTCAGCATGAGCACTGTCAAAACTAGAAGGGTGAACAGAGGTGGCATAGGGGGAAAAATTATTGAAAAATAATTTTGTCTGCCCCAGAGGTCTGCAGACAGGCTCCAGCTGAAGCCTGGCGTGGGTAGGTGGATGACTGGAGTTAACTGTGACTTGGAATAATTTGGTACAAAGTGCCATTGAAACAGTTTAGCAAATGCTCTTTGCATCTGCTCATGCAGTCAATCTCAGGAAAGATAACATCCCCTTAGCTTGGAAATAATGCAAAAGATGATTGCTGTATAGGCAAAAACTAAGGCAGTGGAAGACTTCAGGTGGGCATTAGAAGGTTTCCATATGTCACATGTGAAGAAGAGCTGTCTGAGCAGGGAGTAGTACAGGTTAACAAATCGATATCGCTGCCAGCCTTCTTCTGTGCAGCTGCAATTTTCTACTCAAGGGAGTGGAAGTAACATGGCCAACTCTACTCCATTTCTTGGGGTGAAGTGCCCAGGGTTACTCCTGTGCGCTCATCTCCGCTTTGCTGTGTGGCGGGTATTTTGCTGGAAGTAGCTGTGCTCTCGGCACTTCCCTTGCTCTTTCATCTGAGCTCCTATTAAAGATACAATTGGCATTAATATTTGAGGATCTTGTAGCTCTTGTTCTGTCTGCTTCATAGAACCAAAAACTGAAAGGGAAGACTTGAGGTTGGGAAGAGTATTGACATTCATGCTGAACAACTGAGAGAAGTGAACTGTGAATTAACAAGCAAGATGCCAAAGAGAGAGGCTGATCATAGTGAAGTACAGAAAGATGGTCTGAGGATGCCCCAGAACAGAGGCAGATGTTTCTGATCCTTCTCAATGAATGGAAGTTTGTGTTGTAGATGAACGCTTTGCCTAGAAATGTTTTATATGCATTCAAAGCTGGAAGTGAGGTTTTTAGAAAGCAATGAAGTGATAGTATCCAACCACCACAAAAAAACTCAGTGCTAGTATTCAGTGATAAAAATTGGATGCTAGCTGTGGTTGGGGGGTATTATTTTAAAGACAGTATTAAGCAATGTGTATGAAGTGGTGGAGTCACCATCCCTGGAGGTATTTAAAAGGCACGTAGATGTGACACTTGGGGACATGGTTTAGTGGTGGACTTGGCAGCATTAGGTTTACGGTTGGACTTGATGATCTTAAAGGTCTTTTCCAACTTAAATGATTATATGATTCTGTTGAATGCTTGGAAGTGATGCACACCACTGTCCGATTTATTGCCTTTTTTTTTTTTTTTTTTCAGCATTGACTAAAGGGTTTGCAAGGATGAACAAGGATGGGAAGAATAAAGGGCTGTAATGCAAAGGGAATTATTTGAAGATTAAGTATCTCTGTTGCTTTAGAAAAGCCATCAGACTAAACCTACAGTGATTGCACTGTTGCAAAGGCAAAATGAATAAAACAAATAGACAAAGTAGAACTCATTATGAGTTGGGCTCTGGGCTTGCTACCTTGGCTGTAGATTCTGGTCGATATCAGTGGGGGAGGAAGATTAAAACAAAGCTCTCCTGATGTTGCTTGTAGCTGAAGCTATATGCTACTTTCTTCCCTTGAAAGTCTCTTCTCCTGAAGACTAAATGCTGCATTTCGTAGCAGAGCTGTTGAGATACTTGGAGTATTTTTGGCTAGGAAAGACAATGAAGTCTTAATGCAGCAATCCATTTGATACAGAAGATCAAAAGACACAAAGAACTTGAATTAAAATCCAAGTGTGGCAGGACACAGAAATAGAAATGACAAAGTGTGGGGGATCTCATCTCCTAGCCACCTTCTTCCAAGCACTCCTTTTGTTCTAGGGGCTGGGAGATGAGATAGCAGGGCAGCTCGAAGTGCATCCCTTAAATGAGAAAAGAGGTGGGAAGGGTTCTGAGGAGCCTCTGTATGTTAAAAAAAAAAAATTAAAAATCCAGTGTATTGGTACTTTGAAAACTCTTCTCATACTTTTAATCACCTAAAGCTTAGAAACCTAGTAGATTTCCAGGGAGAGGAAAGACATGTTTAGAATCATAGAGTGGTTTGGGTTGGAAGGGACCTTAAAGATCATCTAGTTCCAACCGCCCTGCCATGGGCAGGGACACCTTCCACTAGAACAGGTTGCTCAAAGCCCCATCCAACCTGGCCTTGAACACTGCCAGGGATGGGGCATCCACAACCTCTCTGGGCAACCTAGTCCAGTGCCTCACCACCCTCAAAGTGAAGAACTTCTTCCTTACCTCTAATCTACATCTACCCTCTTTCAGTTTAAAACTGTTACCCCTTGTCCTATCACTACACTCCCTGATCAAGAGTCCCTCCCTATCTTTCTTTACGCCCCTTTAGGTACTGGAAGGCTGCTATAAGGTCTCCCCAGAGCCTTCTCTTCTCCAGGCTGAACCCCAACCCTCTCAGCCTGTCTTCACAGGAGAGGTGCTCCAGCCCTCTGATCATCTTCGTGGCCCTCCTCTGGACCCGCTCTAACAGGTCTATATCTTTCCTGTACTGGGGACCCCAGACCTGAAGGCAATAGTCTAAGTGGGGTCTCACCAGACCGGAGCAGAGGGGGAGAATCCCCTCCCTAGACCTGCTGGTCACGCTTGTTTTGATGCAGCCCAGGGTCTGGTTGGCTTTCTGGGCTGCAAATGCACGTTGCTGGGTCGTGTTGAGCTTCTCATCAACTAAGACCCCCAAGCCTCCTTCCTCAGGGCTGCTCTCAATCCACTCGTCACCCAGCCTGTATTTGTGCTTAGGGTTGCCCCGACCCACGTGCAGGACCTTGCACTTGGCCTTGTTGAACTTCATGAGGTGTGCTTGTGGGTGTCCAGCTTGCTGAGGTGACTGCTAACATGAGATGTGGGATGGAGGAAGAGGAAACACTTGCATCATGACATATGGCTTGAATTGGCTTGTTGGTGGAGCCTGACCTGCACCCTCTGACTAGTGCTTTTATGGTTCCTGGGGAGGTGAGCCCAAGTTTGCCTTCTTAAGCCATGCTACTTGATGATGTCAAGAAACTCTTCTCTTCCTTAAGCTTAGATCAGCTCTTAAATTGGAGGAAAGAGCTCCAGTTTAGCTGTACTATTATTCCAGCTTCGAACTGTTTAATCCACTGTATTAAAGTATATTTCTAAGGGATGCCTTTTCTTCATATTCCTTGAGATAAATGGAGTACAGATGTTGTTAAATGCAAACTCTTCCAAACTGGTCTACCAATTTTGTGTGATGCACTTACTGCCCTCGCTGTTTTAGGTTCACTTATTGTTCACGAATTTTCTTTTATCTGCTAAAAAGAAGAAAAAGCCTTGAACTGCTGCATAGGGTGAAAAAGTTTGGAGCAGATTTTTACATCCGACGCAGGAACTCTTATGTCAGCTGGAGAAGGAGAAAGAAGAGTAATTGAAAATATTCAATACTTCATGAGCCACAGTCCAAGAAAATTTCTAATGCAGCTGTAATATGATTTGGTTTTTAGAGCTCTCTGTATTGATTTGTCATTTAAAAACTGTCGTGCTCTGTGTCCATTGTACAAGGAGGGAGGAAAAAGAAAATGCTTTATAAATAAATTTCTGAGGACATATAGAGTGCACTTGGTGTAATGGCTGGACCATAGTAGAGTTGCTTATTGGCTCTCGCATTGTGCTTCAGCTGTTAATGGTGTGTAAATTTTATTTCTATTTAAAGCCACTGTGGGACTTAATTTTTCATGTTTCAAATGCAAAGAGAAAAATGGGCAGGATCTCTTTGGGGACCCTGCTTTAGTATGCATCTCAGTGGATGTCTACCTGTCTCCCCACCTCAAATTCTAGCCTGGGCCGATTATCAGGGAACAAGCACGTTTTATACTGAACATATGTCTCACACTTGCCTCTGGTTATGGCACTCGGTACTAGTGCCATTTATCAGCCTAAGTAACAATAAATTATAAATGTGCTAGGAAAAAAAACCCTTGATGTTTGAGAAATTTTCTTCCTTTTCTCTACTCATCATCTTGCCTCATTTTTAGCTGCAATTTAGGCCGTGTGACCATGGCTTTTAGGAACACGGGTCATTGACGTTCAGATTGGCAGGCAAGCTTCCTTCCAGCTCTGATGTTGGTCTGAGCAATTAGTGTCTGGAAAGGCTGATTTAAGCAGAGTGGGCATGTTGGGTGAAGCGATCACTGGTACCAAGTGCGGTGAAGGTATTGCTTAGAGCTGTGTAGAAGGCGCCCTCGACCTGTGCTCAGTGTGTCTGGCAGTTCCCATTGCTCCTTTGAAATTTGTTGCCCAGCCAGCTGAAATAGTCTTTTCTCCAGACTGGAGATCTTGTGTTCAGATGAGGTAGGATTGCCAGGGTATCTGTGTTTGGGCAGGGCTATCCTACATGCTCGGAATGCCGCACCATCCAGCAATCTTGGCTTGAACTTGTAAGCAGGGACTTGCTTGGCTCTTGATGAGTTTCTACTCTTTTCAGCACATGTGTTTGACTTTATGGTATCTCACTTGTGATGGTGTTGAAGGTTGGGACTAGTTTTCCTTTCCCTTAAAACACTGGACTGTGTTGAAATCTTGAGTCTGTGCCTGCCGTGGGGTAGAGGGCACAGCCAAAATGTTCAGAGCAGTGTGCTTGGAGAAGACCAACAGAGCAGTCTGTGGTGTTTAGCAAAGGTGCGGGGCCTGGGAGCTCCAGCTTCTGAAGGCCAATGCAGCTGATGCCATTTAGTAGCTTATTACTGCCTGGCAATGAAGCCTTCACTGCTTTCCCTTCTGGGATTGCAGGTAAAATGCCATTTTCCCCTTTTTCAGGGCACATGTATGGTGTTAAGCAGTGCTGCGGGGCATAAAAGTTCTGTTTGGGGCAGGCTGCGGAGATGCAAAATATCCTCTTATACCTGTATCAGTGGGTACCGGCAGCCTGTTCACTGCATATGCACTCTGCTCACTTAAATGTGTCTTTGGGGGGCTGTTTCTCCCCTAAATCAGTCCAAGGAGTGCATCTCCTTGTAGGCAGACAGAAGTAGACATCAGCTGGTGACAGAGCTCGCTTTGGAAGGATGCCTGTCGGAGGAGGACCTGTAACAAGTGCATCCGTTGGACCGTGGTCTGAGCAGTATCCTGCCTGGCATCTGTCCTGGCAGCTGTCAACATCCATGCTATATTGATGAGCCAAAAAGGAAAGTCTCATCACCCAACATAAAGCCAGCCCCCTAAACCAACAGAAAGACTCTTCATTGATTAACATTGATCTGTCTTAGGCAGCAGTGCCACCGCATCAAGACCAGATCTCCCTTCAGATGTGCTAATGCTTCTGCTTCTGGCTCCTCACCAACTTTTGGGTCCCCCTGGCATGTAACTTTATCATCAAGTTCTCATGTTTCTGCAGATTCTGGGACTCTTTACCAGGGTGATAGGATGAGGGGTAGCGGTTTTAAACTGAAAGAGCATAGATGTAGATTAGAGGTAAGGAAGAAGTTCTTCACTGTGAGGGTGGTGAGGCACTGGACCAGGTTGCCCAGAGAGGTTGTGGATGCCCCATCCCTGGCAGTGTCCAAGGCCAGGTTGGATGGAGCTTTGAGCAACCTGGTCTAGTGAAACTGTGGCGGGGGGGTGGAACTAGATGATCTTTAAGGTCCCTTCCAACCCAAAGCAGTCTATGGTTCTGTTCGTCTCCTGCTGCTGCCACTTCTAAAGACGTTGTGCTTAGTGACTGGTCAGGCTGTTGACGCTGCTGACACTTTGGCTGCTGGCGGAGAGCAGATAACAAGATTTACTCTAAACCAAATGCTCATTTTTAACTTGTAGTCCCATTTGTGGTGATGTGCTCTTTTAGGTGTTGAGAAACAAGTTGATAAAAGATGCCAAGGACCTGATCTGGAGGCCCAGGTGGTACAAGGTTTGAATGAAAATACAGTAGAGCAGTAGGGACTTTTGTCTCTCATGACTTCAAAGGGGTTTTTTTGCTGGATTTTTTCCAGAAGAGCCTTTTAGATCTACAGTTATTTACTTTGCCTTTCATTGTTGGCTGGCAGCACCTATGTTTTCATTTTCTTATTTATCTACACAGTACGTTCTTTGATTGCCTCTGTATTAAACTTCCTCTCAAACATCTCAGAACTCAAAGCATGGCCTTTGTGTAACCAATATCAAACTGACTACAGACCTTCTCCATTGGCACTTATGTAAACTTGCTTTACTCGCTTGGAGAACATCCAGAGCAGTTCAGACTTTGGAAGTCCCGATGGCTTCTGGTGGCAAACGTTTCTGCTGAACTGTGTGTGAGAGGTGTATGCAAAGAGCACTTTGATATTGTGAGTTGCGAGCATTGTCTGAAATCCATACTGTGCAAGACAGGCAAAGCAAGTTTTGAAGACGACGATGTCTCGTTCGTGCCTAAATAACAACTGTTGTCCCCCGAGCTCCAGAAAATGTTGCGGTAAGATCGCTTATCCTGAAAGGCAATGAACAGCCAGTGTTTCCTTCAAGTCGCTAAGCAGTGTCTGGGTGATGATTTGACTAATTTTCCTGCTGCGGTGCTCTGCTCAAGGGATCTAATCAGTGAGCAAATTGCAGGTCTGGCTGATTCTGCAGACCATGCCTTATCTTACTGTCTTGCTTTTCGGGTTCAAGGGACCTGCTTGGCTTTGTCATTTTAAAGCAGGCTCCCAAACTTTTTTTTAGGGTGGTATTACTGGATTAAAAGCTTTACCGTGAGGCTTGGGCACACAATAGCTGCTGGTTTAAATAGCTTCTGTGTAAAAGCTGTGCTGCGGCAGTGTGCACACAGGCTTTCTGTCAGCAAAGTACTGCGACTTTGTTTAACCGCAGGAAGCTTGTTGGGCTCTTTGAATCGCCCCAGTGGTGTGGCAGGTTAAGAGCTTTTCCATGGAGAGTCCCTGTGACTCAGCTGCTGTGTAGTAACATCCAGCTTGAATCACGGTTGCACCGATAATCATGTTAAATACAGCCGTTGTGTCCAAATTCTCTTGTCATTCTTAAAAATTCCATTACATAGCATCCTTTTAACCTGGTTACCTGGTTCTCTGTGGCCTTTCAAAGGGATCCCTTCATTTCCTCTGCTCCATTTTCCCTGGCCATCTCTGTTGCAAGGATGACATGGCTAGAAGAGAAATTTTTGCTCTCCCACAGGGACAGAAGTCTGATTTGCTCACGTAAGGCATCACTCATATAATCAAGCCTTTCTGGTTCTTTGTTCTAGGCACCTATTATTGGAAGAGAAGGATGCTGTGAATTGCTGAGGACTCTTACAAAGAACTAGGGAGGCTTGAATAAAAAGGTAGCAGGTTCAGAAGAAGGATTTGGTAGCCTATAGTCCTTTCTTTCTCACCACGTGTAATATGTGGGAGCTGAGACTTTGTCAGTCCTACGTAATAAAAATGGATCCTAATTGCTAGCAGTCCTTGGCCATGTTATACCAAAATTGCTCTAACAGGTAACAATTTTCAATACTGTCATTCCATAAATGACAGTATTGAAAATTAATTGCTTTAGTAACAATAACTTCCCTGTTTGTCTAATCCAGAGCTCCAGATCTTCACCGATGTGGGCGATGGGTGGGCTGGCTGAAATTCTTCCAGTTCAGTAGCAGCTTCTCTCCTGTTTTGTTCTCCAGAGTGGTGGAGCTTGGCCTTCTGCATCTTTGAGCATTTATTTCGGGGTGTTAGAGTCTGAGAAAGCCTGGGAGAATGGGGCAGGAATGATTTTTGCCTTAAAATCAAGTTACTGACATTAAGGTAGGGAATAATTCCATTTTAAATGGAATGGGGGTGAGGAAATTGGGCTCTATACTAGGAAGTTGATCGGTGCTTTTGCTGTAGAGTAGCTCATCACTACCTGAGTTGCAAAAAATGTTTTATTTAATGGATCTTCTTTATGAGCACGGTGACTTCTGCATCAGCCTGTTCTTCCTTCAAAGAACCGAGTTAACCAGCACTGTTGAAACTAGCTTGAATTTGCTATCTGCTGGCCAACTTAATTTTCTGCTCTGATGAGCCATCTTAAAATAGTGCAGTAGTCTAGCTTAAAAATTTGCTTTGAGTCCTAAAGACTTAAAAATACCTATTTAAATATGCCTTATGCAAAATGAAGTTCCTGACTTGACTGGTACTGCAGGTATTTCAATTACTAGCCTTGCTTTACAGCTTGGTTATCCCACAGCAGTCTCTCTTGCAGTCTAGCTTCCAGTCTGTAACTCTAACCACAAATCCCAAAGTTTTGAGTCAGCTCCTCATCTCTGCTGGCTCCAGAGTATTTCTCCCCCCACAACTCCTCTTCGCTTGGCTTTCCCACTTGCCAGCACAGCAATCATTACCTGCTCTGGCACTGAATAAATAGCAATTAATCATACTGACAGCTATGCAATGACTTCCAGGGCACCTACTATTAAATGGTATAAGAACAAATCTTTTTTTACCATGTCTACCTTAGCCAGTCAGTTATTCTTCCTCCTTTCCTTTACTGTTCATGTACTGTAAACTTTGTCCTATCCATGGCTTTTCCTGTTGCATTAGTGTACTACTAATATGTTAAAGAATTGCTATAGGCTTGCATTAATCTTACTAGCGTGTAGACATCTGCTTTTGGCGGTAGGGTGCCAGGCTAGACGGGCTTCTGGCCAGACCAATGCTATTCTTCTAGTGACTTGACATCTCAACAAGTTCAGATGAGGACTGGATGCGCGGGGAAGGGGATGGGGATGGGGATGTGTTTATAAGTGCAGCTAGTCTTACATATCTTAAGCCTTTCTGTGAGGTTACAACACTGGTAATCTTTTTTTTTTTTTTTTTTTTTTTCCATTGCCCAGGAGTGGGTAAAGCCCTGATGTAAAAAGTGCCTCTGTGTCCCATGATGGTGGGACTATGTTTTTAGGTCTCAGGATTTCCTGAGCACATTTAGAAGGTTTTGGATACGGCTTACTCATCTGCACCTTCATAAACCTGGATATTTGCTGCGTCTCTGGCATGTTTTAGCTGCCTAGTAGGTGCTATGCTTGATCAGTAGATCCACACTTTCAAAAGTGCTCAGGTACCAGGCTGCTTTGCTGGTACAGCAGACCTAGACATGTGTTTTCCACTGGGAGAAGGGTTAAAACTCCTTGGACCCTCTGTCTCTCCATGCAATCTCTACTAACCTCAGTTTTAACATTTTCTCATTGAGCTGTAGGCTCTTTCATAGCTAGCGTGTGTGTGTACGGCTGTAACATTAATGCTGGATTCTAGCCAGCGTGTTTCTATAGCATAGACCTGTTTGTGTGTATTGGGATATAGCCCTAAAAAGCACTTAAAGGATGGCAAGCTAGGCTGAGGGTCTAGCAGGTCAGTACTCCATGGTGAGTACTCAAGCAAATGTGCACGTGCACGAGTCTTCTTGTCTGTCTCATGCAGAGTGAGTCAAACTTAGAGCACACGGTGTGTCAGCTACTCCACCGTGACTCGCTCAGTCCCCATTCTCAACCCATTAACCTGCCTGCAGCTTCGTTATTGTATTTTGACACAATCAACTGCAGTAAAGCTCTCAAGGCTGTAAGTTCTTCAAGTTCGGTCCGTATCTACCTCTGGTGTAAAAAGCCCGGCAGGTTACTAGACTCAAGCCTGCTGGTTTGATATCCTCTTTTCTTTGAAGGTTTTTGAGTCTCCCTTACCCTTGGTAACTTCCCACCTTGGCAGATCTATCATGACATGGTTTTGTTATCTATAGTGCTGTGGAACCAGACCTTCATCTTGAATGTCAGTGTTGAGTGGAAAACCCCTCATGAATAAACTGTCATATCTGGCCACTGTGCAGGATTACGCTTTTAGGGATACATGTTTCTGTAGGAGCCTTGCTCCAGCAGCAGACATTACAAATACCACCAATGATGCAATTTTCTTAAACTCATTACTGTTGCTGGGCTGCTTCTCCCAGAAGACCTTGCTCTACTTTATTATGTTTGGGTGTTTGGTGGGTTTTTTTCTCTCTTCATCTTATACCTTCCGAGGCTTTAAAATACAGCGTTCCACTCAACCTTTTTTTCTGCTCCGGCCGGTTGTATATGTGGATGCTGTCCCTGTAGTTGTAGTGGGACAGGGAGGTCTGAGAAATGTACAGGGCAGCCGTGTGGGATTTGCTGGAGGATTTGCTCCCTTCTGCCCTTATTTCTCACTTCTTTCTTCTGCTCCATTTCTGCTCTCTTGCTTTTTTACACCTTTTGCATCCTCCTTCTCAGCTCTAGCAGAAACCCCTCAACTACCTTTATCCCCGGGACGAGAGACTTGGTATTCTGGCAGAAAGCTGCAGAAACGAACAAAAAAAACCCACTTCTGGCTGCTTTTCCTGTAGCTGCTGGAGACCAGCGGCACTGCAGAGGTGTGCTAACTGCAGATGAGGGGCTTCATGAAACTTCTTCTCATTTTGCAGTACGAGGGCCTCTGTCCCATTCCTCTGGGATCAGCCTTGTGGGTTTGCATCTCCTCCCAGCATTTTTTGGTCATTCTCTGCACGAGCTGTCTTGCACCTCACTGCAGGTACCTGAATATTGCTCTTCCCGATGCTCTTGGCATGACTGCTTTCTTTGTGCCCAAGTTGCTGTTCCTACTGTTCTCTTAGCTTGATTTTTCTCCAACTCTTGAGCTGCTGCTACACTCACACTTTTTGTCTTTTTTTCTCTTCTTCTGTCCTCCCACCCCCATTGGGCTCGCTACCGTTCCTTCAATATCTTGTAGGGAAAAGATGTTTTCACACTTCAGGATCTCGTGGAGTCTTTGACGCCTGTATACGCAAACTTATTTACATCTTCTTTGTACTGCTGGTACCTTGCTGCGTCTTTCAGGTGGCGTATTGTTGTTATAGCTCTGCAGTATTCTGACGGGAATTAACCATCGTGCTGAGAGACTACTGCTAGCAGCTAATCCCTGTAAAAAAATTGCATTAATTTCTGGCTATTTTAGTGGGTGGGGGGAGTTGTTTGACCACTGTGAGTTGTAACCATGCATTAACAAGAGGCTGAAATGAAAATCCAGGGTGTGGGATTTGGAAAAACATGGTGAAAACATAAGCTATGCAAAGAATGTCCTCTGGTCTTCATCTGAGCCACAGTAAAATGGCTGTCAGCTGTGTCAAATTGTGATTAAATGATAAAATCCTTGATTGCTGTGAGCTTGCTTCCTTGAGAGTAACACGGTGCTGAGCCTCTTGGGAGGGTGGTTTGAGGCTCTGTCCCTGCTGGGTGAGGTGCTTTCAAAGTGGGGATTTTGAAGGCTTTCTCTTAGCTGCAAGTCTATATGTGCATGTTGGTGGAAGGTGAAGGTTTCTAGATCTCTTAAAAAAAATGAGCTTTTCAGTGCTGCTCTGCTGTTACATCCACGATTAGATTTTTGAGTCACGCATGCAAAAGTCACTGCTGAATATCTGTTCCCCTAGCTATTAGAATGGTTGCAAATGACTCCTGAGCATGGATGCCCATCCCATTTGCCTTGGGCAAAAATACTACCATAATCCTTCCATGGAGGAATTTACCATTTGAGAGGTGTTTTGAGGGAAGGATTAGGCTGGAACGGACTTGGGTAATTCAGCTCGTTGTAACTGAGTCTTAATATGGGGAAGGCATGGCTCCATGCGATGGAGATGGGAACATGATGCACGCAGGGTAGCTGATGGGCTAGCTGGGAAACCAAAATAAATAGTATGGAGTAGGAGGAGACAGATTTTGATGTGGCAGGGAACGAAGACTGGTGTAGGCTGGTGTGGAGTTGCTCTGAGCCTTGAAGATGGGAGGAATTTAACCTGGATTCTTGCGCTGAACCTGAAGACAAGTTACCCATTTGCTTCTGGTATGTTGATGGGCAGCGTTGTTTTGCCCTTCTACCGATCTCTATATAATTTATTTTTGGAGAGTCTTTAGTGCAACTGCAGGCCAAGAGGAATGATCTGGTGCAGAAGGTAACCTGAGGGATTGTTTGGGGTGGGCTAAAATGGGCTCGTGCATGTGATGCCACAAGGTTAACTCTGTTTTGGGGAGCACACAAACCATGCACGGTGACAGATCTATGCATAACACTTTAGGTGACTTACTGAGCTTACCCTCAATGACAGCTGCAGCAGGATTTTAAGCTCTGAAGCAAAACCTGGTTTATGATCCTGGTCCACAGGTATGTTACAAAGCTAATAATGGATGTTAAGGAGTGTTCTGGCTACTGGCAATTAAACACTGCTAATGATGAAATTTCTCATTACTTCCCTCGTGATTGCAGAGGGATGCTCCTGGTGCAGCCCCCTCGTGCTGCAGCCATTTTATGAGCATCTTCAAATACAGTTATGCAGCAATAAAAAAAAAAAAAGTGCATATCTTAAGGAGACAGATTGCTGCCTTCATCTGTCTCCCTGATTAGATGCCAGGGCTGCACTGTGCTACAGTAACTTCATTCTTTTTCTTTTCAGCATGTACTTTCCATATATCACCATCTTTTATTGAAATATTATTCTGCTGGGTGATTTTTGACCATCTAGAAAGACTTACCACTGTAGGCAGGTACCCAGCTGTCTGCCTGCTGACTGAACTTGTGAAAACCTTGAAGCATTCAGGCCCAAAGGTGACCTGCAAAGCAGCAGGAATAGAGGGGAACAGGAAGATGATGGAGACAGTGTACTTGGCTCTGGGAAAGGCTGATTTAAAGCAAAACTTATGCTTGTTTTATTGTGCTGGTGTTCTTCATCAAAATCTGAATTTTTAATGTGGTTTTCAAAGGTTTCTAAGCAACCCCCTGCAACCAAGTGTGGTTGGTCTTGGCATGATCCCAGCATCCTCTCTCTTCCTTTGGGTTGTCACCAGCCAGGAAGCTTCCTGCTGACTTTGGGTGGTAGGAGATGGCCGTCAACGTCCTCCGCTTCGGAAACCCGCTGTCTGCTGCTGCTAGCCCATGTAGCTGCTTTAGTTACTCCCTGGGGGTCTGCACGGCAGCGCTGATGATGGGGGTTAAAGCCCTTCTGAGAGCACGTGCGGCGCATGGCTGTTTGGGCAGAATCCCCTTGACCTTGTGAAGGGAGGGAAACGCAATCCCACTATCACCCCCCCTCAACTCAGGGATAGCTAGCTACCATCAGGCAAGCTAGGTTTGGCAAGCGTCCATTGTGGCTTCTAATGCAGTCTAAACTGTTTGCTCTGCCGTGGTCTTTTATGTGATGCTATGCTTTTTTCTTGTTTGCCACACATACTGGGTATAAAAACTAATATTGCCTGTTCAGTTGTCTCCACAGTCCAAATATTTTGAGCGCTTACATTTTAATGTCGCCATTTGGCCTGCTCCTTCCTCTTCGTTCCTCCTAGCCTGTTGCAAATCTGACCTTAAAGAACAAAGATGGAAAACAAGACTCATGGTGGACTGGACAGCACTTCTTTTGGGGGTGAATTTTTTTCTGTATCAGTGAAGTTGCTTTACTGGCTCTCCTGATGTTGCACACAATGCTGAATAGGTATCTAACTGCACGTAATAGTCCAAGTTCACGTTTGCATGGCTTCTTAGAAAGGTGACCCTGTCTAACTGTGAATTGTGCAACGTTGTTGTTTTTCCACCTGTAAGCAGTAACTGTAGGAGTTCAGCCACTATTCAGAAAGTCATCTTGTGTAATACTGAATTTAGGGAAATGAAAAGATAATTTATGCCGTTGAGAGCAAGTACTTAAGTCCTCCGCTGGTTCTCAACTCAGTTTCTTAAGCAATCTTCCTAGGTAATAATAAAAATTGTGGTGGGGAAGGCACTGAGTATCCTGCTTTGGATAGTGGAACAAACAAGGCACAGAAAGAAACCTGTATGATTCTCTGTAACGAGTCATTCTGCTAAGGTTAACAGGCTGTGCTCTTAAATCGTTATCCCAGTCTCTTCATTCTCGCAGCCTTTCTCTATAATGGTGTATTCTCATGGCCTTGGGATTTGGTTTACGCACAACTTGCCATCACTTCTGCTGAGGCTTCTCCAGAGCGGAGGAACCTGGGGTCCCTCCCCTCGGGGTGAGATGTGGTCCCCCAGCAGGAATGTGCTTCTGATGATGCGATCTTGGAGTGAAGGAACGTGGCCGACAGACTTGCTTCCCGCTGGAGCATTGGTGTCTTCTGTGAAAAGTTTGATTTGAATAAAAGCTGCTCTTAAATTGCAAGAGCAGCATTTTACTGAGGGCTCCTGTTGAACTCGATGCCTTTTTGGAGGAGTTAAATGACAGTGGAGGGAGGAGAAGCTAGGTGATGTCTTGCGTTGGGGGATAACGATGCCAAACTGTCTCATAAATAAAATATTGTTGCTGTTCTTGCTGAATATCTCCACTCTGCCAGATTCAAGGTTGGGAGGAGCACTGCAGCAGTGACCCTCTGAGGCTTACGTGGAGCTGGTGTTAGGATGGCCTTGAGGACATCTGAACTGCTGTGCTACGTTTCTTGTCTTTAAAATGCGGTTGATGGCCAAGGCCATCATGCGATGACAAGCTGCTGGGTGCTGAGCAAAGTGGAAGAACTGCAATAGGCATCTGATACACTGATGATATTAAACTATTTCTAGCAACTGCCCTCATCGTGGCATATGACCTAACTCTCGATACATAGCTGTCATGGCAACTGTAAAGGTCAGCGTACTTTCTCGCTAATATTTAAGATGGGCAGATAATAGTTTTCTGCCTTGGGCAAACAAGCATCTATTTGGTTTGAAGCTTGGGATAAGAAGTCTGGTGTGGGTTGTCTGAGCTTTTCTTGAACCTATAGGACTCCAGGTGGCCCTGAAAGGAAAGGAGGTTGTTCAGCTGTCCTAATGTACTGCTAATAGATTACTAGGAGATAATTAAAATTACTCTTCAGCAGCTTGTAATCATCCCTTGCCTTTGTTTGCTGCTTGAGACACAGCAGCTGTGTCGTAAGCAGAAAAGGTCTGGTGGAGTGAGGGCTCCTGGCTGTCTGCTGGTGGATTGGGCATTTGTCTCCACGTCTGTTGGATTTGCACGGTCGGGCTGTCAGAGCTTGATGAGTTGTGATGCTTTGTTGGCTCCAGAGCAGCATAACCTCACTAGCGAGCAACCTGCATGGCAGGCTTTAACCAAAATGGCCGGTAACTGCACGAAACTACCCAACAGCCATAGAGACCCTGGATTTTGGTTCTAACTTCTTTCCTTGGTGATGACCAATGCTGCTGGGAGGGACAGTGCAGCTGTGAGCCGGCATCTGGTGATGCTGGTGGTGGTGGATGGGAGGCTGGGGCCCCTGGAGTTTGGGAATTTTTCTTCTTATGGAAAGACAGTGGAAAGAGGACACATACTGAACACATCAAGTCACTTGAAGATACATGCTCTTGACTGCAGACCTCAGAGGCTACAAAACAGTTTGGGTTTTGGTTTAGGGTATATATTTTCCTTTGAAGATACTGGCACGAGTGATACATGTGTGACTCGCTCAAAGTTCTGATCTCCTTGACCTGGATTTCCAAAAGCTGCATCTTCAAGATGTCTTGAAACCACCCTGCAGAGGCTGGCAGACAGAAAGCTGTTCCTTGTGCTTGTGTTAGTGTAGGAAGCGGTAAATCTGCTGGGGACCTGATTCAGCTGAAAAAATAACAGACAAAAACTGTTAATGCTCTAGTGAGACACAGTAAGAAGGGGCTCCTGGTGATGAAGAGAATATGGGGAGGAAGACAGCAGGTGTAAGTGTGCTCTTCTGTCGGCCAACATTTGTTGCCTTGAAGCACCCGTGGGAAATCACAGGTCTTGGGGCTGGGTGAAGTCTCTTCTGATGATAGTGAAGTACTGATTGAGGACGCCTTTGCTGATTCTTCCAGCAATGGCAGAAGTCTTTGTCATGGACTTCTGCATCCTGATGGGTTGTCCCTGATTTTAAGGAAAAATCCAACCGCTGAAGCTGATTCTGTGCACAAAACACCTGGATAGCTGGTGTGCTCGCAGCCCTTGAGTGCAGAAGTTGCACCTTGATTTTGATCCTACACAGATGGAAAGAACTTCTCCCAATACCCTTTTTATGAGGTACAGCACCAAATATAAACTCTGATTTTATTAAATAGAATTAGCAGACTAAAGCCCTAATTAAGAAGGGTTTACAAGGATCTCTTAGAATAAGTGAAGTCATGGTATCTCTCCTGTCTGTAGTCTGGGCCTTACTCCCCTCCCTGGGTTTTGGGGAGGTTTTGTAATACTGTTTTGTGAAGCACTTGTGTCTCTTTCTGACTAAGAGTTTACTTACAAAGCCATCCCTCCCAGAGGATGACAGAGAAAAGGGCTGGTGGAGTGTGGTAGAGTCATCTGCTGTTGACTTCGAAGTTAATGTATCTTAAGTATTTTGGTTTTGCTTTTTTGAGTTGCTTTTTATTTGGTGTAGGTGAAATGAATTGCATTTTACCAAACTGAAATTACTGCCTTTACGCAGAATGATTCAGTTGAGTCTGAGAAGTGGTCAGTGAATTTTAAAAAGCAGCATGACAAGATATTATTTTTATAGAAGGAGCAGGCTCCATGAACGAAATTTGTGAATATAAACTTTAACATTTTCACTGCTGTCCTACACTTTCCCGGAATCAACCAGACAAGTGGGTTTCCTGCCCCGTCAACCTTCGGAGGTGAATATTCCCTTTAGCACGCTGCCTTTCTTTTCCCTATGATGTACATCCCACAGTATGATGTCGGAGAAGCTTAAATATTGCAGGGCAACAAACAAATGCTGTGAGGACTGGGGCGAAGGTGGGTGTCTTAATGGGAAGACTCACGGCACTGAAAACCTGCCAGCACCCTTCTCTTTGGCACTGGGGCTGCTCTTGTGGGGTTGGTAATTCAGTAAGAGCTCAACGTCTTGCAAAACGAAGTTGAGAGTGTTTGCTTTGAAGGACATGGGAAAATGAGGCTGCTTTTCTAATGTGATTGACCTATTCTTCAGTAGCATCTAATTTTTTTTTGAGACTGATTCTCTGAGGAACTCGTATCTCTACAAGAAAATACAATCCAACATCTTGGACGGAAGTTATGACGAGCACTGCAGGAAGAGTTAAGCAATGAGATCTTCATGAACATGTTGTCCTAGACGTGCAAGGATGGGAAGGAAACTTAAGCTGCTTTTCTAGAAAGATGAGCATGAATCACTTGGGCTTCTGTCCTTTGTGAGTAATGCTGTAAATCTGTGGTGCTTGCAATAATGCTTTCACAACCCACCCATGCCATACTGTGTGCATATAAACTTCTACAGAGTAGCATCTCTTAGCTGTGCTTCCAGTTGGGTGAACTAAAGTTTAAAATAAAGTAAAAAGTGTTGACGTCCTTGTGTGCTTTCTAAAAATACAAGCACACTTTCCTGTGTACGGTATTAGCATAGTTAAACTCTTGTCATTGGCATCACAGTTTTTCAAGGAGCCAAGCGGGCACAGCTGAAGGAACGTGTCTGAAAAAGGATTTGTCATTTGTGAGCTGTCATGGTTCCCATGACCTGCTAGGTTGTGAGAAACTCTTCAGGTTGGAAATTTGCTTTATGGTCACAAACATACCTAAGGAGTGGGTCGCTGCTGAGAATTATTACTTTTTTATTATTGTTTTCTGCATAGTAGTTCCCCTTGTGCAAGCAATCCAGTGGAGTAAAGGTATCTGGACCACAGGGAAAACTAGATATAATCCAAAAAGCTGTGAGTCCACTTTGCTTATTTTCTGAAAGATGCCTTCAACTCAAAGAATTATTTTGGTTGCTCCTGTTGTATAAGCAGAACCCCCATTTCTGTGGAGACCTCCTTTCCCAGCCTTGCTGGCTTGTGGTGATGCTCAATATCAAGAATCTTGTTGAATGAGCCCAGGTAAAACCTGGGTATCAGTGGTGAAAGCATCATGCACTTCCCCAGAGACATACCCTTATCTCAGACCTTAGGTATCTAAATTACACCTTTGCAAATTATTCTTGAAAGCCAAAATCTGTTCTTGTGAACAGATTTGCTAGCCTTATTTGTCCTTGGCTTGCAAATGCTGCTTTTGACTTGCAGTGGGCTGTGCAACTGAGAGGTGGTCCTCATCATCGGTGTGGAATAGCAGAAACTAGCCTGTATGGTTTTATTATCCTTCCTTTTCTGCTTCAGTTCTCTAAAGTGGTATGGGAGCGCTGCTTGCTGGATGGAGACCAGGTGCTTAGCCGGTGACCTGCCAAGATGATGTAATGGTGCTGCATGGCAGATATTTAAAGTCAGTAAGTTGGAAGGAGGAAGGAATCCTTCAGAGGGACGGGGAGACCTCTCAAATGGTGACTAGCTCTCAGCCCTGACATCAGGGCTGAGAACCCTTCAGCTCCAGATCCGCGCCCCAAGCACGCGCAATGCAGACTGACCTTGGTTTTAGCAACTAAGCCCCACTCTTGGATATTTACTGCATGCGTACATTCGCTTCTGTGGCACTTAGATATAGTAGAAGTTGAAAGGAACTGAATAGATTTCCTAACCTAATGATCTGTGCATCTGAAATGCTGGGTGGTACCTCTGAAATTTACTGGTGGGAACAGCCACAGGCCTAGGTATGATATACTGCAGGTCTGTGTGTATTATCATCAAATTCAGCCTGAAAATTCACGTAGTATCTCCTCTTTGTTCGGTTGTTGACATTTGGCTGGCTTCACCTTCCAACCTTCGTGTATGATCTGAAGAGATGAAAAGGCTGGTGCAAGACCAAAGGATGTGGAGGTCTTGCTGGGAGAGCAGGCTTTTGATTAAAGTATGGGCTTTGGACACAAAGCAGTTGGATTTGGTTCCAAGGCTGCACAACGTTTCTTTGAGTCGCTTTGTTTTAACCAGTGTCACAACGGATGGTACCTGCCAGTGGGTGCTGAGACGCAGCTGAGAAGCTCCAAGAAGCAAAACACAAGAGGAGTGCAGAAGGAATTTGGAGGCACCAGCCAACAAGAGACATGTTCTCACTGCCGGTGGAGTTGGGTGAAATCAGAGAGCAGTGTGCTACTTTAAGTCCCCCCTGTGCATCTATGCGTTTAAACAAAGGTCTGAATTAGTTTATCTCAAAATAAAGACATGGTGCCAAGCAACAGCAGTAACTCTAGCCTCAGCGTGCCCGAGGTACAGCTCTCCTTTTATATAACTGGTATTTCCCAGCTGACAGACCGATGAGACCATGCTGACTTCTTTAAATGTTTACTGGTATGGTGATGATTAACAGTCATCAGTGACAGGAGGGAGGAGACAAAAGGCACTCCTAAATATTTGATTCCTTGTCCTCTCAACATTTCAGTTATTATAACCGAAAGGTTAAGTGGAGATCAAAAACAAATAGGAAACTTCGGCTGAGGAAGCCGTGTTACTTGAGAGCCTTTTCAGACTCTCTGGGAGGCACTGTAGAAAGGTTAAAATTTGCAGCTCAAATGTTAGCTGTGATCTCGCTTGAGTGAGTGCCTCAAAATATATCTCGAGTCTTGGTTTGCAAAATGAAAGCTTAGAAGCCTTTCTCGGATGAGAGGCAAGAAGGCAGCAGGGCTGAAGGGCACAGAAGCAGAAACTTGTGAGCCTCTAAGATATTGCCTCATCCCCTTGGAATGGCTCGTCATGCAGCCTGGACCGCGGAGCATGATGTGGCGGGTTAAACAAGAGGGTCATTGAAGGAGTGGGTGCTCAGCCAGATGTTTTCAGGGACCTTGACAATAGCCCTTTCATTTTTTGCGCCCAAGATCCTATCAAAATCCAGTGCGACTCTGCAAGGAGGGAGGCTCGTGGTGGGAGATGTAGTTGCCGCCTGGGATAGGAGGCTCGTTGGTGGAGTGAATGTCCCAGAACAGGATAAAAGGAGGTGGATAGAGGCTGTCTCTGAACCATGGAACTTCTGTGGAAGGGAGAATCAATATCCTCAATCTGTCAGAAGTGCAAGGTGGAGACTAGAAGGGAAAGCTAGTTCTAACTTCAGTTATCTTTGTGAGACTTGGGGGAAAACGTTATGCTGGTTGGATTTCTGAGACCCTTAAAAGCTGCTATTTGTATCAAATGTTTGGTTTGTACCAAGTCTGGTCTCGGATTTTCATAGCTAAATTAATTTCATAAGTTTGCTCCGGGTCTTGTCATTCTACACCTGTTAAAGGGGTGCCACATAATACAACAATTCGCTCCTTCCCACAAACCTAAATAACTTGTCTTGAAGGTCTATCTGTAAAGCTGTTAGGGGTGCTTTGAAGCTTAAGGTGTCAGATGTGAAGTCATACAATCCTTATCTGCATTATTCATCAGTGGAGAAACCGGTGGAAGGTGTTCACGAATAATTCAGAGGCCATGGAGTCTCCATCCTTAGAGATGTTCAAAACCCAGCTGGACACAATCCTGAGCAATCTGCTCTGGCTGGCTCTGCTTTGAGCAGGAGGGTTGGACTAGGTGATCTCCAGAGGTGCCTGCTAACCTCAACTGTTCTGCCGTTCTACAAAAAAAAGCTCTTCTAGGGCGCAGGACTCTACTTCTTGAGTGCATGAGCTCTTCAGACTGATCTCACCTGAGCAGGAGCTCTCCTGTTCTGTATTCTAGGAAGTGCCTGGTGTGTCACGTGTGCATCCACTGAGAGGAATTATCTGGAGCTGACTTTTGCACAGGGGACAGAGTTTGAAATGTATTTATGACATTCAGTTTCTAGCTGAAATAGAGAAGAAATCAAATACAAGATAGATGCCTTTAAGTATTGGTTGGATATTAACGCAATAAACAGTCTGGATAAGGACTTAATTGCACTTTTTTTAGTGAATTACTAGAGATCTGTTTGTACAGAGGAAGGTAACGAGGGTGATCAAGGGGGTAAAGCAGCTGTCTTAAGAGGCTGTGAAAAGGCTGGGGTTCCTCCACTTACAGAGAAGTTGGGTGATGGTGGGGGGGATAAGATGTTTGTGGACTCAGAAGGGTGGTGGTAAGGTGGGTGCAGAGCTGCTCGAAGCCCCACAGCACTGGAACCAGGGGAACCTCACATGAGTTAGGAGAGGCATTTGGCACAGCCGAGAGGAGTTCTTTTAGAGTGGGTAGTGAATTTCTAGACCTTTATTGCCACAGAAGATTGTAGAGACAAACCGTATCAGGAGGTTGAAAACGGATTTTTTAATTTAGAGACAGTGGGAACAGGCAGGGATGTCTGCTCAAACCTTGCAATGACTTCAGGGAGTACAAGGGGATGGAGATGGTGACGAAGCCATCCTTAAATAGCATCTCCTGATGCCACCTTCGGAAAAGTACGGAGCTGTTCTGGCCCAGCAGGGCGTATCTCATCTTCACCAATACGCTAGTGAAATTGACAATTTGGATGTGCCAGATCTGTTCAGAACCCAAGTTAGCACTCAAATTGCTGTCTTGCATTTCTTAGCTTTGTTTCCATTTCTGTGAAGAACATGAACATGTTTGAGAGGCCACGTGGATACTTGAGTTAATGGTTTCCAGAATAGACCAAGCCAGGGGTGACCCTCAGGATCTGCGTGAGGCAGAAGGATGCTCGGATTGCTTTGAGTTGAAAAAATATTTAGTGCATCTGGTGGTATATATGTATCTGAGGGCTTTGCTTGCTGCTTCTCTACGGTAAGCTGCTTAGAGGGTCCATTTCTTATGCTAAAGTTACCAGGAAATGAAACAGGATTTTGGGGGTGATTTCTTCCTTTCTTTCCCCTTCCTAGGCATTTCATAAATTTGTAATTTGATGCTGCCTAATCTTGTCTTGTGGTCTCCTCTTCCTGATTCCACATCTGGTGGTGGTTTTTCCTCTGGTGACTCCTCGCGAGTAGTCCGAGGACCACAGTAGCATTATATTGAGCACATATGCAACGGTGGCATGGTTCAGCCTGGTTTTCTTCCAGCCTTCCTTTACAGGATGGTGCTGTCCTTGTTTATAGGAGATGCATCTGCTGAATATCTGCTGGAATGTGAGTGCATTATTCACCTTGTAAAACTGGTTGTGCCTTTAAATTGGAAATACGGTTTTATCATGCTCTCCGAGAACCATTGCGTAACTTCATCTCACAATTCACCCTAAGAAATGGTCTCTCATCTCAACAGCTAATATCCAATAAAATTGGATGCCGTCAAGGTAAAAAGAAATAATTGTAAAAAAAGGTTACCCTTAAAAATGAAGTTATCTTTAAAATGAGAAAATTACTTATGCTGTGTTTGGCTGTTGAACAGTAAGAATAGAGTTAAAGGATCTAACCATTTCTATAGTAACGTTACATTTCTTCAATTTTTTCATTATAGGTTTAGTAAAAGAATTTTAACAATTGTTTAATTGTTTCTTCCTACCTAATTATTCTATATTTAAAAATAAAAATTGCCAAAAAAAACCCCAAAATCCCAAACAAAAAAAAACCAAAAAGCCCTCATGTACAAAAAAATCTAAATTTGGGTCCTGTAGTGTTTTGACACAGTCACACAACAACTTCTTTTTTCCTGTTTTGAGACCTGGATACAATAATCTATTTGCCTCTACTGAGAGATTTGAGGTCCTCATTCAATGCCAGGCACATACAGAGAATGGATGGCCATAAATATAATGGTAAGCACCTGAGAAGCAGGTGAGGGAAAGAAAGCATTTCATACACAGGATGACAAGCATAGTGCTGCAGAGACCTTATTTTCCTGTTGCAAGGGTGAAAATGCTGCAGCAGTGAAGTAGCAATCGCTTAGGAATGTTGAGGGTAATTTTAAGTTCACAATAAATGTTGGTGCATAACTCATGTTTGATTATTTGAGTTTTATTATTGAATCCAAACCCCATTTCCTGTTAATTCCTTGGAGCTCGCTTGCCATTCACAGCGTCGAGGTAGAGTGGAAGAAGTGTTTATGAATTCATAACTTAACAGGGAAATAAACAGCAATTTATATGGTGGAGCTGCTCGATCCAGCCTTGCTCAGGAGAATTATGAATACAGCTAATAAAGCGTGCAGGGGAACCTGGATCTCAGTGCTTGGGATGGTGATTTGAGGAGCCTAGAAGAATACTGTATATACAGCTGGATTCAGACCCAGATGTGTGTGCGTGTGGTATTTTAGGTGGTGTGCATGGCTCAGAGTGGGATCAAATCAACATATGCCTAACACAGGATCTTTAAGTTTAAAAGACTAAATGCAGAGTAGGAATCTGAAGCGCCTTTTTTTTTTTTTTTACCACCTATGTCATACTGGAAACTCCTGAAATTATCTAGGACTTTCAATGTATTTTTGGCTTTAAAAATACAACTCTTATTTTAGACCTGAGGGCACTTCTATGCCCAGAAGCACGTGATCTCGCCTGTGATATATTTGTTGATCAAAAAGTTATGGCTTCTCAGAAGAAGAGTGGTGAGGTTTATAGGGAATAACAAAACATCAAAGATATAGCTACTGGATAGCAAGATGAATCATTAGTAGCTGGAATTGATTTATGGCAGTATAGAGCTCTTGTCAAAAATACCTAAAATTTAGATGGAGGTCAGTCATTTTTTGAGTGTGGACCCAGTACGCTCATGTGTCATGAAAGGTAATTTTCCTGTCCACTTTTTGGTAGTAAAGAATCAAAAAGGTGTTCAGAAACAATGGCTGTGGTTGTTACACATCACCTTTGCAATTTATAAAAGTCTCTTCTCTTGGTATAGAGAATTTCTCCAGTGACTCGTCCTTTCAGTCTCAAACCCTCATGGATGGTGTGAAAGCTCAGCCGTGGCATCCAGACTGAAAGCCGTCTGCAGCTAACGTCTCTAATCTGGGCTGCTGTCGTCTTCTGAATAGAAAAGTGGTTCAGAGGGAGTGTTTGTTCCCAAACTACGGGGCTGGAGGTAATGTCCCCTTGGGTATGTCAGCGCTTCTGGAAAGCGTGATCTGCTGGGGGAATCACTGCCTTCTGTCGCCTGCTCACAACTGTGTCCCGTGGCTGCCGTCAGCCTTTTCGGTCCTGTGAGTAAATGCTGGAAATCTTGTCCTGTACTAGGTTTCAGAAATCTGAGTGATGGAAATCCATTTCCAGACCAGCTTGGTGCACTCAGTAATTACACTTGAAGGCTGGTGCTGAACTCTGGGGATTCCCAAAAGATTCCAGGTACCAAGGGTCACTTATAGAATCACAGAATAATTTGGGTTGGAAGAGACCTTTAAAGGTCATCCAGTTCAATCCCCCTGCAATGATCAGGGACATCTTCAACTAGATCAGGTTGCTCAAAGCCTCGTCCAACCTGACCTGGAATGTTTCCAGGGATGGGGCATCAACCACCTCTCTGGGCAACCTGGGCCAGTGTTTCACCACCCTCAGCATAACAAATTTCTTCCTTATATCTAGTCTGAATCTACCCTCTTTTACTTTAAAACCATTACCCATTGTCCTATCGCTACAGGCCCTACTAAAAAGTCTCTCTCTGTCTTTCGTATAAGCCCCCTTTAAGTACTAAAAGGCCACCAGAAGGTCTCCCTGGAGCCTTCTCTTCTCCAGGCTGAACAACCCCACTCTCTCAGCTCTTCAGTGGATGACTTTCTCAGGTCCAGTGTCTTAATTTGAGGTGATCTGCTTCTAAAAGGGAAAATAATAGCACTGAAGAACCCATCTGAGTTTGACTATTCTCCTGAACTGTGCTCAGCTCCAAGCAGGGATATGAAGCTAACACTGACAATAAAGTAATTGGCTCAGGGGCAGGTGATGTTTTGAGTTACTAATGAAATACATCATGGAGCTGCAGGTGGTAGAGCTGGAATATTATTGTCTGCCTCAGGAATGATCTGAATTATTATTCATAACATTCAAAAAGAGCTGCAGTGGAAGGTAGTTGCTGTTAACTGTGTCGGTGATGGATGTTTCTGGGTGTGGAGCTCAGTGTAGCACGTCTAAGACATTGAGAGCAGTAGATGGCTTCTGCTCTGAAGAACTTAGGGCTTGAATGGAGAGGATCAAGAAAGTAGAGAGAAATTAAGCAAAATTATTAATATAAGTGTAGTTATTGTGTTCTCTGGGATGCTTGCCTTGATAAATCTACCTGAAAGAAAAAGAAATGATGGGAGAAAGGGATTAGTGTGGGCAGAGGAAGGCTAATCAAAGCAGCAGGCAGTTCTCTAAAGCCAAAGACTCTTGAGGTAGTTCTTGTGGCCGGTCCAACTGGCTGGAGTTTCTGGGTGGCTTATAGACTCATTTCAGAAAGCTCTGTGACAGTGTGTAGGACAGCAGCAAGGGCAGGCACTGCTGTGCATGGCAGGAGATGGTATGTGCTGGGAACAGAGGTGGTCCCCATGGTGTTAAAGATGCAGGAGGATAAAGGCATGGTTAGAGTTGAGAACACACTGGCGCAAGCTTGAAGACCGTAGTCCTTCATGTGCTGGCTGGAAAGCTGTTGAGGATTTCTCGCTCTGATTCCATGGTCACAGCAAAATCAAGTTTTGGAAGCAAGCTTCCAACTATTTCATGCAGAAACTCAAACCTATCTTTGCTTTTCCTTTTTAATGGTCAACCTACAATCCTGTGCCTAAACAACTGAGTCAAAGATGCTTATATTCAGTCTTGCTGGTTTTCTGTCTCCTAAGTTAGCCTACTATGAGGGTTCTGACTTTCATCTCCTGCTAATTCATATTCTGCCTTTGGTTTTACTTTGAAATCAGCTGTGATTCCAACCTGATCAGCTGTGTTTCCAACCTGAGCCCCTGTCTGAAGGGTGATGGGAGGGTGGATGTCGTTGCTTTACAGGTGTGGAAATGAACATGAAGCAGTGAGTGCCTGGAGTTCACCCAAGCCCATGGTAAAGCCTTGGATGGATGCCCAGTGCAAGACCTGGACTTGGCTGCAAAACTCATCCTGTTTCCAAATAATCAGATGTTAGCCTCACCATCAGAGAGATCGTTATAATCTGAAGGCCATAGTTCAATGATAAAAACATAGTATGAGATACCAGTTTCTAGACAGAGGTTTGTGAAACCGCTGAAACTGTATTTTGTGAATTTTCGTTTACTGAAATGAGTGTATTAGTGGAGATTTCTCTGTGCATACTTTCAAACGTCAGTTCTCCTATAGATCTCTGGCATGGATGTCTTGTATAAATAGACTTCGACTAGTTGTTACTGGAGCTTCCAGTTCCCACGCTGATTCTTATCAAAGAAGATTAGTTCCCAGCCAAAGTTGTTTTTTTCTTTCTTTCAAGGGATTTATTGCATCAAAACAAGTCTGTCGCTTACTGCAGTGCTGAAACTGCCAGGCTTATGTACTTGGACTAGTAATGACCTGCTGAGACACTAGGAAATGGGATGGGGTTGCTTTAGCCCTCCCTGCCTCTTCATTAAGACTGGAACCAGGACCTGGTTCCTGTCTGACAGCTTTGGGTTTGATAATCACTTGCCTGCACAGGGGATGAGATTGTGCACTGACACTTCCATTTTGTATTCCTGGCTTCAGATCGTGTTGAGCAGTTGATAGCTTGATGGCATCAGCTTTTTTTTTTTTACCGAGCACTTGTCTGCGTCTCAGCCTTGCTGGCACAATGTGATACGACCCGGCTCCTCCGCTGATTGCCGTAGCAGGGAGCGCTCTTTGAGAGGCACCCGCCAGGCTCTGCGGGAAACTAAAACTGGAGTCGAGTTCATTTAAGGATCAGGCATTTGCAAGATGCCTGTAATTGCCCTGCCAGACCAAAGCCAGAGAAAGAAATCAGGATAGTGCAAACCCTCTGTAGAGATTTGAATCCCCGATAGCATCGGGACCTGTTGAAGTAGCAGGGGAGCTGCTGCTCGCTTCTGGAGGTGCGTGGTCAGAAGTGCCACTAAAGCAGGGCAATGCCTTGGTTTTTTGGCCACTTTTTTTTGCGGAGGTCAACCCAAAGCACCCAGTTTTGCTGTGAACAGTCCTGTCTTTAGGAAATCTTCTGCTTGCTTGGCTATCTGGGGACTGAGCTGCTTGCTGGCATTGTTAATCTAGAGGGGAACTGTCTCACCTCAGTATTAAACCTAACGTCAGTGTACCTGCTCTACAATAGATGCTGTAATGTACCACTAGGAAACCAAAGCGTGTGGGCTGTGTGCCAGGAACATGGCTGGCACTATTTCCTCCCCCTTTGTGTATCATCCAACGAAGCCGGGGCTTCCTTAGGATCCAGAAACAGCAAATCCAGAAAAAAAAAGCCACATGCATATTTGCAACACTGTATGGAGAACATACCTATATATATAATTATAACTTGATAGCCCTGCTGCTGGTGGCTGAGCTGGGCTTGCTCTGCTGCACGGAGGTCACGCTGACTTGCAGAAAAAGCTTGGGGTTCCTCAGACCTAGTGCTTAGTTACTGTTTGGGTTCCTCTAAAACCTGATTTCTTTCAACTCTTTGTCCTTCTGATTTCTTCACGCTTAGCATACAGTATGTGTTTAATTCCTGCGGCTAAATTGGAAATAAAATTATGGAACTGGTAAACTGCCATAGAGAACCTAACCCCTGTGGTATTAGAGTATGATGCATTTTTGCATAATAAAGCTTAAAAGATACACTCACTGATGCTGTTATGGGTGTTAATAAAATACTGTTTTCCTCAGGGGCTGTGCCATCTGTGAATACAGCTTTTCCTAAGAACTTCTGCAGGGGACGATGCTCTACAACCACCAAACTCTGAAGTACGTCATGTAAAGGGCATGAATAAAATCTTCTCTATTTGGGCGGCCCAGCACTTTCTGACCTCTCCTGCTTCCAGCCCTGCACTGTAAATATTATGTAATAGAGAAGAAGCTGTTCGGAATAGGTCTCACTTTTTTTAATGGTTGAGTTCAAACATGCTACACCAAGGATAGAGGCTGGTTCAAGAACAAAATCCCTTTAAGGTCTGTTCATTTAGACATGCTGAATATATCGGGGAAAACTCAAGGGCTTTGTTGGTAGAGAGTATTTTCAGGCTTTTGAAAAAATCCTGATCTTCTCAAAAAATGGATCGGATCTTTGAATGCACTTGAGAATGTTTATTGCTTTCGTTAAAATCAGTATATAAAAGTTTTGGAAGCAGTTCTGACCCTTTCCTTGATCCACCAAGTCTGAGTGGCATAGTTAGACTGGGAAAATTTGTGCCACCAGCAAGTCACATCTTTTGCAGTTGACATTTGGCAAGTGGGGGGAATCTCTGCGTCAATACCCAGTGTCTCTCATATCAAAAATTTTGTCTGTTTTTTCCTGGTTTTCTTTTTTTCCTATTAATCTATGATTTCTGGTGAACTTTTCCAGTAGTAGCCTATGGGAAGAAAATGCACGTTACTCACATGGCTGCTGGCCAGATGGGTAATGGCTGTACCTGGAGAGTAGAAGGAACTTTGGCATATTGCTGACCCAAATCTGTGCTCAGTGCTTTGGATTTGAAAGCACAGGTTGTGCTGCAAATATCTTCTCTGGCAATCAAGCAGAAGTATGAAATACTCTAAGTGATCTAAATGAATGGATAGATGGGAGGAAGGCCATGAGGATTCAGGTGCAGACTCAGCTGTGCTTAAATATTTTAGTCCGCAGTTAAGGGCATTGGCATCTGAACACTTAGTCGGTAAGTATTGATAGAAATAAAACACTAGACTTTTGATGTATTGCTGTTCTTGGACTCATGTTGCTTCTGCAAGTAATACCAAGCACTGAGATTCCCAGTGTTTGATTCATTAGTGATATATCCTGGGTAGATGGAGGTCCAGCTGTTGTCTGCTGTCACCCAGCTGGTATGGTAGAGCATTTGCATCCAGAGCAGCGTGGCCAGCAGGTCCAGGGAGGGGATTCTCTCCTTCTGCTCCGCTCTGGTGAGACCCCCCTGGAGCACTGCGTCCAGCTCTGGGGTCCCCAGCACGAGACAGACATGGACCTGCTGGAGCGGGTCTAGAGGAGGGACACAGAAATGGTCCAAGGGCTGGAACACCTCTGCTATGGAGAAAGGCTGAGAGAGTTGGGGTTGTTGAGCCTGGAGAAGAGAAGGCTGCGGGGAGACCTTATTGCAGCCTTTCAGTACTTAAAGGGGGCTTATAAGAAAGACGGAGATACTTTTTAGCAGGGCCTGCAGCGATAGGACAATGGGTAATGGTTTTAAAGTAAAAGAGGGGAGATTCAGACTAGATATAAGGAAGAAATTTGTTACACTGAGGGTGGTGAAACGCTGGCCCAGGCTGCCCAGAGAGGTGGTCGATGCCCCATCCCTGGAAATATTCCAGGTCAGGTTGGACGGGGCTCTGAGCAACCTGATCTAGTGGAAGAGGTCCCTGCCCGTGGCAGGGGGGTTGGACTAGATGGCGTTTAAAGGTCTCTTCCAACCCAAACCATTCTATGATTCCACCACATCCCTCCCTTCATTGACACTGTGACATTCACATGTAGGGACGTAAAGAAGTAAGCCCCCACCCTGGTTTTCTGTAAAAACAAGATCAGGGCCAGTTACTGATCACGTACAGCTATAGTACTGACATACAGCTTTGGCATGCAAATAGGTCATATAAATGATGCAGTACCTCTTAACTGTGAATGGGAAGGGAGGGGGTGATCAGTGCACCGCTGCCTGGTGAATGGGGATGCGTTGTGCACAGGGATAAACAGAGGTGCTTAAACAAGAGTCTGCTCTTCTCCCTGGAGAATTTGCTTCTTGTAATCAAATGCCTACCGAGAAGCTGGTTTCCTCCAGTAAACTAATCAGGCAATGCAGTCCTTGGCTTGAGAATGGTAAAAGGTTAGGAAGAGATTTGGATCCTGTTGTCTCTCGCTTGTGTGTGCTCGGAGAGCTGAAATAAAAGACCAGGAAATTGCAAAGTGCTGACCCCATCTTGCACAGTGCAGAATCTTTTTGGTGTCTGCATGGCTTGAGCTTCCGGGGTGAAGGATAGTACTTCAAAATGAATAATACTAAATAGCAACGCGGAACACAGCCGTTCAGAGCAAATATAGCACTGTTTGTCAAAGTGTAAGTCAGCTGTCTACAGCTAATTACAGAGATGTCAGGGAGTTTTGAATTTGTCAGCTGAATTTAAGATTGTAGAACATTGCTTGGAAAATGTCCCTATTAAAAACTAAAAAAATCCCTCAAAGGAGAGCATATTTATTTGTGGGCTTTCTGGGGTTCTGGCCCATACTTTTTTCTGGTGGCTGTACTGTAAGCTGCTGAGGGAAATGTAAAGCAACAGCAGTCCTAGCAGGGCTAGAAGTGGGTCAAGGAGCTGGAAGGCAGCGTGTGCCCACCTTGCCAAAACTCCACTGCTGGTCAGTGGCCAAGTCCCTGGTCCACTTCCATTTCCAAAGGGGCAGAGTTGTTTCCCATCCTTCAGTTCTCCAATTTACCAGAGCACTGGATGGACACTGTGACTCATCCCAGGCCCCGTGAAGGTGGGTGGACTCTACTAGGTAGATTTACCAAGGCAAGCATCCCAGAGAACACAATAGCTACAACGGTGTTAATCATTTTGCTTAGTTTATCTCCACTTTCTTGACCCTCTCTATTCAAGTCGTAAGTTCTTCAGAGCAGGAACCATCTACTGCTCTACAGTGTCTTAGATGTGCTACCAGACCCCGTGAAGGTGGGTGGAGAGGCTGTTGGATGGACATTTGGGCAAGGGTGATAAGAGGCACCACGTAAGGTCCAGGTGACATGTGACTGACTCAACTAGGACCTGGTAATCCCTGAGATGTTTCTTTACCTTGCTTTAAGCAGATTTCAGGGGGGAAGGGATACCTGAGTCTCAGCTCATTAATGGCTAATTTGCAACTTGGTGTCTTTGCCCAAATCCTCCCTGCCCTTGTTGGTTCAAGTCACCCCAGGCTTGAGGTGGTAGGGGTTGAGGTCAGAATGGGAGTTCCTTTCCAGCTACGCTGTGGAGGATGTAGCCTTGAGTGGAATGGGGCAGGATGGGAAAATCAGATGACAGTTGACCTTTCTGGGAGGGCCAGTGAATCTGGACAGCCTGTCTTGGCTTTGTTCATCAGCAAAGGCTTTGTCCCTCAGCTGTGATGCTCCTTGTTTCAGCTTACAGGCAGTCTTCAGTGCAGACTCTGGACCATTTTTATGACCTTCACGTAGAGGATTTTATGACCGTCTCTCATGGTCTTCTGTGCCGTAGGGGATAGTGTTATTTTATGGATGAATAAACTGTGGCAAACAAATGCAGAACCTCTCCTGAGCAAAGCTCAGACAGTAAAGCACTCTCCAAATGAACTTTAATGTGTCCATTACTCTTCAGCAATTAGTAGGTACTGGTAGAGGCTGAAATCCATCGTAGCAGGTGTGGACAAACCTATGGTGAGACTCCTTGTCCCCAGAGTTTTTGTATTTTCTAGAAGGAGGAAGAAGGTTGAGCATGACTCGGAGCTGGATGCCTGAAATCCTCCCACTTGTTTGGGGTTTTTTTTCCCCCTGAAAGTGTCAATGTACATCAGGCAGATGTTCAGTGCAGTGAACTTTCCAAGTCACGAGAGCATGAACTTGCTGCCGTTCTCCAGAACAAGGTCGGTCTGTAACGTCGTTACGTGGGCATCGGCAACAAGCTGGGAGCCTTGGCTCAGCCTTTGTGTGCCCCTGTCCCTGCAGAGAGGGTCCAGCCCTGAAGCCGAATGCCATCGCTATGTGGGAACAAACAGCCCTTTTTTCAAAGGGAGAGAAGCCTTTTCACGCGGCCGGCGGAGGGCTCAAGCATCCAGTGTGTGGGACAAGGAGAGGTAGCGATAGCATGCTGCAAGCCTCAGCCACTTCCTTCAGTGGCAGATGAGATGGAGCAAAACCAAATCTCAGTGCAGCAAGCAAGCAGGCTTGGCTCTGCTTTTGATAAAAGAGCAGAAGACCCTCGTGAAGTCCTACATCATGATAGTAGGAACAGGCTTCACTTTGCACAAATTCACTGCTATTCTTTACTTGTGATTTACTTGGACTAGATGATCATTCTAGGGCCCTTCCAACTGAAAATATCCTATCCTATCCTATCCTATCTTCTACTCTACTCTACTCTTTTTCCCCCCTGCTTCCCCTCAGTTGTTTAGGAAGGACCAAAAATGAACAGCCTCCAGGTCTGTCTTTTTTCTTACCCTGGGGCAGTCTGCTGTGCTTGTGCACTTTTTGTGGTAGCTCCATAAAGGTACAATCTTTATTTATCGCGTTCAGAGGTGTCTGGACACTTCAGCTAGTTTGGGATGTGGAAGCCCATGATGAGAGGAGTTGCGTGAGGTTCCATCTGCATTTCCCAACACATTTAAATTCAGGACCTGTGACCTTCATCTGAAAAGACAGTCACTTTCCTCTACATTTGTGCCATGTTGGCTAGTAAATATTCATCCTGCCTTTTCTGCTGGTTGCAGTAGCCCCTTTCATTAGCAGCCCTCTCCTCGTCTACAAACCTCAGTTTGGCAACTGTCAAAGCATGATGTAAAGTTTGTTTGATTAGGCTTTTGGCAAATTGAGAGAGGGATTTTGGATTACAGGAAAAATACTGATAACTAGCTTTCAAGCTGTCCCTCTGGTGCTCTGTTAATGACTTTGTGGAATTCCGTCTCTCCAGTGCCTCACATTTGGGTTGTCTTAAATCATTAAAAAGAAAAAAAAAAGAGCACAGGCTCTCCACGCTCCTGCCAAGTAGGTCAGGGTTTTCCCAGTTGTACAGTTTGGGAAACAGAGACATTGTTCAGAGCGACTTTCTCCAAGTTGCTTGGTGAGTTGAAGACAACTGGAAGCACAATAGTGGTTTCAAGCATTAGTTCAAGACTAGTCTTTGAGTGACAATAAGTCATTTGGCCTAATCAGAGCCCAGATAAAATAAATCTTGGCAAAACCTGACAAAGTAAATGGCACATTCATGAATTCTGCAATGTAGGAGAAGCTGCAGGATCCGAGACATGGTCCAAAAGAAGTAAAGGGTGGGCAATTGGTGCTGCATAAAATGAGACAAACATACCTCTTTGCATTTTAAGCTATTGAAAATGCCACTTGATGCTTCCCATAGGAGGAAATAAGCTGAAAAGCTGTAATGGTTGTGCTACCACTGTTGGGTTGGGTTTTTTTCTGCCTGATCACAGTGGAAAAAACAGCAGGGCAGGAATATCAGCATGGTATCACCATGATATCAAACTCTAGGCTCAGAAGAGCTAATAAACTGTTCTTTACAGAGCTAGCTTATGGGGTCGTGATATATGGATAATCATAGAATAGTTTGGGTTGGAAGGGACCTTTAAAGGCCATCTAGTCCAACCCCCCTGCCATGAGCAGGGACATCTTCAACTAGATCAGGGTTCTCAGAGCCCCGTCCAGCCTGATCTGGAGTGTTTTCAGGGATGGGGCATCGACCACCTTTCTGGGCAACCTGGTCCAGTGTTTCACCACCCTCATTGTACCAGATTTCTTCCTTATGTGTAGTCTGAATCTACCCTCTTTTAGTTTAAAACCATTACCCCTTGTCCTATCACTACAGGCCCTGCTAAAAAAAATGATTAAAGTGGATTGAATTTAGAAGGAGGAGGAGGTGGGTTTGAATGACAGCAGGTTGGTGGTCGTCATTGTTCAGTCTAATGGGGACAGAGTGGGGGTGAGGAAGGGTGGAGGGATGTCCTTGAGTGGGAAGGGGAGGAAAAAGCAGTGAGTTTTAAAGAGTAGCTGCCAGGCCATGGTGTCTAACCCAGGCTAGTATCGACACCTCGGCATCCTTCTGACTTGAAAGAATAAAAGAGCTTCTTTCAGCAGTCCTAAAGCAATCAGTAGAAAATAACTCATTTATGAAATGGGTACTTCTAGCTGGGAGAATCGTTACACTCAGAATCCTTCCTCTATTGTAATTTTGCTTTAATATTAAACCACTCAGGATAAATCGTTACTCGGGAAATTTTTTAGGCAGAAGGTGACATCCGGGAGAAGAATATGGAGCATTAAAAATGGATTATACAGTGTCATTTCTTGACTACTTGCCTGAGATATTAAATATGTAGGATTTAAAGCCCAGATCTTTTGTTGATTACACTGTGGCTCTGGGGCTGTCTAGGTCTTCTCCAAAGTGCTTCTGCTTGGGCAAAATAGGGTTTTACCTTATCCTGATTTAAGCTTCTGGCTTGGCAGAAGGACCTCTTCTCATGTCAGGTCTCTTTTGCTCTTCCTTTTATAATTGGAGCCTATTCTTCATCCCCTTCGCAAGCCATCTGCTGCAGCTGCGAGTTCGAAACTAATATACTGTGAGGTCAGGCTTCCCTTTTTTTTTTTCATTTCCTTTTTTTCCTGAAATAAGGCAGATCTAAGGCAGGTCTTGTTGTCTTAAAGCTTCGGGATTAGGGCTCTGTAAGTGTACGGGAAATAACTCGTGTGGCTGCTGGGCGGTCTCCTCCTGTTTATAATTACTCTGTTCAGGTTCTTGTGGCAGGCGTATTGTGAATGGGCTCTGAAGTGGGTAGATTGCAAACTTTCTGGGGAAAAAAAAAAAAAAAAAGCCCAAACGAAAAAAAAGCAACCCCTTGTTTCCCATCTAAGCGTCACGTATTTAGGAGCCCAACTAATTAAGCTCTTCTGAAAGAGCCGTCTGGCTCCAGCAAACAGCTTCTCTGTGGTTCTTTCTGTTGCAAAACCCCGGGGGAGGCTGGATCGGGAGGGCAGTGCCATCACCCACACGGCTTTGGAGGGGAGGGCTCTCTGCCAGGCCCTCTGGAGATAGCCTGCCCACTTGCTCTCCTCGGGGAGGCATGCAACGACTTGCTTTCACAGCCTGTCTGCAAAGCACCCCAAATTAGACCCTTCAGGTGGATGTGTCGTCAACCGAAAGGAAGGTCGCCCTGAAGACTCGTCTCCTGAGCAGCCCGGAGGGATGCTGTGAGATGGCAGATGAGGGGATGGCGGGACTTCTCTATGGAAGGAGGTGGGCATCAGGCTTATAGATACAACAGCCTTACGTTGCTGATGGCACTAATAGCAGGTTTGAAATGAATGCGTTTTGTGAATGTGACTTTCTTTTGCTTCACTGGGTTCAGTCACGCTTCTGGATGTGAAAACTTAGATAATAAAACATCCCATTGAAACTCATCTTCTCTCGGTTTTGTGCTGCCCCAAAGGCTACCTGGTGCCATGCTGCTGGTAGCAAGAGCAGGCTGTAACTCATGGGCTTCCCTCTTCGAAGCTGTCAACAAGCGAGCTGTAAAGCCTTGGGGAGAGTGGGGATGATGGAGGGAGGGATATCCAGAGTCTCTTTTCCTGGGCAGATGGAGATCTGTCAGCAGTTTTGACAGCAGAGGCTGATGGGCTTCTGGACTGAGCTTCACTGCCGTGCTTAAACTCTTGCAGAGCAAAAGTTGCCTGCTGTTGCTGATTATCTGGTTTCCATGGGTTTTTTCAGTATTTTGATTAGGTTCACAGTTTGGGTTTTTGTGCTTAAAGTGAAGCAACAGAATGTCAAATACTCCTTCGTACGCCTTGCTCCCCATGGAGCGCTTGCGCTCGTGTGGCCAACTCCTGTATACAACAACTATCGACGGCAAAGGCGAGCTTAAGAAGTGGTTAAGGACTGTTGAGAGCAAGCATTCCCTGGCAGGGGGACAGCCTTGCCCTTTATTGCTCTTTTCCATCCTCACTTGCTGCGACTGCATGGAAGCACTCAAAAGGGCTTGGAGAAACACTGCCGGCTCTGTTCCTGTCCCATGTCCTGCGTAGACGGCGGATGCGGTCAAGGGCCACGGTCTGTGCAAGCGCGGGGCGCACAGGACAGTCCTGGAGGCATTGCACCGCGTAAGCCCATCACACGTGATCTTCTGAAAAGGGCTATACAGCTCTGGCCAGCTATTATATTGCAGCCTGTAACATTGAGAGCTGCCCCAGGTCCTCCCTAGCATTGCTAAATCTGCTCTATCCTAATTTATTCTAATAAGGCAAGCTTTCATCTCGTATCCAAGCTCTTTCACTGTGGGGCTGAGTGTGTGTCACTGTCTGGGACGTGGCATCCTTTGCTTCGGATAGAAATGTTTTCTTGGTGAACTGCTCCGCTGCAGGACTAGGGGAATGAGCTTTTTGTGCTCTAATTTCAGAGTCGATGGGTTTTTGTACTCTAATCAAGAGGTTTTGATGCCGTAATTAAAAACATGGACTTAATGGGTATTCTGCGGAATGTAAATTCACAGGAAAAATACAAGTCAAACTTTTGAGACCAAAGCACTTTTGTGCTCACTTAGTCTATTGTAATTAGGGGTGTGGTTCTTAAGGAATATTAATTAGCCCCATGGGTGAGGCTGGGGAGCCAGAAAAATGCTGCCTCCACCCCTATTCCCCAGTGGGAGTTTAGCAGCTGCCTGCTGAGCTAAGCATGGGAGACAGCAAGTGGCAGGGAGAAAAGTTTGTTGGGGGAGGAAGGGTATCCCCCAACCTCCTCCTTTAAAAACAAATAAACAAATAAAAATAAACCAAACCACTTTCAGGAGTTAGGTGCAACTTTCTTTAGTCGCTGGTTTTGCCAAATGAGTTTAAATCGCCTCCGTCATTTCCCTGGGGGTAGTGGTTACTGCTTTAATTGCAATAGCAAATTTAAGAAGACTTGTAGCAAATGTTGGAAAGGGAGTTGGTTCGTCTGACTGCCGTGGTTAGCATCTGCAGATGGGCAAGTGTCCTAACAGAGCGTTGGCTTGTCGGCTGGACTGCTCCCTTACATGAGATTTGGTGCCTTGGAAGACGCCTGTTTTGTCCATGGCAAACAGGTAAAGAGCCTCTGTTGCCACATCCCCGAGGACGTGCCAAAGGCATCTCGCTATCCTTAGAATATCTAAATTATAGCTAAATTACCCTGTTAGTCCCTGGGAATCCTGTAAGACTTCCTCTGGATGGAAAATGAGGCAGGAACTGATCAGTCAACGAGTAGTTGCTTGGGTGCAGGTGATCAAGAGCTGTTCATGTATTTGGTGAACCAGCCCAACTGGCAGCAGGTTTGCCTTCACTCGGGTGACTACGACAGTTCAAACAGAAAAATGGTTTTAAAGCTTAAAAAGAGAAGGCTGCAGCAATTAAAAACAGTCTGACGTAGAAGGAAAATAGCTATACTAATTATGGTGGTAAATGCAGTGATCAGGAAGAAGGGAAAAATGATAGGGCAGAATTATCAATTAGATACTGACTCAGGAGATCAAAATGGCAGAGGGAGAAATGAGTGCTCAGAAGTTAGCTTTGTGGCTAGCCAATGTGTACAAAACTTGTTCTTAGCCACGGTATGGGCCTGTTATTTGATGCAAGGGATGTACTTGGTGGTAATGCAGAAAATGCAGAAGAACTGAGCCTCCTCCTAATGTAATTTAACCTAGTGTGGTTTGGAAAATGGAGACAGAGGGTAAAGTTTAGATGCATTTTTTTTAAATTGGATAATTTATGACAAATAGAATCATAGAATAGCCCAGGTCAGAAGGGACCTCAAAAGATCAGCTGGTCCAAGCTTTTGTGGGATGAAATAACTGTAGGAATAGCTCTTCAGACCATGATTTTTCAGTGAGTCTTGGAAACCAAGGAAACCAGAAGGTCTAAATAAAAGCTAATATTGTGCCAACGTATTAAAAAGGGAAAGAGAAAGATCCAGGTAACTGTCCTGGCAGCCTGGTGTTTGAGGGAAAACAATGTGTTGATTGGTAGAAAACTATTACTAAAGATTTAATGGCACTGTGGCATCCCTTAGCATAAGTGTGTAGATTATGTGTCACGTTGACCTCCAATTCTGGCAGATACAGGGAAGTTGAGCTGCTATTGTTTTAATTCTGGGAGGATTGAAGGCAAATGGCAAATAATCAAGGGAGCAAACTGGACCTGGCTTACGTGGTAAACTGCTGCTGCTGGTGGCAGGACCTGGGGACCTGGAGAAGCGGTTTGTTTTCTGTGGACTAGTTTCTTCATTACTTTCTGTGCCTCGCACTTCAAATCGGGGTTCGCTGCTTGCCAGCATCCAGACACCTGCAGCTGATGGTTGTCCCATGTTTGTGGTGCTCTGCTGGTCTGGTGGACAACCGGGTCCAAATATTGAGACTAGAATGTCTGAACTAGAAACTAGGCTCTAACTTTTGGATGGAGGTCAGATATTTTTCACTAGCAAATTCTTAAAAGGAAGAAATAATACTTTCCTAAGAAAAGCCCTTTAAACAGCAGTATTTCTATTTTAAAGTTAAAACTAGTTCAGGGAAGTCTGAGGGCCTACGCTATCCAAAAGGTCAGACAGACTAAGAGATAAGTTTTAAGTTTTCAGTTGTGGCACGTGAGATCTTTTTTTTTTTAAATATTCATTTCACTGGCAGCTGCTAGCTGTTTTCCTTTGAGATCTGGTTAACCCAGTTTCTCCTGCTGCAGTGTCTGCGGTAATGAGATAGACTTCAGTCTGGTACCCGGCATGTCGCTGCGACATGCGGTGTTGTGGCTTCGTTATAGGACCAGTGAGGAACGATGGAAAGGAACCAAGGGACATGAGATATACCTGCTGCTGCTGCCACCGTGTCCCTCCTCTACTTGCTGGCTCCTGTGCTAGATCGAAATTTGGCTGCAACATCTGCTTGACAGCGCCTGGGGTGCACAGCTTGAGCCTGGACCTCTGCCATGCTTGGTGCTGTACATAGTGGCTTTAGTCTGTGTAGACAAGGCAGAGTAGGTCCTGTGACGGTTGACGTGCCTGAAGCGATGTGGCAAAGCTGGGGGAACCCCAGCAATGGGGGGGTGGTCTCTTTCTATTTGGGTATATTGACTGCTGAAGTGTTTGGGGACAGACTTGGCTTTGCGTAGGTGGGCCAAAGTGCCCTGAGAACCTCTAGGGCTGTAGAAAGCAGCATCAAACACAATTAAATGCGGCAGAAAAGCTACGTGGGAATGGGAAGAGGTGTTCTACTGCCTTAAGACATGTTGAGATCCCTTAATAGGTCTATTCTGAAGTAGTTAGTGCCATGCTAATGGACGTCGTCCCACTAATTGGGAGAAGTGAAGAAGAGGAACTGGTTCCTCCGAGTTGCACCAAAGACTCTATACATTGTCCCTGTAGCTGCTTCTTCCCCACGTCTGGTTCCAGCCTTGGGATCACAGGAATAAATGATCACATTTAGCCAACCTTCACTTACATCTGTGCTCTGCTGCCATCTTCTCCAGAAGTTACTGTTTTACATCTGTCCTCTTACACATGTGGTGCCCAGCCAGAACATGCTGCTTGTGGGATGTATAACCTAAAAAACCCCAAAGGACAACTTGAAAGGCTTGCTGCTACTGGGAGACTTGTTTGTTCTCAAGTACCTGATGACTGCTACCGTAGCTGCATCTCCATAAAAATGCTGCTTGGCAGTTAGTTGTTGTACCTAGTGAGATGCGTTTTTTTGTCGAAGGCGAGACTCCTTGGCTTGGCTCTTTTGAATCTGGGTAGCTGAAGGACCATCATGGGAAGGACGCTGGCTTTGTGCTGCCTTTCCTGGCAGGAAACCATGGCAAAAACACTTGTTGTGGACTTCAACTTTCTCTGGCTGCTTCTAAGCATGTTGCTTTGCATCCCTGTTGCAGCCACAGAAGAAACAGCAGTGAATAAAATGGGGTCCTGAGCAAACCCAGTCTTTCTCTGGTTTCTAAGTATTTCAGACACTTGCTGCTATCTGACATAACTAGAAAGAATTCAGCACTTCATTATAATAAACTATGTACGCACCCTGAAGATGTACAGATGTCTTAAGTGTAGGTCCATGGGCATTTTGAATTAATTTGGGAGGATGTATTTTGTGCCTGGGCTTGATGCAAAAGTGAATGGGCTTTCCTCGGCCATGTAGCTGACAGACACCAGGGCATGAGCCTGGTCAGGTCTTCCGTACGCTTCCTGCCTTTTTCTGGAATGGCTAAACCACAAAAAGCAAAGAGAAACGGAGACAAAAAGGAAGTGATTTGCATGTGGTTGCATAATGAAGCTGCAGAAGATTAAGGATTCAACAACACTGAGAGACCTGGAGGTTTACCAGGGTGTGAGAGCTCCCATGATCCAAAGGCTCCAGAAATTGTTCTGGAGACAGTGGAGATCATGCTTTCTGCCTGGACCAGGTTGCCCAGAGAGGTTGTGGATGCCCCGTCCCTGGAAGTGTTCAAGGCCTATGGCAGGGGGGTTGGACTAGATGATCTTTGAAGGTCCCTTCCAATTCAAACCCTTCTATGATTCTACAGTTCCTTACCCTCAACCCTTCCTTCTTGAACATCATCTTCACCTGCAGCTGCTGCTGCGCTCTCCTGTTAGGCTGCGTGGTGGCTCGTTTCCCCTTACAAAGACTGTCTGTGTGTGGTGGACTCAGAATTGTTCAGGTTGGACAGCCTGCACCTCTGCTCAAAGCAGGGTCAGTGTTGAGTTCATCTGGGCTGCACGGGGCTTTCTGCAGTTGGGTCTTGAAAACCTTCAAGCACAGATTCTGCAGCCTCGTGGGGCCCCTTTTGCAATGCTTGACTGTTATGATAAAAAATGTGTCCTTGTGAAATATGAAAATATTTTTCCATTCTCATTCTGCCAGGGAGAAATGGCTCTTCATATAAGTGGGAAAGACTTGGTTTATATCAGTTTGCATTCCTATGCAACAGATTATTTTTTTTCAGCATTTGAATAAATCACTTCATTCTACATCTTCTGTGTTATTGTTCAGTGGCAACCGTGGAGGTTGCATATAGTTATTTTTGTAATACAATTAAAGTAAAACACCTTCAGCTACCATTACTGCTTTCCTTTCATGTCTTCGTGTCACCTGTTTTTCCTCCCCGCATTGAAATTCTCCAAGAAAAACGTGTAAAATCTGGTTTGCACTTGTGTCAGTTCAGCCTAGCTCGGCCTCCTGATAGATAGTGGACAGCTTACTCTCTTCTGCACTCATGTAATTCCATTCGTGCTTTTGGGTCCTGGGAGATTTGGGAGCTCATTCTGTACAGCTCATGAGTTTTGATGGTACAATGCTAGTCCTGATAACTTCCATATGAATAAATGTCACTACACGTGCATAACAACTCTGCCAGCTGATTCCACCTTTTTTTCAGGAGATATGCAGGGATGGTATATTTGGCCACAAAAGTGATCAGAGGGCTGGAACACCTCTGCTATGGAGAAAGGTTGAGAGAGTTGGGGTTGTTCAGCCTTCAGAAGAGAAGGCTCCAGGGAGACCTTCTTGTGGCATTTCTATACTTAATAGTGCCAATACTCAATACTTTCAATGCTTAATACTTAAAAGAAAGATGGGGACAGACTTTTTAGTAGGGGCCTGTAGCGATAGGACAAGGGGTAATGGTTTTAAACTAAAGGAGGGGAGATTCAGATGAGATATAAGGAAGACATTTTTTACACTGAGGGTGGTGAAACACTGGCCCAGGTTGCCCAGAGAGGTGGTCGATGCCCCATCCCTGGAAACATTCCAGGTCAGGTTGGACGGGGCTCTGAGCAACCTGATCTAGTGGAAGGTGTCCCTGCCCATGGCAGGGGGGGTTGGACTAGATGGTCTTTAAAGGTCCCTTCCAACCCAAACCCTTCTGTGTTTATATGATTCTATGAACTTGACCACCTGGCTGCAGTTTTGTGCCTGCTGTTGTAGGGCTTGGAAAAATGCACGATAAAATGATGGTACTAGCTGAAAAATTCAGCAAAGTTACCACGGGGTGCAGGGAAAGCGGAGCAGGGAAGCGTGCCTTTCTGGCAAGACCTTTGTCAGACCTAAGCTGCTTTCCCACGGGTTGTCTGAAAAAGATGCTGCAGGGAAGGGTGCAACAGGGCTGCGGGACTTATTTCCGAATGAGGAGTCTGAGGGAAAACTCTGTAACTTTGAGTGTTAAAGTTTAGCATTGCTTTGCTAGGAGGATCTTTCTGAAATGTAGCTGTATGCCCATTTACAGGCTCCACCATATGATTCCTAAAGCGTTAAATGGGAACTGAAAGACTGTGGCTTTGCCATGATGGCGAAGAACATGCATAAATTGTGGGGGAAGCCTTACAAGTCAGTACAAGGTGCTGGGAACAGGCAGTAGGACACTGTGTTTCAGCTCTTTGGACTGCTTGCCTGCTGGGCATGGGCTGAGTTCAAGCCGGGAGCTGTTCCTGCCTGCGAATAGCTCCAGCGGCTGAAAACAGCCGGGGCTTCAGCAGCTCTGCCTCTTCTCACAGTGACCAAGGGCGGGTGTTCAGCCAGATCTTGTCACGCTGATCATCTTCTGGGTTACTTCCTCACTTAATGTCCTCAATTCTCTGCCTCATGGCCAAGAAAATAGACTTGCAGCGATGTGAGATCTGTTTAAGAGCTTAATGCCCTCTTTGGTCCAGCTTCCAGGTGATGAAACCAGGGTCTCCTGCATGGCAGAGTCCCTGCTGCTAGGACCTAGGCTTATCCTGATAAGATAAGGAAATTTCATGAAGCTGCAAAGATTTAAGCTGGGTTTTACTGGCTTGTTTTTTGTCACTCCCCATCTGTGCAACAGCAGAGGAAAAGTGGATTGAAGTTCTTCATCTTGCCGCAGACCTCCGCGTGCGTCTCTTTGGATGCAACATAGGTAAAACTGCGAAGTGATCCCGATGAGGTGCAGAGTAGCATTTGGGAAATGACCTGGGAAAAACCAGAATACCAGCGATGGGGTGTTGAGAGATGCTCTGGCAGCTGCCCAAGTCGTCTGTCTGGGGGAGCTGGCTAACCTCCACGCCATGTGCTTCAGGATCCTTTGCTGGCGAATGCAAACCCAGTGCTGGAGTGTTTTCCAGACCAATCTGTTCCCACTGGAAACTGAGCACAGACACTCCATCTATTACTGCGGACTGCCCAGTATGTGCTGTATAAACAAAAGCAGGAACTGTTGTTGTGTGGCACTTCATCAACGCTTGTTTAGCTCCTAGTCCCAAGCAAATGAAACTTGGCATGGGCTTACTCTTCTCGTTTTGTCTTTCCAAAGAACAAAACCAGTTGTTAGGGACCAGGGAATGTTTGGAACAGTTTTCACAAGATTAGAAGAGCGCCTTGCCGATCTACAGATGCTGCAGAAGAAGCATTCCTCCCCGTTCCCACCCTGAACAGCTATGCTCTGTATTCAGATACCCAGAGAAGTGGTTAAATACCAGGAATCTGAGCGTAATTCAGTTCAAACAGTACTATCGGAGCAATTTATCTGGCTAATTTTAGTAAAATGTGTTATTAAATGGATAAAGGTAATTAAATGTTATCATTAATAGCTTACATGATAACATGTCCTGCCACGGGACCCTTCTTATCTGCGACCTCACTGTAACAAATCAGGGCCCACCAAAGATGATGATTATCATTGCAGAGGCAGTATGACGTAGTTTTTTAGGCCTTTAGTGCTACAGTAGGATCAAAACCCCAGGTTTTATATTTCAGAAGTGTTTGCCTTTAATGCTGTAGCATGGAGTCAAGACTTCAAAGTCTTTTTTCACGTTTAGGGTCAACGCAATTCACCAAGTGCTACTGATCCCCTCTTGGAAGAAAACAGAGTTATCATTCATCTTATAAAAAGAAAACCAAGAGCAGTTCTTGCGCAGCCAGGACAGCCCCAGCAGGAGCGTGAGTTACCACGGGAGATGCGATAGCAAGGGAGGATACACTGCCACTCCATGCATGGGTAGCTGCAGCGCTAATTTTCAAGGCTGCAACGATGTAGGCATCGGTTTTGCTCGGTAGCATATGGGGAGTGCTTTTCTCTGAGGGTGCCCAGCAGCAGGCAGAGCTGGCAGTGTACTGAAAGCCTTGAATAGCTCAAGCTGAATGAAAAAGCTGGGAGGTTTGCGGCCTCTGTATTTTTTTGCCTTTTTGTTTTAGCACCAAATTAGCAAATGGCACTCTTTTATTTCTGTGCACGGCTGTAGCTCTTCTAAAATTTGGGGGAGGAGGAGGAACAAAAGCAAGCTGCTAGAAATATATCATTTTGAAACCAGTATGTGGCTGTTGACAAATAGGCATGTAGTTATGGTAATGCACAGCCCACCTTCAGACCCCAGAGAACAGGATTTAATGGCAGGTTTCTGCACTTTTCCCCGATTGGAAATAATGCAGCAAGTCCTCTGAAGAATTTTGATCCTTAGAGCTGTCAAACACTAAATGTTTTATGTGCCCTGTCGATTCAGGCGACGCTTTGAATAGGATGAACACAAAAACTCCATAAACGGCATAAACAGCTGGGATTGAGGGCACAGCTCTTACGAAACACCTACTTCTGCGCTCACCCGAGGAGGCTGCAGCCACCTTCTTGGGTCTTGAGGCTTCATGGATGCATGAGGTTTAAGGTAGTCAGAACTGAAACACATTAACCTCTCCTCCTGCCTTGCTCCAGAAGCTGCAGAGCCTCTTTTAGAGGAGAAGGTTTTGTTATTTCCTCTGCACGGCTCGAGACTTGATTTTTGACAAGAGATTGCAGCATCCCAAACTCTCTCTGGAACAAGGACAGAGGGCTACATGGAAGAGTCCTCTTGCTTGCCACCGTAGGAGCTGTTCCTCTCCTTCCTGGATACAGGCTGGGCGATGAGTGGATTGAGAGCAGCCCTGCAGAGAAGGACTTGGGGTATTGGGGGATATGGGACACGAGCCGGCAATGTGCATTTGCAGCCCAGAAAGCCAACTGTATCCTGGGCTGCATCCAGAGCAGCGTGGCCAGCAGGTCCAGGGAGGGGATTCTGCCCCTCTGCTCCGCTCTGGTGAGACCCCCCTGGAGCACTGCGTCCAGCTCTGGGGTCCCCAGCACGAGACGGACACGGACCTGTTGGAGCGGGTCCAGAGGAGGGACACGGGAATGGTCCGAGGGCTGGAACACCTCTGCTATGGAGAAAGGCTGAGAGAGTTGGGGTTGTTCAGCCTGGAGAAGAGAAGGCTCCAGCAAGACCTTATTGCAGCCTTTCCATACTTAAAGGGGTCCTACAAGAAAGACTCCTTTTTGTCAAGGAGCGTGGTGACAGGACAAGGGGTAATGGTTTTAAACTGAAAGAGGGAACATTTAGATTAGATGTAAGGAATAATTTCTTCACTGTGAGGGTGGTGAGGCACTGTACCAGGTCACCCAGAGAGGCTGTGGATGCCCCATCCCTGGAAGTGTTCAAGGCCAGGTTGGATGGGGCTTTGAGCAACCTGGTCTAGTGGAAGGTGTCCCTGCCCATGGCAGGGGGGTTGGAACTGGATGACTTTTAAAGGTCCATTCCAACCCAAACCGTTCTGTGATTCCCTGTGATAACTAAGGTGGGCTCATCCAACCTCATGCAGTCCTTGGTGGTTGTGCCCATGGCAAGTCTTCTCAACTCTTCTCCATTTGGCCATCCAGATACCACCTTAAGCACTGGAGAAGTGAGGGAGGGGGAAAAAAGCCAAATTTTTCTGGGCTGGAAACAGCAGAGGACAGGTCTAATCCTCAAAATGGGATTCTTGCCCACAAAATGCTCAGTGAAATGGGAAAGAAGTCTAAGGAATGAAACCAAGAGCGTGAAGCACACCAGAGCTGTTTGCGTGTTTGGTTAGGCTTCCTATGCCACACTACGTGTTGTGCAATCTGGGTGCTTTCCAAGGCACCGTGAAGTGATGTCACTGCTGGTTTTTATTTCCTTTTCTCTGCTGGAGTGGGCTGGGACAACATAACTACATATGGACGTCTTTGGATAGCAGAGGTCTGTGCGGTACTGCTGGTTCTTAACAAGTGTAGCATGGAAAGGTACCTGCGGCACTTGGAACGGAAAAGCAACAAGATCTTTGAGATCTCCCAGCTTCTGCAAGGAGGATCAGACCAGGCTCTGGAAAGTGCTGTCATGCAGAAACGAAGCTTTACCCCTATACCAGACAGCCCAGCATAGCTGAACAGATGGTGCTGCAGCCTGATCATTCCAGGAATGTCGTCCCAACCATTGAATAATTGGTATGGGGGAGAGCCTCTTCCTCGCTGAGGACCAGATGGGTCTGCTGCGTCTTCTTAGAGGGCATTGCGTTAATGTGAGCATTTAACGAGAGCTGGGCTTCTTCAGCCTGGAGAGGAGGCTGAGAGTGGATCCAACTGTCATCTTCACCTACCTAATGGGGCGATAGTGAAGACAGAACCAGGGTCTTCCATGGATGGTGTACGAGGGAAGGGTGAGAGGCAATGCACAGCTGCAGCATGGAGGGCTCTCAATTTGGTCATCTGCAAGGTCTTTACCTGAGAGTGGTCACCCGGAGAGGCTGTGAGATGTTCATCCTTGGAGATTTCAGAATTTGGCTGAAAAAGACCCTGAGTAGGATAACTTCAAAGTTACCTGTGCTTGGAGGAGGAAGGGAAGGTGGCCCAGGTGAGCTCCAGAGGTCTGCTCCAGCCTAAAATATTATAAAAACAGGGAAACATAACATTGGGTTGTAACTCCTGTGCTGCAAGCTTTCCATCTCCCATCTAGAATAAGGACCGAGACCTTGAGAAGGGGGAGGGAGGTGTTCTTGCTCTTTTGGGGGTTTTATTTGGGGTTTTTTTTGGAAGATGCACACTCTTTTCCCTAGCTGCAGAGAACTTGCTGCATTCTTGTCTTAAATTTCTTCCTTCTTTTCTGCACAGCCTTGCTCCAGTTGGGATGCAGAGATTTCCTTTTCTCCTGTATGCAGGGACCTCTGGGAAGCTACTGTAGTATAAGTATCTGAGATTTATAGCGGGGAGCAGCCTTCCTCGTCCTAGCTGACCATCCAGGCCAAGTTTTGAGGTCTATCCTATAGCTGTCGCGTTTGCCTGCCGAAGGGCGTGAGCCTCAGGAATCCGCTGCTTCTGCCAGAGGAGTCTCTGGAAACAGCAGATGCTCTCACACCTGCCAAGTCACTCTCTCATGGTGGGTTATTCGGTTTGGGATGGGGTTTTGCTCTTTGGACAGGTTTCCTTTTACAAAGTTCATTCCAAGGACTGGTGAAACATGCAAGCGTTTCATTTCATTGCATTTATTTAATGTGATTTGTGTATAAAAGTAGCCCTTTTAGGTGAAATGTTATTTATTGACATCCCTGATTTATTTCTCAAAGTTAAATATCCAAGTTTTAGCTCACTAACCAGAAAAAAAAAAAAATTCTTTCTTTTTTTTTAAGTTTCAAGGTTACTTAGGCCTGTCTTGCAATTGTTCGGTTTATCCTTAAGGTCAGCTGGGTTTTTTGCCCTAAGAGAGAGAAAGGAGAATGCAATTTTGCTCACAGGCTTTGCTGCGTACACTTCATAAAAATTGACTTTGTCATCTCATCCAAGAGCACTTGTGGAAAGTCTCTGAAAGCAGCTGGTCTGCTTTGCTCCAGCACTTTTTGGGGTTAGTTTGCATTATATAAAAGCATGGTTATTGTGCGTGGGGCCAATAGAAAAGGGAAGAAGCTTGGGAAACATGGTGCAGAAGGGGACCTTTGCTTTTCAGCTTGTCGTATAAGTAATGGAATAGTTTCCCAGTGCTATGTTCAGTTATTTCCTCATGCAGGGGCTTTACAGTATGGTATGAGAAGGCATGCACGCTGGAGGTGGGAATCCAGGACTATTGAGTACCATCTTTCATCCAAACAGGTTGTTCATGTTCTAAGTTGGACTGTTTTTCTTGTATGCTTTTATCATATGAGAAATAACTATTTGGATTTCCAGATTGAGCAGGAACGCTAGATTTCATTGATTCTTCCTGATACCCTTTGTCTTCCCTCCCGTGTGCATCCATGGCATCTTGTTCTTAGATTATAAACTGGTCTAGTCCTGGACTAGGCATATCAATAGCCTTTAAAACTTTGGAAGAAGCTGTCATTAGTGTCTGTATGAACGCTTTGAGCTCCACAGTTGATATTTAGAGAGGTGGTTTCTGCAGCATCCTGGGAGGAACTGGCTCAACATGCAACATGCGTTCATGGAGGGTAGATCCATCAGTGGCTCTCAAAGCACCATGCTTTGCATGCAAACTCTGGATGCTCAAACTGCTGATTTACCAGAAGCATAGAATCCTCAAATCGTAGAATCACAGAATGGTTTGGGTTGGAAGAGACCTTTAAAGGTCATCTAGTCCAACCCCCCTGCCATGGGCA
>NW_010972707.1:160017-170282 GCF_000737465.1 Haliaeetus leucocephalus | reverse complement strand
GCCTTTCCTCACAGCAGAGGCGTTCCATCCCTCTGATCGTTTTTGTGGCCCTCCTCTGGACCCGCTCCAACAGGTCCGTGTCTGTCTCATGCTGGGGACCCCAGAGCTGGACGCAGTGCTCCAGGGGGGTCTCACCAGAGCGGAGCAGAGGGGCAGAATCCCCTCCCTGGACCTGCTGGCCACGCTGCTCTGGATGCAGCCCAGGATACTTTCTGGCTTTCTGGCGTGTGACCACACATTGCTGGCTCATGTCAAGTTTTTCATCCACCAGTATCCCCAAGTCCTTCTCCGCAGGGCTGCTCTCCATCCCTTCATCCCCCAGTCTGTGCTGGGACTGGGGATTGCCCCAACCCGGGTGCAGGACCTTGCACTTGGCCTTGTTGAGCCACATGAGGTTCACTTGAGCATGTTGGTTTTGCTGAGTTTCTCTCCATGCCTGTGTCTCGATGACCATCAGAGATGGCTTTCTTCTTACTGCTTGGGCTTTTCTGATTTGCATAGCACAGACATTCTTGGTTTTGGGGTGCCCTTCTGCTGCTGTATTAATTCTAGCTGGCTTAATGACAGCACGGAGGAGAAGCCGATCTCATGGGGTGTCTCCTTCAAGTGGTCACAGTGTGTGCAACCACCAGGAGAATTTTAAACTTAACTCTTGAAATGCAAGGCTTTTGCATCCCCTTGGGAGCAGCAATGGTCCTAGGGGAGGACGGGGGAAGGGGTAATGTAAGGAATCATGGCTGGATGCCCGGGACTCCACTGGAAAGGTGCAGACCAATATTTCTCCTAGATGGGGAGAAGGTTTGCAGAAAGGGGGAGATGGGGGGCAACCTGCTTTGCTAACTCACTTTTAAATCATCCTGGCAACCTGAATGACAGATTTCACACCAACTGTGCTGAGCAATTGGATTCTGCGCCTGGGCACGAGGCGTGTTATCGGAATGATTTATAATAGCGGAACATATGGCCAGGTTTCAGTGCGGGTAGCAGGCATTTCCCCTCCGTTTTGCCTCTGCTTTTTGTCTGTGCTTGTGTTTGGAGGAACGATCGAGGCTTTTTGTTTTCTATCGCTTGTTCTGGTAGTGAAATACGGTGCTCGGGGAGTAGGGAAGGGGCTTAGGCAGGTGGTGGTGAGGAGCAGAAACTCCGACTGCCGCACGGATCCAGTGCACGGTTCTAAATTTGCTCCTGCGTTTCTGCAAAGGATGGAGGGATTTTGTGCTGGGTCAACCTGCGTGCAGCAAGCTTTTCCCTGCTGCTCTGCTGGAGGGGGCAGGGGCGTTCCTTCTGCTAAATGAGATTTGCTGTCTAGGGCTACTGTCTTGGTGCTTTGAAGCAACGAGCACTTCATGTTTTACAGCATTATCTCCTAGACCTATAAATATCACCGCATCACTGTCGGGAAGAGGGGGAGTGCTGCTTCCTAATGTTTTCTTCCTATCAGAGTAGGACCAAGAGGTTATCTGATACTTAGGTGGGAGCAGGCTCTTGCTGGTAATCTCTGCCGTTGTTCAGAAAGGTCATCTTGTCTTACAGGCTCTAATTGCTCCAATCATCACAGGGATTTTTAGGGTCGAACTCTGCATTTACAGGACGCAGCAACTGCAACGGTTAAATTGAGTTGACGTCCTGGGAACAAGGATTGCTTGTTTTCATCCCCGGGCTTTCTGCAGCCCCGCTTGGCATGAGTCATCTCAAGTCACCGTCCCTCCTCCTCCTCCTCCTCCTTGATTCCTCCCGTTGTCCTGAGCCCAGCCGCGATGGGAAATCAAATGATGTCAGGACCATGACAGGTGGCTGCTTTTTGGCTTCAAAATGGGGCAAATCACCTGCTCACGAGCAGCTGCTGCTTCCAGCCCTGTTCCGCCACTGCTGAGGCTTGTGCATGAGTTAGGACAAGGTCCTTCTGCCTTGCCCTAAGCAAAAACACCCCTAAGACTCTGCTCGGTATTTGCGAGGCAGGCACTTGACCCCAGCGGAGCTGTGCCAATGTTTAATCTTGCTCTGGCAAGCCCGCAGGGAGGATATTTTTCCCTGTGTGTCAGATCTGGTGTTCGTAGTTCCCCAGTCTTTCGCAGACCTCCAGTTTCTTAAATATTTCGGAGTTCAAAAGCACAGGGTGTGCTTTCAGACTTGCTTTCCACAACTTGCGGTTAGGTTTAGCAAATCTGTGAAACAACCTTTTCCAGATACCCATGCAACGCTAGTTAGTGCTGAAGATAAAATTAGGTTATTGTGGATTATTCCTTGTTCTCTGGCATTATCAAATATCCCCCTTTTCCTCCCAGTGATGTTTGTCATGGGAACTCTCGTGAAAGGACAAACTTGGCACTGGAGGCCAGCTTGGTATACCACAGCTGCAAGTTAAATATTTAAGGGTGTGTGTTTACAGGCTTGCAATCCTGTGCTGTAAACTGCTTTAACCTCCCCACATTAAATCTGTAAAATGGTATTAACCTCCTGTGCTCCGATACTGCTTGAATTCACAAAGAGAAAGTGTGAAGTTTTACTGCTTTGGTGGAATTTATGTCCTTTTCCTGCTGCCTTCAGACCCTGATGACTTTGAGGTCCCCACTCTCGCAGTGGTACCGACTTCGCCGTGTCAGCACGCCGGGCAGCTCACGGTCATAAAGTTCCTGCTCATTTAAGGGCTTGCACATTGTCACTGCTGTAAAGTGTCACTGCGGTGAGACTTGCTGCCTTTCCTTTCCTACACCCAGTGCTTGCTGATGCCCATCCACACTTGGGCTTTTTTCCATCTAGGCTTTACCTTGTTTAGTTTTGAAGCAGTAAATTAAGTCTTTGTCCTTCAGGATTGGGTCAAATTGACATTACAGCTACATCGAAATTAAGTTTTTCTTAATCAACGAGTTAAAAAAATAGTAGTTGAAGAAAGGGTGCCTTGCACACGTGGCAAGGAGGGTCGGGATTCAGCAGCTGCGACCGTCCGTGCTGGAATGCCTGCCTGCTCCTCTCCCTCGCTGCCTGCCCAGCTGCCAGACAAGAGCTCTGCCACTGCCCCTAACTCGGATGCTGATCCTCCTGTCCCCCCAGCTCAAGGATATCAGTCATAGAATCACAGAATCATGGAATGGCTTGGGTTGGAAGGGACCTTCAAAGGTCATCTAGTCCAACGCCCCTGCCATGATCAGGGACATCTTCCACTAGATCAGGTTGCTCAGAGCCCCGTCCAACCTGACCTGGAATGTTTCCAGGGACGGGGCAGATCTTGCAGGGCTAAGAAAATACACAGGACAGGATCACTGCACCCTGGGATCAAACCATTACAAACAAGGGACATCCCAGCTTTAGCTTTGGAGCACATAGAAAACATCATAGTGGAGTAATCGATGCAAAAATAGGCGAGGAAAAAAGACCCAGCTTAGCTGAGCTGCAGTAAGGACCCCTCTGTGCATCGGCTCTGCTGTACGAGTCTCTCTGCCAGGGCAGCGGCGCAGCTGGGCTCGCAGCCACGGAGAATTTGGGAGAAAAAAAATAATAACGTGCTTGCCAATATTTTTATAGACTTTGCTGGCTGGGAGCTCGGCTTTGTGGTGTTTGATATACGGCCCCTGATGTGCTTGTTTTCACGATCTCAGAATGGAAATGGGGGCTCTTGAGATTTGCAGAATCTCTTTTTGCAGAAATTTTGGGGGTGGGGGGTAGGTTTCTGCCTTCAGTTCTGATCACTCCTGATTTTTCTTGAATTGCTACAGGTTGTTGCTTGTTCATAGGCTTTTGGCAAAGAGCTTAAAGTTCAAAGCATTCCACTCAATATTTCACACTTCCAATATTGCAAAGAGATTATTACTATTAATAACACATTAATCATCTTTCCTCTGAAGATTTTGATTGGAAAAGCAAAATAAGATTTTTGTTTGTTTGTTTTAAGAAGCATTAGAGTCGGTGTTGGCAAGTCCCAGTGCTTGGGTAATCTTCAGTCTGATTTTTTAGAAACTTCAGCACTGAAAATTTGGGTTTGTGAATGCAACACTGACTCTGAAGTTGTACTAATGTCTAGACCTGATTTGGGGAGACACATATGGCATGTTCTTAGAGTGCCAGCACAGATGAAGGCACCATCCAAAATGATCCATCTTCAAGGTGGAAACCATCTGCTATGTTGCTTTGAGGAGATGCAGTTTCACCCAGCACCCACCTTGGTCCCACCTTGGAGGTTTGGTGAGAACCATCCTGGAAAACCAACTCTGCTGCCCCAAAACTGCCCCGCAAACCCCAGCACCGGGGCATCTCAGAGTGACTAAGGCATAAAATGAGTCAGTGTAAAGTGTCTTGCTAGTTGGTCTGGCTGGAAAGAAGTGGTTTGGATCCACTGGTTTGGATCTGGTTTAGCTGGAAACCCATGTGGTCTCAGAGATTTAAAAAAAAAAGTGAATACTTGATCATAAAGTTCTTCTACTGGGCTGATGGATCTTTTGGGTGTTCAGCAGAGGTCTATGATGAATGGAAATGCCTTCAGTAAATGGAAAGTTTCTTACAAAGCAATGCATGATTGCTTTTGGGATGCAACCTTAGCATCCTGGAGAGGATGCTGGCTGCATGCCTGGCTGTACGGATGGGTATCCTGCATCTCCCAGACCCTATTCTGGGGGGACTGTGCCTGCTTTTTCCCTCTCTAGCTCATCCCACAGCACCTTTCAGGTCTCTCTGCTACCCTTTTTGTACGGGCAATGGCAAAGAGACAATTTGTGTCCTTCTGTCCTCAGCCATCCTCTTTCCTTTAAAACAAAACTTCTTAGAGGCTGATATCCTCAAGACCTTGACCTCTCCAACTTGGTTGAAACAAGCCAACAAGCTAAAAAGTTATTAGTTGGTGTACGGAGAGATATAGGATCCCATAAGCTTCCAGCTAAAATGCTTGAGCTACTTTGAGAAGCTTGAGGTCAACCCGGCGAATTTGCTACTTTCATGCAGATACTTGATTCATCTCTGCCTGTTTGTGTTATCTGCTTTCTGGCAGCTTTCTAGACTCCTTTTTTTTTTTTTTTTTTTTGGGTTTAAAGGAGATAATGCATAGCTAATGCTCACACTGTGAAGTTTGGATTGGGAGCATCGGTACTCGCCAGAAAGCGGTTGAACTTGCTCCGATAAGAGGGAAAGAAATCGGATCCGTCCTATCCTCTTTCTGAAGCTGTCCTTTGAAGCTGTGGGTTTTTTTCTGTGTGAGCTGGTGTCTTATCCCTCTGTCCTCTAGGCCAGAAGGGATGTAACGATGCCAAAGACATCGATGCAAAATGGGACGTTGGGCGATGGGAGGGGTAGAAAAGCTTTGCACGGCTTCAACTCTGCTTTCCACAGCAATGATTTCCCCGGGAAGGGGAAAAAACAGCCGGGGCAGAGCAGGGTGATCCTTACCCCCAGTACCTTGCTGCTTCTGGGGATTTCCTAACCTTGGAATAGCCTATTTAATAGCTACCAGTGGGCTTGTCCTTCTTGAACTCGTCTAATTCTCCTTTGAACCTATTTATGGGTTTTGGCTGCATTGCTGAATACATTCCACAGCTTAATTATGTGCTATGAAAAGTAATTTCCTTTAGTTGTCTTTTAAACCTACTGCTTGATAACTCCAGAGCAACCAATAAAACACATCCTGAAAAAAAATGAGTAATCATTTCCTAGTCCTCTTCTCTGCATTACTTTTTAGGTATAATGGGAAACTGGATTTTCAGCAATGCCTCTGCCGATCTAAAGTAGTCTTTGGCTGTGTTTTATGCTCCTTTGGGACTTCTACATTCCAGACTGTCCTGGCTACCCTTTCCTAGGTCTAGCATATATATTTTTATTTTTATTTTTTTTTAAAGGACTGCAATGGCACAAACATGCAAAACGTGGGCACTTCTTGGTGGACTTGCCCGATGACGTGGTCTCAGTCCTGTTTATTCCTTCCCAGTAACTGCTGACACCTGGGATAGGGAAGGTGGCACATGACAGCGCTTTGGGATTCCTCTGGGACCCTGGCTGACCTTCAGCATCGTCTTACCACTAAGGCATGGAGACCCTAAAGTCATGACCAGATACCATTTCATTACGGTTCATTTCATCTGTGACTTCTTCAAGCTTTTTCTTCTGACATCTCAGTTTGACATAGTTTATTCATTCAGTTTTATCCTCAAATAAGGAAGACTTTAATGTGGGAACACCCCTGATATTTGAATTTAGTCTTTCTTCTATGGCCTTGTTTTTGGTTGCTTTTTTCTCTCCTTGTTTATCCATCAGCTACTCCCTACACCCGCTCACATGACGTTTCCTAGTAGATTCCTTTATTGAAGGTTTAATTTTCTTTTACCATCTCCATTTTAGTTTAGTTTCTATGGGAACAGAGACAAAGATGGAAATGGAAACTACCTACTCTCGTCTTCCTACTGGGACACGTATTTTGTATATACAGTGCAGTAGCTGAGAGAGGCTGAAGTTCAGGAGGCTGCTTGGCTTCATCCAACAGGTCTGGTGTGAGCGAGCGGTGGGGTTAGACCAGGCGATGGGTTACAACAAGACGTTGTTATATGCTGCTTTATCTACACTCGGGGGCAAAAAGGCTGGGAAGCCTCTATGGGAGTGCCTGTGAGCAGAAATACTTGCGAGGCAGCCTCCTGCCCTCCTAGGGACTGTGCCTGGCTGTTAAGCCTGAGATCTCCCAGGTGGGTGGTGAATCTCATTGCACATCTCAGGGGTTTTGATTCCCAGGGGAAGCGGGGTGTTGCAGCAGAGATGGGTTTTCTGGTTTGGGAGCCCTGAGATGGTGCTAGGTCCAGCGCTGGAGAACATCAGACGTCCCTGTTGGGTCTCAGCTCCTGAGTCCCTGGTGGAGTCAGGTCATGGTGGGGAGGAGGCAGCACGTTGAAATGATGCTCTCCCTTGATCAGAGGGAGACGGACGTTCCCCTGCCCTGCGTGGGCAAGGCAGCCTCTGCACATGAAGCAAATCTTGAACAAATGGCAGCGTTTAGGTTTGTTCCTTCTGCGTTTTACAAGGTTTTTCTCACAGCTCGCCCATGATTAGGGAAGACTAATTTCATTTGTACTCGCCCTTTGTTGCTTGAGCAGACCTTTGCAAAGAAGCAAAGGCTTATGCAAGGTCTCTGCAGTTCCCGTAGTGATTGCAATATTAATATTTAAAAGTGGCGTTCCGGGTTATCCAGATATCTGTTTCTTCAGTAAAGAAAGGAGCTGGCAAGAGCTGTAGTTCCCGGTGTCAAGCTGGCAGAGAGAGCTGGGAGGCTTAGCCCTATGCAAAAATACTCCTCCATGGTTTGGCTTCCAGAAGTGCTGAAGAAGAGCCTGGCTAGCTGGGAGCAAGTGGCCCAGGAGCTTTCTCAGAAAGCATTTCAAGTGAACCGCCTGCAGCAATGGCGTACCTAAATACGTGTTACCCCAGTTTAACCGGGGCCAGGAATTACTTAGGGTGTGTAATTTAGATTGCTAATTACTCTTGAGTTGCAAATCTCATGTTCCTATCTCCAGCAAATAAAAGGCACCAAATGACTTAGAGGAAGTTTAGTGCAGACACTGTTGGTTTTGTCACGCCGTGTTGCCCCTGCATGCGTGTGTACCTCTTCCAAAGCAGCTGTGTGAGCAGGGGTGTCTAAAATAGCATCTCTCAAACCTGGCTCGCTGGCGGTCTGCAGAAGAGCGAGCTATCTGCAGCGTCCTGCCGCTCATTTTTCAGCTGCTAAATTCCCTCCAGACGACTAAAACACCCAACAGTTTTTCCTGCAACGCTGTCATCAGGCTGCTCTGCCTTTAAACGGCAAGGGGGGATGTCTGGGATGATGCAGCACTGAGCAGAAAGGTGTCTGAGATGCCTTTAAGCATCCCCCACGCAGCAGGAAAAAGGACCCTCAAAGCTCTTTCAACGTATGGCGTGGCAGGCTGGTGTTGAAGAGAAGATCCTGCTTGTTTAAAGGTTTAAACTAAAAGAGGGGAGATTCAGATGAGATATAAGGAAGAAATTTTTCATGCTGAGGGTGGTGAAACACTGGCCCAGGTTGCCCAGAGAGGTGGTCGATGCCCCATCCCTGGAAATATTCCAGGTCAGGTTGGACGGGGCTCTGAGCAACCTGATCTGGTTGATGTCCCTGCTCATTGCAGGGGGGTTGGACTAGATGGCCTTCAAATTCCCCTTCCAACCCAAACCATTCTATGGTTCTATGAAACATGGTGATCCAGTGCTGTTAAACTAAAAATCATTTTTCCCAGGCTTGCTTGCTAGGTGGCATCTTGTCTTCTCCCAAGCGAGTTGCTTGGGCTCTCCAGCTCTGCCTCGCTTCTTGTGATCCCTGGAGCTGCCTGTGTTTGCTGGAGGGCATGAAGGAGAAAAAGTCCAGGCTTGCTGGGGATCACTTATTTACGCTCATTTTCCAGGCCCTTTTTCTGGTGGAAGTTGAACCGCACTGCCAGAGAGGGAGTATGAGAATGTTTTTTCTTTTTTTTTTTTTTTTTAATTTCTAAAGAGAGTAGGTGGTTGTTGTGCAACTCAGAGAAGTTAGTTATACATTTCTGTAGTCTGTCCCTATCTTGCAGTGTGCTTTCCTCCTCCAGCATGGCTGTGGGTGGAGAACTGCAGCTCCGTTTCTTCCTGCAACATCTTTTTTGTTCACTTTATTACCAGAAACAAAAGCTGGAGGTACCGAGTTAGATGTACAAGCCTGGGGGCAAAAGTTTCATCTTCTTTTTCACGTCTTTCCAAGACATTGATCACTCTGGCTTTGGACCTAAAAATATCTTCTAGGGCAGTAATTTGTCAGCAGGGGTGTGCAGACTGCCGGAGACGTAGGAGACCTGGGGTTTGTGGAGGTTGGCACATGAAGCCATCTTATCCACGATGTCCCACTGCTCGAGGAACGCCTCTCCTTCATACAAACAGTCCCAAAAACCTGTAGGCAGGATCAGGGCTCGCTGTGTCACACTCATTAACGAGCCTCTGTCGTGGCACTAATTGCTTGAAGCTTCCTCCGAAGATGAAGGGTGAGTGTGCGTGGAGGTGGATGCTTCTCGGTGAGGGTCAGCACTTCTTGGTGTCAATCCTGGCACTCTCCCAAAGGCAAGAAGTAGTTTGGGGTAGTCTGGGCATCGTGTCTGGGAGACTGAAGATGACATCTCCAGTGGAAGGCCACGATGCCCTGCAGAGCCCGAACTTGTCAGAGAACACAGTAATGAAATACTTCGGGGCACGCCTGTGTGCCCAGTGTAGCTCATATCTAGCTCTAAAAAAACTTAAAACCAGTCTGACTTCCAATTTAATGAATACAAAATGTCTGAGGATTGCATTGAGTGGAATAGGCTCTGACACTCGTAGAAAGGCTTCCTTAACGTTTTCCCCTGAAGCTCATCATCTGGTCTAGAAGGAGACAGTAAGTGGTAGGGAGGAGAGTGACCAACCTCCTGCTTGCAGTGGTCTGCTGGGAGGGTAGGAGAGGCTTGCCCGGGGAAAGTCTAGTTTGTACCAGTCTTTGTCCTACAAAAGAGGTACCACTGCAGGTAGAGCGGTGGCAGCATCATTGGCACCATGTTGGACCATGATTATGGATTGTAAAGGTAGTCTGAGATGACACCTGAGCCCCCGCTCCCCCTTAGGAGCTCCTGAGCATCTTTATGATGGCCTTCAACACTCGACAGTGGTCTGGAGTGAGCTCTGCCACCCCATCACATCCCTGTGACCTTGGTTCTTCTCTGCTTTTCATGGTTTCTTAAATTAGCTTGACATTTCTGACACCTTGCTTTTATGATTATTTTTTTTTCCGTGGTTCCTTTCCATCCTACCTACTCAGGTAAATTAGAAATGGTTTTTCATAGAAAAGAACATGGTTTGAATCTGGAGATGCTGGGAGCAGTCAGTAACCACTTGAGGACATGATTGCATGCAAAAAATTTGAAATTTTGAGATTTACCGATTTTCAGAGGACTGATCTGGAAAAGTCACTTTGATTTTCTGAGAGCCATCTGTGAGGTGCCAAAGCTGTAAGTTTAGGAAACAGTTTCTTTATAACTGATGTTTTTAAAACAAAAATCAGTCCTCTGAAAGCAGTGGTTTGATTCCATGAATTCGAAAGCACACAGTTTTTGATCTTGTTTGATGCATAAAGCAGGTCAGGTGAGAACAGTCATCTCTAGCTCCACTTACCCACCACTCCTGCATCTCTTCAGACTGCAACGTGTAGGTTGTGCCTTTTGAACTGGTGGAGATTTCTGGATACAGGCGGTACGTTTTTTTTAGTCTACCCATAGAATCATAGAATGGTTTGGGTTGGA
>NW_010972707.1:96720-159627 GCF_000737465.1 Haliaeetus leucocephalus | reverse complement strand
TCTGTCTTCTGCTGGGGACCCCAGAGCTGGACGCAGTGCTCCAGGGGGGTCTCACCAGAGCGGAGCAGAGGGGCAGAATCCCCTCCCTGGACCTGCTGGCCACGCTGCTCTGGATGCAGCCCAGGATGCGGTTGGCTTTCAGGTCTGCAAGCGCACATTGCCAGCTCACGTCCCGTTTTTCATCCATCTATATGGGAAGAGGGGGGAACATCGGGTAAAATCGGAGCTCAGGATCCAGCCTGATATTCCGGCAGCTCCTGGCCTTGATCCGTAACTACATAAATACCCCGAACCTTGCAGCTTGTAAGGATCTGGAAGGAAATCCAGCACGTGACTGCCAGCAGCACTGCATTCCCTGCTAGGCAATAGCTATTTCAGGACAGTGGGAGAAAACAAAGACCTCTGCTCTGTCCTGACATGTATCTGCAGTAATTTCAGCAGAGGGAAAAGTGCTGACAAGGCAGAGATTGAACTCTAAAGCCACCTTAGGAAATAATAAACTTTTCTATCAAAGTGAATCAGTGGTCTATTGGCCTGAGTCTTTGCTCATCCCTTTCAAATAAAATAAAAAAAGGAAAATCCTGCTCCAGCAGGCAAGAGCCGTCAGCTGCGTGTATTAATGCCGCGCTGCTTTGATGGGGAAGGGATCTGACTTTCTTTGCAATGTCAGGGGAAGGTTAGCAGACTGACGCGGCGAAGATTAGACATGATGTAACTATCGCAGTGCTAGTCAATGGCAGGAATATTATGGTGTGGGGCACATGATGAAGCTGCCAGAAGTTAATAAGCGCTGGTTTTGCGGGTAGTGGGGGATCCATTCCCACAGCAGGAGAGCAGGATCTCGAACCTTATGTCTTGGAAAAAGAGAAGCAAAACTTCCATTTGATAGGGATCGCCAGGAAACAGAACGGAGATGCTGGCTGCGAGGTTCTCCCACTGGCTGATGCACTCACAGTTTCTGGGGTCGATAAGAAATAAGACATTTTTTATGATGAGGGTGGTGAGGCACTGGACCAGGTTGCCCAGAGAGGTGGTCGATGCCCCATCCCTGGAAACATTCCAGGTCAGGTTAGACAGGGCTCTGAGCAACCTGATCTAGTGGAAGATGTCCCTGCTCATTGCAGGGGCGTTGGGCTAGATGACCTTCAAATGTCTCTTCCAACCCAAACCCTTCTGTGATTCTGTAAGACTTCAGTGAATTTATTAGCGTGAAAAAGCAGCAAAACTCTGGTTGTCGCACAAGCCGTGGCCAGTTGGTGTGGTTCCTCCAAAAGCGTCATTAACACAAGCAGCTTCTTTGTCAGGAGAAGAAGCTCTGAAGGGCCGAGCAAACCAAAAAGCCCTTCTCTGGATGTTGTTTGTGATGAAGAGCTTTCTCCCTGCGTTGCTCAGCAGTTTGCAGGCTGGCCAGCGGTGACCCAGGCACCACAGGGCGTATCGATCGGTGGGTGCGTGAGGAGCTTATGCATCTGAGCTACCAAAAAAATCCATCGTGCCCTGATACAGGACGGTGCAGACAGCTGAGCGGGAGCCGATCCAGCTGCACAGCCCTACGAAAGCTTGGGCACAGGGATGGAGCCAGCAGGAGCATTAGGTGATGGTTTTGTGGTCTCATTAAACAGCTGTATAAGTTTTGTGATGGTCGCTGGATGGTACCTGTGCGTGGAGAGGTCTGCAGAGCCTGGATTCACCTGGACCGTGCTGGTGGGCCAGCTGCTCCAGGAATGGGCAAAGATCAGGATCTGTGCTGGCGAGTGCAGAAATGGGAGAAAGTGTTAAGGATGGAGGTGTTAATATGTTTGAAAAGGGAGGGAGGATCGTTAATTAAGTTCCAAGGTCCTAAATGAGAGCTGCCCCTTCCCCCGGTACAGAAGTGCATTGTCGCAATGGTTTCTTAAGCCATTAATGCCTGATTTCATAGCACCAAACGCATGGTCGCTATGCAAAAGCAGTGGATTCTGGGTTTTGACACACACAGACTACTTTATGCACCTGCGTCAGGGCAATCCCCAGTCCCAGCACAGACTGGGGGATGAAGGGATGGAGAGCAGCCCTGTGGAGAAGGACTTGGGGGTACCGGTGGATGAAAAGCTGGACACGAGCTGGCAATGTGCGCTTGCAGACCTGAAAGCCAACCCCATCCTGGGCTGCATCCAGAGCAGCGTGGCCAGCAGGTCCAGGGAGGGGATTCTGCCCCTCGGCTCCGCTCTGGTGAGACCCCCCTGGAGCACTGCGTCCAGCTCTGGGGTCCCCAGCACGAGACGGACACGGACCTGTTGGAGCGGGTCCAGAGGAGGGACACGAAGATGATCCAAGGGCTGGAGCACCTCTCCTATGGAGAAAGACAGATTTGGGGTTGTTCAGCCTGGAGAAGAGAAGGCTCCAGGGAGACCTTTCAATACTTAAAGGGGGCTTGTAAGAAAGATGGAGAGAGACTACTTAGTAGGGCCTGTAGCAATAGGACAAGGGGTATTGGTTTTAAACTAAAAGAGGGGAGATTCAGACAAGATGTAAGGAAGAATTTTTTTATGATGAGGGTGGTGAGGCACTGGACCAGATTGCCCAGAGAATTTACAGGTGCCCCATCCCTGGAAGTGTTGAAGGCCAGGTTGGATGGGGCTTTGAGCAACCTGGTCTAGTGGAAGGTGTCCCTGCTTATGGCAGGGGGGTTGGAACTGGATGATCTTTGACAGTCCCTCCCAACCCAAACCACAGTTTGATGATTCTGTGCCCATTGAGCTGTAGCAGCTGCTCTTCTACCCCCGTGTAGAAGACGTGGTGATGTGGTTCAGCCTAGTTTCTTGGAAGGGAGGTGAACTGAAATTATTTTGTGACCATGACAGAAGAGATTTGCCCAAGGACAGTTACTCTGATGTGGTGGATGCAGGACAACTGGGGTCAAGCTACCACATAGTTGTCTTGGGATTTTGGGGGGAGCATGCCCAATTTTGGGGCTCATCTATCAGCGTGACTCCCTAGGCAGGAGGAGGGAGGGCAAGGACTGTGCTGCATGGGTGGCACAGCAATTTCATGGTTTGGCTTTCCAGGGGAGCAAAGAGTGGAGAAGCAGAAGCTGTTTGCCTGGTCTCTGCGGGCTGGCTAAGGATCCACATGTTGGCCAGCCCTCATGGCACGTTGCTTCTCCATTTAACAACTCCCCAGCTCGGCACCTGCACCCCAAGCAGGTAACTCCTGCTTGGTGGGAAAGGCTGGATTTTTTTTGGTAACTCCATCCCACTCAAAGCTTTTCTGCCAGCTCCAGCTGCCGCAGCAAGAAGCTCTGCTCTTTTGGTAGCTTGCCCTGATTTTTTCAAGCTGCCTGCATCTGTCAGGCCAGTTAGTGAAGAAGTATTATACCTTTCAGGTTAATGATGTATTTTTGTAAAAATATTCGTTGGCACTGAAATTACTAGTGCAGAAAAAAGCCCCAGCTCCCAAACACTTTGATATTCTGCTAACTATTTTCTACCTACAGTTAATACTGTTTTATTGCTGATGCTTAGCAATCCTGTGTCTGCGCTGTGCCTGGGTTCATCAGCCTGGGCTTTCTAAGGCTTGGCACCAAGGAACTACATTCTTCTGGTGGCTAAAATAATTTTTTTAAGTAAAATATTCCTGAAAAATAACATGTGCATAATAAATAAAATAGTGTGCATACTAAACCAAATTGTTCTGCTCAGAGTCAGGGTCTTTAAGAATCAAAGCAGCATAGTATAGATTATATTATAGATTATAGATCATCCCTGGAAACATTCAAGGTCAGGTTGGACGGGACTCTGAGCAACCTGATCTAGTTGAAGATGTCCCTGCTCATGGCAGGGGGTTGGACTAGATGACCTTTAAAGGTCCCTTCCAACCCAAACCATTCTAAGATTCTATGATTAATTTAAATTATTTATTTATTTATTTATTTTAAAGGTGGGAATGAGATGGAATCGTCTTCTTTGTGGGATTGTGCACTAATGGGAGGGATTTGGGTTCTTGGACATGTTTGGATCTGGAATGCCAGCATACCAAAGCAATCACCGAGGGCGTGAGAGATTTGGGGAGCAGAGCACCTCAAGTTCTGTAGAGCTGCTTCCAAGTGCCTTACTCTCGCTCTTCTAGGGTAGGCTTGGGCCAGGTCTCCAAAACCTCGCCGAGGAGTGGGAATTTGAATTGCTGTTGCTGTGTTACCCCAAAGCCTCAGGTCTGGGTAAAGCTGATGCTGCTTGGTCCTCCTGGACATAGTTTGCTCCTTCTTGGAGGGTTCGGGACTTAAAAAAAAATAACTCTTCAGCTTCTTCCCTCTCAGTTACACAGGAAGACCTTGCTCTGAGCTGTTTCTTTCTGACCGAGACGCCAGCTGAATCGATGCAGCTTCTGACCCCATTACACTTTGATGCAGAAAGATGCTTGCTCGGCTATTTTTCCCCTTGTAACTGCAGTTATCAATAAATTCCAAGTCATTTTAAGTGTAAAATACTTTGAAATTTAAGCTTCTCCTAGTCGGATTGGCTCATGGCATTAATTGCTGTGTTGTCAGGAGGGATACGGAGGAGGCTTTCTGGAGTGATGTCTGGATGAGGCACGGGTGATACTGAGCGATGGGTCACTCAGCAAGCAACACCCAAGTTGCCCAAGAGCTTCCGTGGCTCTCTGAGGCCACATTAACCTTCATGATACAAATCCGGCTCATTAAAACCCAACTTACACCACAACACGAGCGCTGTAAGCCCTCTGATGGCCCCCACGCCTTGGGGTTGTTGTTATAAACCATCATTCTGCATCACAGCTTGAACCTCGCAGGGGTGGGAAGTTCATCATACTGCCCATGCCCGAGGTCCATCAGGAGGATGCTCTTGCACTCATTGCATGGGGAGGTGACCGACAGCATCCCCCGAGCATCCCTTTGGCATTCGCTATATTCAGCCCCCCCCAAAAAAAAGTGGGGGGGGATATGTCAAGAAGATGGCATTGCCGTGCATTAAATACACAGCAACTGGTGCCACGACAATTAAACTGATGGGGCGCGTGGTGGAAACAACTGAAAAAGATGAGTCGGAGAACCTGAAGAGCAGGATGTCCTTGCAGGGTTTCTACAGCAACGAGGCAAGGCAGGTATTTGTTGTCTCCCAGCTTTCTTGCCACGTCTCCAATCCCGTATTGCTCTGGGGTGGAGGAGGGAATACATACCATCATCGCTGTAGGACCAAATCTCCTTCCTAAGGAAGCTCAGGGTGAGGGTCCTCTCCTTAAAAGCAAAGTAAAGTGTCTGCGACTTGAAGTTGGGTTGATTCTTGTGGGCTTTTGAATAAAGTTACAAAGTTAAACTAAGTCCAGGGTTCATTTCAGCTGGCTTTGCATTTTCAGAAATCTAATCTGAGCATCAGCTGGGCTCCTTTTCTGGGCAGTGCAGGGAAACAATGGATTTTGGGTGAGTCTGGCAGCTTTTTTTGGAGCCTTTCCTTTATGATGAGGCAGAGGTTTTCTAGACAGCACTGTGAATCTGAGGCTCCCTGGGCACCTTCCACTCTCCTGCATGTGTTATAAATCCCTTTAACCCAACAGCAATAAGGTCTGCACTGTCTTGGATCATACTCAGCGGGCTATTTAAATTTAGATTACTGCACTGCACAGTGCTATGGTGAGATAGGTCTGAGTCTATTTGGCTACCGGAGCTTGCAGCAGACTTCTCTACTACCCATCAAGGAGGTTTTTTGGCTGATGCAGTAAATAATGATGGTAATTCTGGGCCAAGACTGCATCTGATACCCAGATTAGTTGTGCTGTACCTACTAGCCAGCAGCAGCACATTGCCCACCTACCTGTAATCCCCACTGCTGTCCTGTTGCATCATACCCCAAAAGTACTGTGTGTGGACTTTATTTTGGGCAAATACTCAGGAATTTTAGCCCTGAAGTTTGCATTTCTGGGGAAGAAAAACGCAACATGGGAGTTTTTTGCAAAACTTAAGACAGGGTCTGGAATAAGACGTGCCTTCATGAGAGCCCTGTCTCCTAGTCCCGTGGGTTTTTCTCTCCAAATTTGCTATCGTATGGGTACATCAGCTTCCCTGTCTGTGCTGCTGGTCCAGCCCCTCCAGACACGTGGGTTTTGTTTGACTTTCAGGCAGATGAACCTCGGATTTGTGTATCTGATGGAAGATTTTTGTTGTTCTTCCTTTCTGTTACCGAGCGCAGGGCTGAGGAGGGTGGCCCTTGGCTATTGATCTTCTGCTTTGCGAAGGTGCAGTGTATTGAGCTGCTTGAGTTGATGAATTACCCCAGTAAATTAAAAGACTGGGGAGGAAGGAGAAATGTGAACACTAAATTTCTTCTTCTCCAACAGCAGGGAGAATAATGATGCAGAGAGAGAGGACCTGTAGCCCAGACACTGCCCAGCGTTATTAAGCTGATAATTCACAGTGAAAACCAAGAGGAAATTAAGGGCTCTAGGACAAAAGGTCCTACATTTCCTTAACACACTTTTTCTTTGGAGGTGCTGCAGGCTTTTACCTTGGCTGGTTCATAGCCCGTGATGATCCAGTTCTGTTGGGTCCAAACAGACCTTCATCTTTTTCAAGCTCCATGGGGCTATTTTTATCCTATCCTATCCTATCCTATCCTATTTAGTCTAGGCTAGGCTAGGCTAGGCTAGGCTATCCTAGTCTAGTCCAGTCTACTCTATTTTTGCTTCCCTGTGTTAAATGTGGAGCCCTTGAGCTCTCGTTTCACCCTAGAGGAGCCCTGGATGATGGACTTTTTATTCCTCCCTGATGCAGATAGCTCAATATCTTCTTGGTAGGAAGATCCAAAGCCCTGCTGAAGCAGCTGACCTTAACCCCGTGGAGGCTATTTTAAACCAAGGTGGTCAAAGAGAAGCATTAAAACTGGGAGTCAAGTGCTGACGTCGATCTAGGGCCAAAATAATTTCAACAGAAAATGCTGGGTCGCTGCATCAGGCTCAGACCTGAATTAAAGCCTTCAGTGGAAACCTGGAGAAAATATTTAACTCTGCAAAGCTTGAGCTGGCCTCCAGCTGTACTGTCGTGCTGTATTAAGGCTGCTCGTTAGGTCTGAGTTTCACAGAATGAGATGAGGCATGGTATAGAATTTACACTTCTTGGAGTGCTTTTAGTCTCTGTTCTGCAAGGAAAGGCTTAACTGCAGCTTTTTCTCTCTGTGCCAAGAAGAGATGGAGACATTTTCATCATTTAGGTATGTTTTTTCAAAGCTGGGAACCTCTGGGACCCACAAAGCCCTCTCCTTTTTTTCAATCCAGCCATTTAAATTGAGTTGGAAGATGAGCTGGACCAGCCGGAGGGCTTGAGGCCAGGCTGCCAGCATCTCCCGCTGCCGGGGGGCAGGTAAGTGCCCCCCCAAGGACTTCTTTTCTTGCAAGTGCTTGAGCAAATTGGGCATTTCCGAAAACCCCACAGGGGACTCGCTCCCAGTAAAAGGCAGCGAGATACAATCCGTCACTTGTCTGACTCGCTGAATGTGTCAGTTTTAAATGCCACCTAGTTTGATAAGCTCCGCTTAGCACGCTGGGAGCTTTTTTTTTCCTTATCTATTTCTATACCTTTCTTAACAGGCTTGTAAATGCAGACAAGGACAATTCCAAGTAAGAAATTTTAGTTAATATGAACATCGCTCGTATCTTTTTATGTAAGCCCACACAAAAATGAAAAATTTGAATAAAATGCGGCCGCCTGTAAGCCTCGGGTATCCCCCAGATTAGCAAAAGGTGACACCCACAGTGTTTGGGGTAATCTGAAAAATCGGTTAAATTGTCTGTTCTATGGGATTATGACTTCTTTTAATCCTCTTTTGCATTTCTAAGCTCCGTTTACTGCTTTATGATTTCAATAACCCCCTTTGCTGTGTTTCTGAGTGAGCTGGGTCACTGCGTTGGGCTGATGGTGCCTGGCCCTTAGCCTAGCAGATGGGGTGATGGGAGGAAGGTTAAACCACATTTTCTGCTTCGTATTTTAGTGATGAGCTCCATGCTTTGTGCAGAGACCAACATGAGACCGGCTCCTAATTTAATAAAGGTGCACAGAGGGCACTGAGCAGCGTGTAGCTAATCTCTTCTCCCTGGCATCCAGTGATATGACACGTGGGAATGGTTCAAAGCTGCACCGGGGGCAGTTTAGACTGTACATTAGGAAACATTTCTTTACTGAGAGGGTGGTCAAACACTGGAACAGGCTTCCTGGAGAGGTGGTCGATACCCCAAGCCTGTCAGTGTTTAAGAGGCATTTGGACAATGCCCTTAATAATATGATTTAACTTTTGGTCAGCCCTGAATTGGTCAGGCAGTTGGACTAGATGATTGCTGTAGGTCCCTTCCCACTGAAAGTATTCTATTCTATTCTATTCTATTCTATTCTATTCTATTCTATTCTATCCCGTCCTATTCTATTCTATCCTGTCCCATCCTATTCTATTCTATTCTATTCTATTCCATTCTATCCTATCCTATCCTATCCTATCCAATCCAATTCTATTCTATCCTATCCTATTCTATTCTATTCTATTCTATTCTATTCTATTCCTCTGCATGGAGCCCAGGACACAGTTGGGTCTGTTCGGTCCTTGCTGACTCCATCCCTCCCACCGTTGGGTTTCGCTGTTGATGCAGCCTGTGGTTATCACTGAGTCGAGGTGTGTCAGGGCGGGTGGTTTGGGGAAGGTGCTGGAGGTGGGACGCGCATGCCGGAGAGCTGGCGCCTTTGCCCGGTGTCGAAATCGAGACGGAGGGAAGGGGTGTTGGCAGAGCCACACAGGAGCCCGGCGCCGGCACACTGGGGTTCGTGCCGGGGAGCAGCGCTGCCTCACCTGGGCTGAAGGGGGTTGAAAGCCATCGTCTTCAAGTCTTGGATGGGCAAATGTTGCCGGGCTTGGTCGTCTGGGCGGCAGCGCAGAGCTGTGGGGTGGTCTTGCAGAAGAAGTAAGTTCATCACCAGGTTGGTGCCTCTGGCTGGGCTCCGTCCCTCCGGTCTCTTGCCTCCCCCCCCCACCCTTCGCTGCCGACGTTGCGCCGAGCACCCGCCAGGTCTGTGCCCCGAAGAGTTCAGACTGTAAAACGCAGAGGGCTCGGGGTGGAAGCCATGAGCTGGGGCGAACGCTGGGGTGCTGTAACCCCAGCATGTGTTTTAGCTGGCTTGCAGACTCGCTGAATTCCCCTGGGAGCTGAAAACCAAGGACTGGTTTACAGCCCTTTGCAAATACTCTGTTTAGTGTAAATAGTGCTGCAGGACTCGGAATCGTTGGGGGGGAGGAAGAAAGAATTGCTGTCCCCACCCAAGCCGCCCTTCTTCTCCATCCTGCTTCCCCAGATGCTGCGAGCGCTTGCTGCAAGCGTTGAATCATCGAATCATAGAATGGTTTGGGTTAGAAGGGACCTTTAAAGATCATCTAGCTGAAGTCTCTCTCTCTCTCTCTGTTTGTTCTCCTTCAGGCTGGAATGGGTGGAAATCATCGAGCCTCGAACCCGGGAGCGCATGTACGCCAACCTCATCACGGGGGAGTGTGTGTGGGACCCCCCCGCTGGGGTGCGGATCAAACGCACGAATGAAAACCAGTGGTGGGAACTCTTCGACCCCAACACCTCCCGTTTCTACTACTACAATGCCACCACACAGAGGACAGTGTGGCACCGGCCGCAGAACTGTGATATCATCCCTCTGGCCAAGCTGCAGACCCTGAAGCAGAACACGGAGTCGCCGAGGGCTTCCACGGAGAACAGCCCCGGGAGGAGCAGCAATGTCAGCAGGGAGGGCAGCACCAGTTCCTCCCTGGAGCAGGAGCTGGAGGGCAGCGAGAAGGTGCAGGAGCAGAGGTCGAGCCGTCAGTCAACCCAGTATGCCGTAGTGAAAGAAGAAACAGAAAGGTAAAAGCAAGGTTGGCTCTGCCGGCACATCACAGGCGTGTGCGACTGAGCTCGGTGATGGGTTGGGGCAATAAAATTGTGAGTTCAGATAACCTGATGGTCTCCCAGTGCTGTGGAAGAGCAGAGAGCAGAGCCCTTGTCCTGCAGCTCTTTCTCTCTCTTGTGCAGAGATATTTTGTGGATGGCTCCTCTAGCTAGATTTCTCATGGGTCTCTGCTCCAAGTCTTAGAGAGCGGGTTTGCTCCTCCATAAAACAACCACTTACAGGAAGAAGAGGTAAAAACATCTGTGAAAGGTCCTTCTCCTTGTTAGGGGCAACTTAGATGTTACCTCCAGAAAGGTACATTAGAGAAATAATTTCTTGTCCTCTGAAATACATGGTTTTAGAGAATGGTGTGGTTTTAAATAATTTCCCTGGATAAGATCTCCCTAACAAGGCAGGATGATTCATGCTGCAACCATAGGTTGTCTCACTGGTCTATGGAGCAGCAAGCAGAGTGGATTTCTCTTGTGAAGGAGAAGCTTCAAACTGAGCAGTGAGTTAGTGCTCAGTTTCTAAGGTCCAGCTGCATATGGGCAACGTACTGAGACGTCTGCGTCACTGCTCTGTGTGCTTTGTTCCGTGCTTTTATGGTTTGCAAGCTGCAAATCAGACAGTTCATTACTTAATATATTTGTATCCCCTTAAACGACGCCTCTTACAATGTTAATAACCCAAGAGTGTCACTGGCGAGCGATCGGCAGTGCAATTTCTGCTCGCAACTAGTTCTGCTTCCTTACAGCTGGCGCACAGAAACTGCGGCCGGGTGATCTCACGGCCACGCAGGACAGGAACAGGATCTCCCAGCTCAGCAAGTGCTTTCATGTGGGACCTCAGACGCAGCCTTGCCTCTGCGCGTCTATCCCGTGAGGGGAGGCTTCATCTCCCTAAGCTCTTGGAAGATCCTCTGATAAAATCGCTGAGTGTGGGGATGGCATCTTTCCTCGCAAGGCAGGTGCTGTTTGGAGAGGTAGATAGTTTTGGTCTTCAGTCACAAGGATGCTGGGTGAGCTGGCTGTCGTTCACTGCAGGCGGACACGGCTGCCCGCGGTGGCCAGGTCTAGCTGGGTCTGTTCAGGGTACGCTGTCAGCTATTTAAGTCAGTCTTTGCTTGCCCATCCCCAAAAATACCGAGCCCTGAGCTTCAATAGGACGAGGGGTAATGGTTTTAAACTAAAAGAGGGGAGATTCAGATGAGATATAAGGAAGAAATTTTTTACGATGAGGGTGGTGAGACGCTGGCCCAGGTTGCCCAGAGAGGTGGTCGATGCCCCATCCCTGGAAACATTCCAGGTTAGGGTGGACAGGGCTCTGAGCAACCTGATCTAGTTGAAGATGTCCCTGCTCATGGCAGGGGAGTTGGACTAGATGGGACATCTAGGACAGGGACATCTTCAAGCAAATCAGGTTGCTCAGAGCCCCATCCAACCTGACCTGGAATGTTTCCAGGGATGGGGCATCGACCACCTCTCTGAGCAACCTGGGCCAGTGTTTCACCACCCTCGTTGTAAAAAATTTCTTCCTTATGTGTAGTCTGAATCTCCACTCTTTCAGTTTAAAACCATTACCCCTTGTCCTATCGCTACAGGCCCTGCTAAAAAGTCTCTACATCTTTCTTATAAGCCCCCTATTAAGTATAGAAAGGCCACAATAAGGTCTCCCCGGAGCCTTCTCTTCTCCAGGCTGAACGACCCCAACTCCTCAGCCTTTCTCCATAGCAGAGGTGTTCCAGCCCTCGGACCATTCCCGTGTCCCTCCTCTGGACCTGCTCCAACAGGTCCATGTCTGTCTCGTGCTGGGGACCCCAGAGCTGGACGCAGTGCTCCAGGGGGGTCTCACCAGAGCGGAGCAGAGGGGGAGAATCCCCTCCCTGGACCTGCTGGCCACGCTGCTCTGGATGCAGCCCAGGATACGCTTGGTGAAGCCGAAGCTTGTTCCCAAAGCAGTATGAAGGGTTAATAGGGATCGAGTGGATAGGTTTTAATCTCCCTGGGCTTTGCTGCAGGAACACATGCAGGATCAGTGGGTTCCTGGGGGAAGGTCCCTTCCCCATAGCACTTGCATGCTGGACCGCCGAAGCTAGCATGGACACTGCAGGTCACTAATCCTTCATGTCCTCCACCCACACGTTCTCTCTCCTTTTCCAGTGCTTGGGCTAGGCAGGTGTATTATGGGATGCAAAGCTGCTGGGTAGGGTGGGAGGAGGGACAACTGCACCTCGGCTCTCAAATAGAAAGGCTTAACCCGTGGAAACCTTCTGCTAGCGGAGAAGAGAAAGCCAGCCATGGGGTGGATTTGTTTCTGGCTGCTGGAGGGTTGCGTGTCCTTTCAGCCCCAGCAATTCGTAGTCTTGGCCTTGCCGGGGGCTGGCAGAGAGCGAATACCGGGTCTCCTAGCTTTAAAAATAAAATAAAAATTAAAAAAACCCAGATGCCACTAGAGGGAGCAGATATTCCTGCTCAGTGGACAGTTTTCACCTGCATCCCTGGAGGTGACACAACAGTTCTGTCCCTTCAGCTCAGCCAAACCGTGGCAGTGTCCCACTCCAGTGGAAGCACACTAAAGCCTCTTGACGCCTGTGTCCCGGCTGGAAAAAAAATCACATTCCATTGTTGACAGCTGGACTGGGCATGCTGGAAAACCTGGGAAGCTTTGCTGAGACCTCAAGGTCATTGGAGGCCATTAAGGGAGAGATTTCCGAATGTCGAGAAACACTTGGAGGGGTTGAGGATGCTGCAGTGTGGTCTATCACTGCCATGCAACCTCGCAGCTCTTGCCACAAGGGAGGTCTGCCTGCAAAAAACAACTTTATTCCCACCAGAAATGGGATGGTCTTTGCTGCAGCTAACTGAAGGGAAGGGGAGATGTGGTTCAGCTTGGTAGGTGCGACACTTCCAGCAGGGATGGGGCAGATGGGAAGCTGCAGAAACATCAGTGTAGTGCCAGCAAATGGTTAAATCCATGTGGAATGGGTGTGGAAGTGGGTAAAGCACAGGCTGGCATGCAGGCTCTGCACGCTGCTGGAGGTACCTACCAGGGATGCTGTGATGGGGTGTTTGCTCCACGTCCCTGGGGATGGCCCATAGCTGGATGACCAGAGGGGGTTTTATCCAGCTCTGATTTCTATAGCAAAGCACGGATGAAGAAGGTGGGCTTGCTTATGCCAATATGCAGAAAAGCTTCCAGGGATGCAGAGATTTCGTCTCCAGAAGTGGCTGATGATCTCAGGCCCAGGACAGATAAGCCAAACATGAGCTGTGCAAATTAAAAATTGATTTTTGATTGCGGCAATAGCAGCTGCAAAGGGCAGAGCCAGTTCAGGCGTTTGTGCCTCAAGCTCCTCAGCATTCAGGGTGTCTCTGCGTTTTAGTGTTGGTTTCTGACCACGAGCAAGTTCCAGGCACAAGCTGAAAAATTACATATTTTTATACAATATACTTGTTCTATACCTGTCCAAGTCTTAAAACGTAGGAAAGCTGCTTCAGGCAGGGAGCGTTACAGTGCAGACAAACCAGGCATTTCTTGGGCTTAAAATATCTGAAGACATGAAAACTTCTGCAGAAGAAAGCAGTAAGTACCATGCCTCTTTATACCTGAGGCATGAATAGGAAGCCACTCGGCAGAGGTCAGACAGTTGCTGACTCTCAGTGACCCTGTGAACAAAGCTTTTTTTATTTCACCCTTACCTTTTGCTTATAAGCATTAAAATATATACCACTATGGATGCCCTGGGTGAGCAGATGTGAAATTTTGACTGACAGTGAGCCAGATCTTGAGCTTACATGATCTTTCAAGACACCTCCTGCCCTGCTTTTGGTGACGCCTCTGAGGCTGCGTGGCTGTCTGCCCACTGAAGAGATGGCTTTGACCTGGTGGGTGTATAAACACTAGCCATGGAAGGTGAGGGTCAAACTGCTTTATTTCAGTCTTCCTCGATGAAGAGCACTGCTGCAGCCCCTTGCTATAGGGATCATAGAATCATAAAACGGTTTTGGTTGGAGGGAACCTTTAATGGTCATCTAGTCCAACGCCCTTGCAATAAGCAGGGGCATCTTCAACTCGATCAGGTTGCTCAGAGCCCCGTCCAACCTGACCTTGAATGTTTCCAGGGATGGGGCAGTCCAGGGACGGGATGACCTTCAAGGGCTGATTTTGGCAAGGCCAGACCTGCTGGGCACTGCTCAAGCACTTGTGGGGCTCCAGGGTGTTGGAGATCCCTCCTGGGACCACTGATCTCTCAGCACCCAGGGCTGCGTATGAGCCTTACTGTCCATGGGCAGCCAAGGAGGGACCCTGAGATGGGGCCAATATGGGCAATATCGGGGGGGGGGCAATTATTTGGGGTCATCTTTGCGTGGGGCGGTTGGTGTTTCTGAGCCTTGACCCTAACAACCCTGAGATGAGGATGGATCTGGGCCATCATGTGGTGTGTTGGAGGTGATGACTGGAAATACTCCATTTGCATCAAAAGGAGGAATAGAAGGGGATTATTTGTGAGGCTGGGGAGGGATCTAGAAAACAGGGTGGTGTGGGGCAGGTTGAGTCATCACCTTCAACCAGAGACATGGTTGAAGTCTCCTTGGTAGGACAATTTAAAAAGATGTTTTTCCAGTTCTTGGTTTTGTTTCTTATAGAAGAACCAAGGCTGGAAGGGAGCTCTGGAGGCCGTCTGGTGGAACCTCCTGCTTCAAGTTTCTTAACACTGAGTCTTGTAATCATTTCAACAAGGTTTCTGGCTGAGTATTTCCCTCCTGAACTCATCTGGTCTTATAAGGGAGGTCAGGGGAAGTGGGCAAGTCTTGAACAACTGCTCTCCTTGGAGTTTGCACTCGGAGATGCCCCACACCCTGCGGTGACAGGAGGACTGAGGAACCAGAGCATCTGGTTTGGTAGGAGATGGTGGAGGCTGCTCATGTTCCTCATGTCCTCGGTGCAGCAGTGGACCAAGCTGGGGCTCGTCCCATCACACGTGTGTAGGTCGGGGATGCCGTCAGCCCCCGCATCCGCAGGGAATGTGCTGTTGCCAAGTGCTTGGGTCTCGCTGGACTTGCTTTATGCTGCCGTAGTGAGATGGGATTTGCAAGTAGCTATAATTAGCAGCTGGATCCGGCTCCAGAGACCGCGGTAGGAAGCGCTGCAGTGTTGTCTCAACTCAGTGAGCTGGCATCTGCTCATCCTCGGGATCTTAATGGCAGGTTTGTCTTGGTGGTCAGCAAAGGTAGAGCGCTTCCCAGCAGGAATTTCTTGCTTATGCTGCCTTGCCCTAGACTTTGCCTTGCTTGTCTTAAAATGGTAACTTTTCTACAAAGCATAACATGACAGCTGTGAAATCTCTGCGCAGGCTGCAGCCGGCACGTCGGCTGGCTTTTATGTCAGGTCACTGGGTTTTTCTACACTGTCTGAAAGTGTCTGTGGTTATTGGGCCGTGCAGAGTCTTCCCGTTGCTCAAAATCCTTGGAGAAGGCTTCGGAGCGGGGGGGAAGAGAGGACCTGCTCCGAGGAGCTTGTGCAGGCGCCCACAGAGGACTCGGCTGTGCCACCAGCAGGCAGCATCTCTGCCCCGGCTTCACCGGGGGGGTCACGAGTGGAGGCTTGAAGGACAAGCAGGCGGACCTTCCCCGACCATCAGGAGAGCTTTCCTTGGACCACCACGTAGGACTCTTTGAGAATAGGGGGTCTTTACCAAAGTTCCATCTGCTGTGAAATTGTGCTTAATTTATTTCTCAAGACTTGCACTTTTCTTGCATGTCTTTCCCCGATTGTGAAGCCTGGCGTGATATTGGAGAAGATAAAATGCAGCACTTAAATCTTCCTGGATTAAGTGTAGCTGAGCTGAAATAGCTGAGGGGTATTCCCTTACAAACCAATCCCTGAAACGCACCAGAGCTGTCTGGGGTTGAGGCGTGATGGTAATGGGTACTGTCAGGTGTCTCGGGCAGAACAGGGTAGCTGCAGGTAAATGTACGGCTTTAAAACACAAACTCTTCTCCCTGGTACAGGCAGCAGCCATTTTCTGACTGCAAGAGCCCAAAAAAGCAGCTTTGTGGTTTAAAAGATGGCTCCAACCTAGAAAATGTGTGGTTTGACTGTCCGGGGAGCTGTTTCTCAGTGCCTTGAGTTAACAAAACCACAATTTTGTTTGCAATTCTCTCAATTTATATCCTTCTTCTGAAGGCATTGGGAAGACCTGCCGTGCTTGGGTTTGGAGCGCAGGTGGATCAATGACATAAGTCTCTGCAGCATCTGCTGCATGGGGATTTTCCAGGTCCCTGCAGGGTTTCTCAGCCCTCCTCAAAAACAAGCCTCTGCTGTGAAGAGAAACCGAGGAAGGACGTGGGGTTGCTTCAGAAAACTGTGCAGCAGGGCTGCAGCATCGAGCAGATCCCAAAGACCTTCCTTCTCAACATCTTGCCTCCAGCAGTAGCGTTGTGCATAAAATTTAGAGCATTTCTTCACCCAAAGGTAGGATTTTCCCAGCTGGATGACATGTCCATGCCTGGTGTGAGGATGCTGCCAGTGCTGTCTACGTTGCGCACGTTCCTTTCCATCTCCAGGCTTGGGTGTCAAGAAGCTCATCTGCAGATGGGTCAACATCACACCGGCAGACCAGCGACATGGTGGGAAGGGGAGCACAAGCCCGCTGCATCCCTGTGCCAAGAGCAAGTGGTTCTCCTCGATTTAGTACTCCATCCAGGACAGAAAGCTGCCAGTGGTTGCACAGGCTGCGAGCTCTTGCATGGACCTGGCCTCAGTGCAGGTTCAGGCAGGGTTTGTAGGATGGGCTTCCTTCTGGGTTGCCATCTTTTAAAAACCACAGCTTGACGAACTGTTCTGCTTTGAGGTCGAAGAAGGGTTATTTCAATGTATTGGCACAGGCAGCTCGGGCAGAGGAGGGCTGCGACCGTCACTGCTGGAGTGGGCAACTCGGGTGGCACTTGTCCCTTTTCAGCAGATGAACCCAAGCACTGAGGGCTTCCCACAGAGGAAGGATGTGGAGGATACATATAAAACCCATGTAGCTCCAGGAATGCCGTTTTGGCATTTCTGATATTGGCAATAAATAAGCTCTGCTCCTTGTTGCCTCCTCCATCTGCTGGTAGCAGAGGACTGAACATTTCTGCTTCCTGAGCGGCTGCTCCCGAGATCTAGAAAATCCTCCACAAGCAGCCAAAGTGACCTCTGAAAGCACAGGCTTCTCCTCTGCCTGCCTGCCATGGAAGGACTTGTTCTGAAACAGCATTTGGTGTCCTTTACACCTCCGTGGTGTGTTCATCTAGAAATGGGCATCTTGGTACTGCCAATATCCCAAGGTTGGAACGGGGCCACCCATGGCTTAAACAATGTTTTTATAGGTTAAGTCCATAAAGCTTGGTCAATATTTAATGCTGAGATAACTAACCATGGGAAAAGTTTTTCAAAGAATGTGCTGGGTTCTCAATGGCCGTATCGACCCACTCCTTTCTGATGTGTGCTCCCAACTGACTCTTGGAGTGAATGCCTGGAGTCAGGAGCTTCTTCTGGGTTAAGGTCCAAGGGCTGGAACACCTCTGCTATGGAGAAAGGCTGAGAGAATTGGGGTTGTTTAGCCTGGAGAGGAGAAGGCTCCAGGGAGACCTTCTTGTGGCCTTTCGATACTTAAAGGGGGCTTCTAAGGAAGATGGAGAGACACTTTTTACCAGGACAAGGGGCAACGGTTTTAAACTGAAAGAGCATAGGTTTAAATGGGACATAAAGAAGAAATTTTTTATGCTGAGGGTGGTGAGACCCTGGACCAGGTTGCCCTGCAAAGGTGCGGATGCCCCATCATTGGAAGTGTTGAAAGGTCAGGTTGGACGGGGCTGTGAGCAACCTGATCTAGTGGGAGATGTCCCTGGTCATGGCAGGGGGGTTGGACTAGATGATCATTGAAGGTCCCTTCCAACCCAAACCATTCGATGATTCGATGAAGTTTTTGCTCCACTACAGGAAAAAAAATTAGGAGGAATTTGTTGAAGCCTGGAGTCTGCTCCCTGGCTGCTGTTACCGCATCAGATAGTCTGCCTTAACTTGATCTAGATCAGCCCTAAATAGCTGCATCATTCCTCCCATCACTGAAGGGCGAAGAGGATGGTCTGGAAGCCCTCTGCCCTGCCAGTCCCCAGCACTGCGGGGACATCATCCCATACCCAGGCCACAGCATAGCACTGCAAATCCTTTTCTTCCTGGTGTTTTATCCACAGGGTGTTTTGTACAAGCGTTCATGTGTACAGCCGACGGGCAGAGCAGGAGGTCAGGGAACGAGGTCCCCCCCTGCCTCCGGTGGCCAGGAGATCTGGCACGGGCTCTGCCTGCCCTCAGAGCAGGCTCAGAGGAATCCCACTCACTGCTACAGGGATGCTGCCATCCCGGGGAAGGGAAAGTTTGAGGAAATTGTAGGTATTATTGAAATGGAGATTTATTTTTTTTTTCCCTCTTATTTGCTGCCTGTAGCAGAACAGCCACATCCCTGCTGTTTCCCTCTCCGTGCTCATTTCTTTCTTCCCTCCTCCCCCATAAGCCTTGCAGAGGAGGTCACTGGGTTATTTTTCAGCAGATGTCAGATTCCACCTTATCAAACGAACCCAGGGAGATCCGAGGCGGTGACCTTCAATGGATGCCGCTTTGACCACAGCCTTGACCTGCTGCCAGGTGTGCACCAGCAGACCACGGCATGGGCTTCTAGGGCCACCTCGAGGGCTTTTACGTAGACCTGCTCCAAACTGCTGTTGCTTTGGCCTCCACGACAGAGCGCAGAAGGTCAATATAGTTTTGCTAATAGGTGCAGCGCATCTTTGCTTTGCTCTCCTGTGTCCTCTCGCTTCCCCTTTTCACCTTCTGTTGGGACACACCTTGCCCAATAAAAGGATTCATGTCCTCAGGACATGGGACAGTCCAGCATCCAGGTGAGCAGGGCTGGGGCTCCAACTCCCTTTTCCACCCAACAGCCTTCAGGCAGTCCATTTCAAACAGCTGAATGCATCACAGCTGCGTTGCTGTGAAGGTTTTTGGTTTAATGGTTACCAGGCAGCCCTCCGGCTTCATACTCTTCTGCTGGTTCCATGAGATCCTAAATTTCACAAACCTTGTAAGGCATGATGCTGGGGAGGGTACTAATTAGAACCATCAGGGCTGGAGGGAGACAGGCAGCTTCATCTGCAGCATGGGAGGCAGGGTGGGAATGGGCTTTCAAACTGTAATTAAAGCCGAGAGCTCTCTGCAGGAAATCACTTTCCAGGTCATGCGTCTTTCTCCATTGCTTTCACATGCTGCAAGCAGATTGTGCCTTGCACGGAGGCTGCACACAAAGCCGAGCTCCCAAATTCACTGTCTTCCAACGTCTTCTTGTCTTGTTTTATCCCTGTTATCGACTTAGCTGGGGTCATTCCCACCCATGCCATGACAAAAGCCCAGCACTCTTGCTCTCCCAGTGAGATTCTCATCTGCTGATGCTTGGCATCACCATGGATTTCTCCTAATGTTGGTCAAAGAGCAACTCAGTTGGACTAGATGATCGTGGTGGGCCCCTTCAAACAGAAATATTCTATTCTATTCATGCCTTTATTTAAGTTTTTCACAGCACCTCTAAGCAGGTCATGAGGATCATAGAAGTCAATTGGTTAACCTGTGTTTCTGCTGCTGGGTATCCATGTGGATGTTGGGTGAGTGGCCTATTGTGATCACCTACTGTAGGTGACCAACAATTGCAGCCTTCTCTTAAATATTGAGAGAAGATTTAATGTTTTCACAGATGCTTCTGCTCGCCTTGTTACCAGAAACTCAAGTATTGAACCACTTCTGGGTGGATTTTGTGGTTGGTGTTGGCTCCTCTGGCCAGGGGTCTAGAGAAATTCATAGAATCGTAGAATCACAGAATGGTTTGGGTTGGAAGGGACCTTTAAAGGCCATCTAGTCCAACCCCCCTGCCATGAGCAGGGACATCTTCAACTAGATCAGGTTGCTCAGAGCCCCGTCCAACCTGACTCTGGAATGTTTCCAGGGATGGGGCATTGCCTGGCAGGGAGCAGCAATGCCCTTGGTCAGCCGGAGCATGACGGACATCTTTGCAGGCATACACCTTCTCCAGCTGTGATCTCTCAGCATCCCCTTTTTGTCTGGATATTTGATTTCCCCCAGCTGGGAGACTGTCTCACTCGACTTCTTTTGGCTTCAATTTTCTTTCCCCCTTGCCAGTGCCTCAGGCGCACGGGTGCTGGCCGTGCCAGGTCTCACCTCACCTGACCGGGTGGGTTTTACACCAGATGAAATGTTTAACATGATGCTGTTCAGAAACCCATCTTCTTGATGGGTGTCGTGGACTCCTCCATTAATTTGCATTCACTCACCGTGCTCCTGCGTGCTTATTGCCATCAAAGCGGTAATGATGTGAGCCAAGCTCTTGGTTGATGAACCATCTGAAAAAGTACACGGATATTTGGTGCCAACTGTGAGCGGAAAATGCGTTTCCAGTATAAAGTTAACAGCATCTCAAGATTTAACTCGCCTTCCTCATACCATTCTCAAATATTTTAGAGAAAAATGTTCATATCTTGCATTTCTTGCTCTAAGCCAGGGTGGAAGATGAAATCGAGGACAAAGCGCTCGGTCCTGTTTCTTTTTAATATCCTCTCTTTGAATTCTCTACTGCCCGCTGCAAAACAGGACTTCGGATTAGACGGATATTTGTCTAATGCAGCCAAGTGCTTACGTAGATTGTCAGACCCAAAATGCAGTTTACGTAACTGCAAAGAAAACCATCTTTTAACTTTTATTAGAAGCAGTGGCTGTAATTAAGAGTATGAAGCCTTGCAGGCCAATGATTAGAACAGAGGATTAGGCGCTGGGATTTCATTTCTATTCCTGGCTTTGCCATCGAGCTGTGCTATTTCAGTCAAGTCACTTTCCCTTATTTTAAAACTAAAGCAATGCTGCTCTCCGAGCCGCTGTGAAATGGTGCCACTTCCTATTCTAGGGGGGAAAAAATCCTTAATTTTTTTTTTTAATTTATTAGATGGTTGCTGTTCTGCCAGAGGTTCCCATGCTAAAGCTGCCAGAAGAAAACGTGTGTCTATACTGGAGCTTTTGCAATCCACAGTTTAGGGTATTAATGGAAAATCACCTTTGAAGCATCCTCGACCCCAGCTGGGAGAAGGTCCACACTGGGAGAGGGCTCCCACTGGGAAAAATGCAAAGCTGCCCTTTGCAAACACCGCCAGCTCCGGTGAGAGGCGGCGCCAGATGTGCCGCTCCTCCAGATGTGCTGCTGGTCCTCCTCGTAAGCAGCTACTGGCATTTCATGCTCCAGGGTTGGTGTCGGTGCTCCTGCTCCTGATACTTTCTACAGTTTTGAGGTTCACTGCTCCTTTTTGCGCCCACCAAGGGTTGCGTCGGTATCGTGCTGGGGAAATGTGGGTGTTGCAAGTACCGGAGCCGATGGACCTTGCAGTGCGTGTGCCCTGCGTGTGCTGAGATGAAGCAGTGCAGCCTCACTGGACAGCAAATGTTGGGAGCCTTTAGCAGCACCTGCTGTATCTCGGTAGCATGTTGAAAAACTTGCCCAGGCATTCATCTCAGCAATTGTCATAAAGGACATTTGGCAATCAGTTTTGGAATCTGGCTCCAGCATAATTAGGCATGTACAAGATCCCATTAGTCATGATCCCCATTAGGGGATTAGTCCGGAGTCCTGGATCCCAACTGCGTTTGGGCAGGTGATGTGGGGGTTGGTGCAGGAGGATGGGAGCCACTCATCTTGTGGCATTTTAATTTGATTTTTTTTTTTCCCTCCCCTTATTAAGCTGTCTTAATTTCCTTGATCAGGGCAGCGTACGGCTCAGGAGCAACTGTCAGGCTGTGAGCATCCCTCCAGCTCTGGCAGGCAACAGGGGCTGGAGCTGCAAGAGCTCGACGTGTTTTTCTGGAGCCTGTTCTGGTACAAGCACCAGGCTTGTCAGTGCATGGGGTTGTTCTGGAATAGCTCCAGCATCTGAAAGTCAAGATTTCTAAGCTGCAGCCTCAGGCTTCCTTGAAGAGCCACAGAGATCTGGGGTTAGTGGAGAGATCTCTTCCCATGGCAGGAAGAAGACCGTGTTGATGTTTACTGTCTCTCAAAGTAGACTAACAAGTTACAAGGCCTCCTTTTTCTGGAGTAAGCATTCAGATTGACATTTATTGAGGAATAACCATTTTGTTTGCATTTAGCATAATCCATAAAGCATTTTTGTCACACCTTAGTCTAATGCAAATCATAGAATCATAGAATGGTTTGGGTTGGGAGAGACCTTCAGAGGTCATCTAGTCCAACCCCCCCTCAATGAGCAGGGACATCTTCAACCAGATCAGGTTGCTCAGAGCCCCGTCCAACCTGACCTGGAATGTTTCCAGGGATGGGGCATCGACCACCTCTCTGGGCAACCTGGGCCAGTGTTTCACCACCCTCGTTGTAAAAAATTTCTTCCTTATGTGTAGTCTGAATCTCCCCTCTTTTAGGTTAAAACCATTACCCCTTGTCCTATCGCTACAGGCCCTGCTAAAAATTCTCTGTCTTTCTTATAAGCCCTCTTTAAGTACTGAAAGGCCACAATAAGGTCTCCCCTGAGCCTTGTCTTCTCCAGGCTGAACAACTCAACTCTCTCAGACTTTCCTCATAGGAGAGGTGTTCCAGCCCTCTGATCATTTTCGTGTCCCTCCTCTGGACCTGATCCAACAGGTCCATGTCTGTCCTGTGCTGGGGACCCCAGAGCTGGATGCAGTGCTCCTGTGCAGCAGTACTGCTGTCTCTAAATGTGGCAAAGCCCTCAAAGTCACAATATCAAGGGCACATGGTGGGGTGAAGTGTGCACAGGCAGCTCCTGCTGAGCACACGGTGTGGCATAAGGATGTCTTGACATATTTGCAATAATTTGATCATCTGCATGAATGTGAAGACGCTCAGCAATGATTTGAATTCATTTTTGGTGCATCGGTTGGACCACATTAAACACCTGCTCGACTGCTGCCATCCAGAATTGAAGGGCTCTTAGTTTGGTTTAGTTTAACTGACTCTAGGGGCAAATTCAGAGCCTGACTTACAGCGATTTTTAATTTTAGAGGAAGGTTAGGTTGCTTCTCGTAAAAAAAATGGGCCCAGAGAGCTAAGTGTATTGACTTAAGTACATCATTTAGTACAGCTTAAACAGGACTGGGATTTGGGTACAGAACCTTAGTGCTGCTTAGCCTTCCAACAGAAGCTGGAGTAAAGGGAAATATATTGAAAGGACTTAAAACACACTGTCTTGAGTAAGGATTTTGCTTCACCTGTTTGTCCACCTACAAAAGAGAATGGGATATTGCTGAATTTACGGTTGTACCAGCCTTGCCATGGTTTCGTCTCCTTTTCATGGAAGGAATAGCACATGGAGGAAGATGTAGTGTGCGTCTCTGGTACAGATGATGTACAGCCTCGCTGCTGTGGAGAGATGGGCTCCATATAATCTTGCCAGTTGTCTCAAGTTGTGATGAACCAGTGCTCATCTTGGTTTAAATATGTCTCCTTACATCTCTTTTGGTCTTCAACTTGGTTCTTGCAGAGGCGCAGGCTTTGGCCATGTTTGCCAGTTTTTTTTAAATAGAAGGCAACTGAGGTGTTAGGAAAGAAATGATTGGGTTGGGAAGGAAGGGGCTACTCAAGGGAGTGCCAAGCTGAGGGTGGCATTAGCAGGAGTATGGTGGCATCTGCAAGGGTGGCAGCCAAGGGAAAAGCAACCTGCCCACAGCTCTAGGGAATTAAAGGTTGGTCAGCATTACCTTGATCGTGGAACGAGGCCTCCTGGAAGCCATTTCTGTGGGCATGGATGACGCAAAGGTGGTTGGGAATGGCCAGCATGGATTTACCAAGGGTGAATTATGCTTGACCAACGCGATTGCCATCTGTGATGATATGACTACATATCTGGATGATGGGAGCATCTGCCTTGACTCTAGCAAGGTTTTTGATGTATCTCACATGGCATCCTTGTGTCCAAGTTGGGACATTAGAGTCTAGACAGGGACACTACTAGGTGGGTAAAAAACTGGATCATCAGGCTCAGAGGGTGGTGGTTAATGGTTCATACCCAACCTGATGGTTGGCTGCAAGGGAAGCTCCTCCCAGGCCCATCCTGGGACCTATCCTGATCCATATCCTTATCAATAACCTGCAGAGGAGGCAGAAGTCACCCTCGTCTGCAGACAAGCTGCTCTGCTTGAGGGCAGGGCTGATGTTCAGAGGGACCTGGAGGAGTGAGGACAGGCTGGGAAGAACCCCCTGAAGCTCAGCAAGGCCAGAGGTAGCAGTCGGGATGGACTAACCCTCTCTGGGCAGTGGCTGGCTGGGTAACAGGTCTGCTGAGGACCCAGGAGTCCTGGGGAGCTCTACGCTAAATGCAGGTGAGCAGCGTGCATTGGTAGCAAGGGAGGCTGGTAGTATCCTAGGCTGTAGCACCAGGCCCATAACTGGTAGATCAAGGGAAGCAATTATTCTTCATTAGACCACAGCTGGGCAACTGCATGTAGTTTTGGGCTCTCCAGGACAAGAAAAACTTGATAAACTTGAGTGAGTCCAGTGGAGAGCTGCCAGGATGGTCAGGGGCTGGAGCACATGATGCGTAAGGAGAAGATGAAGGAGCTGGGCTGACTTAGCCTAGAGAAGAGGTTTTTGGGGAGACCTCAGGGCACCCTTCCGATACCGAAGCAGCACTGCTGTAGCAGGACCAGTCAGCCTTTTGGTTAGAGCAGGTTTTGCTTTCTGTGATCAGCTTCTTGCCAATTTCTGGGTATGATTTTACCCATCAGGACTTCTGGCATGCAATTCAGTCCCCATAGATCCATGTCTGTGCAATCCCTTAATGCCATCTCCCTCCTCCCCTCCAGAAACTAATTTGGATTGAGCTTTCTAGACTATCCCCATACCAGCAGAATTCAGGAGGTTTTTAAGGTGCTGCTTTTATCTAGTAGCACTTCTGCAGACGTTCATGGGAAACCCATGGTGGTGGTTTGGTACCTACGTCTCTGCAGCCAGGGCAGAAGAGCAGCTTGTACCTGTGCTTGCAGCTCAGTTTGCAGCTGGTTGAGTCTTGATTTAAATGGTGAGCTGTGTTGAGATGTGTAAGCAATCAGGGGCTGCTGAAGAACAAGTGTATGTTCCCTTCTGCTCCGTCCTTTTTTGGGGCAGGACAGCAGCCTTTGGCTGAGGTTGGTTGAAGCTCTCAGCCCACCCCAGTGAAGTCTGGTGGGAACATCATAGGAAACCCACCTGTGAAAGTGTTTTTCCTTGATTGCCTTGCTTCAGTTTTCGTTCAAACTGACCGATCGTTGATTTAGGCTCCTTTAAAGCAGAATAATAGGCCTCTGGTACTATGTTAACTAAACCAGTGAAGGAGGAGGAGGAGGACCTCTTTGCTTCCTCTTTGCACCCAACAGTGAGAGGTGCTATCACTGCAACCTTTTATGTGACTGTTCATTTTTATGTAGGTTGTCCTACAACTTTTTCCCAAAATCAGCACAGAGCCTTAGCTTCTGGTAAGCCAGGGCAAGCTGAGTTTGTAGGGGCTTTTGCTGTGAAAAAAAAACACTTTGCTTCCCGTTTGTGCGGCACAAAGGCAGGCAACGGTAACGACAAACTAACGGGATCATTTTCTTCTCTGCAGAGGTCTCCTCGATGCAGCCGGGCTGTAGCAATGCCAATTTTCCTTCTGCAGAGGAGTTTAGGCTGGAAGGAGTACAGACAGCAATGGGTCAGCTCCTTGAAGCCTGACAAAATTGCTCTGAGGGCTTTGGTCTCTTCAATGCAAACTTGAATGCAGTTGTAATCATCAGAGTAAGCTTGATGTGAAGACAGAAGTGTGGGACTGCTGGGCTTTGGGACTGCTAAAATCAGTGCCTGTAATGTCTTTTGGACATCCTCAACCCCCTGGTATGGAGGGTACCGCTGCACCCCCCCGGGCAGGGCACTGCTGGCATCGGGACAGAAATAGACGGAAGAAAAGTCATTAATCTTCCAATTTATCTCCTGGTAAGGAGTGTGCTCCCACACTCAGGGTTTATCAAGGGGTAATGTTTCAGGAGCTTGTGCTTATAGTTTTTAAAGTAGCAAAGGCAGGGATGCTCGGAGAGCCTTCCTGGGCCAGGCATGGGCACGCAGGTAATCCCGCACTTTGGTCTGATTCTGCCTGCACCCAGGGAGCTCTGGGAATACATCAGGTCTCCTGGGAGGGGGTGAATATGACAGCAAAACAAAATCGCCAGCTGAGCCTACCAGCGGCAGCAGGATTTCCACTCTGCCTCTGCTCTGGGAGCAAGTAGATATCCTCCAGAGATGCTCGATGGTTTCCAGCCACCTGGTTCATGGGAAGCAGGCATGATGCTCTGCTAGGGGAGGATTCGGACTTGCAGCATCAGCAGGGCTGTGCTTGGGATGTCAGCAGAGCAGCAGGAGGGAGGGAAGGGGTGTGCATTGGCAGATTGCGGCTCAGGGACCCCCGACCCCTCTGAATCATCCCCTTCCCTCCTGCACCGTCCCCCAAACACCCACTTAGTCCCGTCAAGCACCAAAGAAACTGAAAGCATCGGGTGACGATTGCTGCTGGCTCATTCCCTCTATTCCAGGTGCCAGGATCAAGCTCCACGTGTCCCTTTTCGGATGCTCCTCCATCCCTTTGGTGATTTCGGCAGTCACCGAGGACGGGTGGTTTTGGCAACGTGCCCATGCCAGGCGAAAAGCACCCGAGAGCTGTTTGCAGCCACAGCTGATGGAGCTGTTGCTACAGAGATCTTGCCAAAAACAGCCTCCAATCAGCTCCCAGCACCGGTCTGATGCTGAGCCCCACTCAGAGCCCGGCGAGCCGGGGAAACGATAAATAGGTGTCAGCTTTGCCCATGCGTTCAGTCCTGCTGGGGACAGTGATTCACAGCAGTTGCAGGGCTTATTATTTCCCCAAGTCTTTTTCAAAGCATTTGCGTTTTGTGCCACCTGTGCAAATGTGGCATTTATCCTCCCTTCTGCTATTTCCGACCTTCCCTCTCATCCCACCCCATACCTGGAGGTGTGTTCCAGGCAGAACCATCGCTTGGTTTCCTACCATCCTTCCTCCTGCTCGGATCCTGCTGCGAGCAGAAGGCTTTGAAGGACCAGCTATGGCTCAGTGGGCAGCACTGACCTATGCCAAGCTGTGTCTAGGTTCACATCTGGCCTTACAGAGCCTTGTTTCCCGGGTTGGGCTTAAGATCAGGATTTGGAAGGTGCTCTTTTTCTCCCCCAAAAAATAATCAGTGTTGTCTGTCTGTCTGTCCCCACAGCCATGGGGGGGTGCTGCAGATGCTGGCATCCAGCAGAGATGGAGACAGGCCATTCAGGTATCAGGAGGACCCCTCAATAGAGGAAAGGTATTTTAACCTCAGGGAAGTGTGCATTTTCATCGCATCATCCAATGGTTTGGGTTGGAAGGGGCATTTAAAGACCATCTACTCCAAGCCCCCTGCTATAGGCAGGGACATCTTCAACTAGACCAGGTTGTTCAGAGCCCCGTTCAACCTGACCTTGAACACTTCCAGGGATGGGGCAGACTCTTGGTTCCTGTTTTGCCCCAACTGCGGTGGGATATACCCAAATGTACGTTGGGTGCACGCTGTGGGAGTGGAGTGGTGAGAGCTCTTCTCCCAGCAGAACGGACATTTAGGGTCACTTTCTCCGCTGCTAAAAGACCAAAGTGGTGAGCTTCAAGCCATTGGGTGTCAATGCAGATCTCAGCCCACATTTAGACATGATGAGCTGTTTAAAGCTGTTCCTGTAGTGTACTTGGGTGTAAGTGGGATGATCCAGAAGAGCTTTCACAGATGCTCCAGCTCCCTTGCAGCCAGGGTTGCTGGAGTATTTGGGCAGAGATGCTTTTCTGCTGCCAGGCCCCCAGGTACTTGCGAGGCTTTTTCCTTCACCCTTTCTCCCCAGATTTTTTCCATGGATAAGGCAGATGAGCAAGGGATCAATTGGTTTTCCATGCAGATCCGGACAGCATGGGCTAAGGCATACACATCTCTCCAGTGTGACACATCCACCATGCCCCTCATGGGAGGGGACGAGCACAGCTGGGGAGAACAGCAATCCACCCCCCCCATCCAACTTCCATTTCATAACCTGCCTTCATCTTGAATCAAACGGGTTTCATTTCCCATCAGCAGTAATTATCCCCGTCCACACTAACTCAGGATCCTCTGGCATGTCTGGACCGTCTCCGCCGAGGTTTCTGCTCAGACGGAGTTGACGGCTGAGCGAATCCATCCCGCCGAATGCCCGTCGAGATGCAGGGAGAGCAAAGATTCAGGCTGGAGCCAATGCCAATGCCTGGAGGCAGTGTGGTGGGAGCCAAGCAGGGGATCTCCGCAGGGATCTGCGGGAGAACGGGGCGGTGGTTGCACAAACCCAGGGGTGGCCGAGCCGGCTGTGCTTGCTTCTCCAAGACAAGCTGAATTTCAGGGGGTCATTAAAAGTCACTCACTGAGATTTCAGCTTAAATGAATAGCTGCTGGAAGCAGCAGGCGTGGAGCTTGCTGGAGAGCCAGGGGCAGGCTTGCCAGCTATTTAATATTTAAGCAGCAGCCTTGTTAGATTCCTGCTAGCCCAGCTTTGCATGGGCAGTGATGGAATGGAGCATTTGTCCCCTACCCTTTGCCTGCCCCCCAAGTAAGCTATTTTTTCAAGGTTTTTAAGCCAGCGCCTTATGAATTATGCTTGACAAAGGTCAGACTAACAGAGCCACTGGATTAAAAGGAAGACATTTTTTACGATGAGGGTGGTGAAACACTGGAACCAGCTGCCCAGAGGGGTGGTCGATGCCCCATCCCTGGAAATATTCAAGGTCAGGTTGGATGGGGCTCTGAGCAACCTGATCTAGTTGAAAATGTCCCTGCTTATTGGAGAGGGGTTGGACTAGATGACCTTTAAAGGTCTCTTCCAGCCCAAACCATTCTATGATTAAGGTGCTTTCTGCAATACCTATCTCTATCCAGTGACTTAGGGCAGCTGCTTTTCATGCCTATTAGCTAAATTTAGATGGTGGAGCAGAGTTGACTCGTGCTCTTCTATGCAGTGACCCCACTGTTGCGGGAACGAAGCAGCAAAAGGGTTTTGCTGGTGGGACTTTGCAGCCCGGCACATATTTGACCTGTGCTTGAACGCAGCTCAGCGTGCACGGGCATCAATCGTAGGATGGCTTTTGCTGTTGGTCTTGCTGAAGTTGGTGGGATGATCAAAGGACCTTAGTTACACTGAAAAGGCAAATAGGCTCTTCGCCTCCCGAGAGCATCGGTCTGCCTGCACCCTGCACAGCTTGCTGTGCCTCTGAACCACGGCTGCAGGGTTTGTATCTTCAAGCAGGGCTTTTCCAGGCTCCACACCAGTAAGGATTTCCCAGGATTAGACTGAAATGATGATTTGCTGGGGCTAAAGCAAGGCCTAAGCAAAGTCTGGGTAGTGATCTGTGCAGTTCTTTACGTGCCATATCATGCTCACAGGGCGTTCATGCCATAGCTGATGGCACATCTGAGTCTAGGTCACCAGGAGGACCTTTGTCTGCAGAGGCATCGTCCTGGTGGTGCTGCTTGAAGGTCTGCAAGCTTGAAGGCCTGCAAGCTTTAAGGTCTGCAAGCTTTCGGCCCCCATGACTGCTCCTTTCTGAAACCATGTAGATCTTTGCTTTTATGGGTCTGAGTCTGATTGCCACAAGTCTGCGTGGTTTGACAAGTTTCCATGCTCCTGCGGCAAAAGGAATGTGATATTTTTGCTCAGTTTGGACAGGAACATTTTCTTCCCCAGAGGGATTTGCTGCCTGTAGTTAAGCTGTTTCCCAAATCTGAGCCAACTCTCCCCAGCTAACCAGCCCCTGGCCTGGCATGGAGGCAGGACAAGTCTTGAGCTGCTCTTGGTTTTGTAGGCTGCACAGATGTCACAGCACTCCAACTTGCTCCAGGCAGGACCCTCAGCTTCTTGCAGAGGTCTTTCTCCACACCAGGCTCCAGGTTTCAGCAGGAAAATGAACAGGCAAAGGAGACTGGTTTTATTTATCGGAAAGACCAAGGATTAAATCTTGGCTCTACAAGCCAAGGCTCAGCGTGTCGAGTCCAACTAGGATGGGGAAGTGCTCCTTGATCTGTCCCTCCTCCACCTCCCGGGGACGTGGACCCTCGCTGCAGAACCAATCCCCTCCCTCACCTGGTCCCAGGTGGGGTGGTGGCATCTTTGACCCTTCTCTCCCTCAAGACATCACAGCTTCAGGGAGAGGCACCTTCAGCAAATGGCAAATGACATGCAGCGTCACAGCCTGTCGTCTCTGTGCTTTTGATGACAACACACATGTCGTGCTGACCTCAATGCTTCATTTCCACAATTAATGCAGCATAGCCTTTGGCAGCTCCCCGACCACCATCATGTTGAGCTTCCATGTTTGCAAGCAGGGTCTAGTCTGGGCACCATGTGCACCAAATGCTTCACCTCCTGGCCTCAAAAGACAAACTAGGATGGTGCATGCTGTAATAACTTGGAGATGGCTTTTTGTTCTGGAAGGCTTCTTTTAAATGCCCTCTCATCCCCAAAATCTCCCCTTCAAGGTGAAGGGACCCTACCTGCCTGCTCTGTTCAACACAGGAGGTGTGGAGATGCCTGGCCCACCCTGACCATGGCTCCCAGTAGAGATGGAGCAGATCTCTGCATCTCAGACATCAGTAACCCTGAGACCCAGAACCAAACATGGGTCTGCAAAATGTCTTCCAATTATTGAAGATGAAACAAAACATTACAATTTGATGTCTGCGAACTTCAGCATCCCTCAGGACCTATGTCTTCCAGAACAGGTTATCTGGTGGAAGACTGCCACCAGTTCCTTGATTGTCTCCTTCTTTTAGCATGATACTTCTTTCCAACGTGAGCCACACCTCTGGTTTTAGGGACACAGGTCAGCTAGCCAGGATTTTTTTAGCTTGGCAGTCTACGTGCTGTGGCCTTGTGGCATCTTTTTGTTCCGAACTTGCTAAAATCACCCCCAAAATAATGAGTGGGACCTTAGCAGTGGCAGCGGAGGGGTGAGTTTTCATCTCCTGTAAGATGCAGAAGAGCAGAGGGGATGTCCCAGGTGTTATGTTGCTGTGTTCATCCTGACCTTGAAGGTTGCAGCTCGTGGTGTTGCAGATGGATGTGATCCTTGACATCAATCTCATTTGCAGCTTCACTGGTAGGAGCTGATTGCAATGATAACTAAGCCAAGTCTGACTCATCAGTACCTGAATGAGGAGCAATGCCACCCACAGTGTGCCGGCAGCAATTTTACTCCTGATCTGGCTCTGCTGGTGGGATGGATTTGAAGCTCTCCAGTTGATCTCGATCTTACCGCTCTGCCTGGCATTTTTGGACCATGCGGTAGCGTAAAGTATGAATTGTATGTCAGCGAGACCTTGCTCGTAGTCTGAGGTTTTAATCGATTTATCTCAAAAGGAGGAGGTGGCAGCCTAAGAGAACTTTCTTTAAAGATTACGGGGTGTTAATGTATGTCAAGTCAGCGTGTGTGTTTGAGAGCAAACTGTGTTAAACTGTTTCATCTCACCAGCCTCATGGGCTGTCCCTGCTCCTGGGCATGTTTTGGAGCTCCAGTTTCTGCACCGGGATAGAAAGTGCAGAAGGATCTGCCTTAAGACAAGGGTTGTACTGTACCGTGTGCTGCACGAAATACCAAATTGGGAGCAGAATCTCTCTCCTTAGATATTTCATCCAGGTTTTGAAGCCAGATGTGAATAACCTCCATTCACCTATGAGCTCACACATCCCTCACCTCCTGCATCCAGCTGGCACGGGCCAGAATATCACAATATTAAAAGCCGCATAACTCTGCAGCCACTTCAACAGCCTTTGCTGTGTTTGGAAGAACCTTTGCACGAAAGCATCTGAAATTCCAGCAGCTGTGCGTTGGCCGAGGAGCAGCTGACGTCGTTACTGGGAATTTACGGTCAGCTTGTTTTCTGGTAATTGGCTGGCCAGATGCTTTTGGTGCTGCTCTGTGCTCCTCAGATCCTCTCTGTCAGGTGAGTATGAGAAGAGACAGAGATTTTGGGAGCCAGAGCCTGGAGGAGACTTCATCCCCACCTTGCTCCCAGATTGCTGTTGCCTTTAGCAAGGAAGGTTTCCCCTGAGATGCAAGGAGACATGCTCGGTGCCCTTACTTGCAAGTGTTTTGAAAAATATCAGGCCAGAAGGAACGGCTGATGACCAGGTGAATTTTTTTTTTTATTTATTTTTTTTTGGAGGGGAGGGGAAGAAGTGAGGTGTACAGTGGGTAGAAAACTTCTGGAATTTGTTGCGATGAGAAGCTGTGGAGGCTGATATTGCTGCATGTTCAGGAAGGGATTAAAAAATTCAAGGCAACCAGTCCATAAACATCTCTGAAGTGGGTACCTTGGAGGACATCTCCCTGCTGTGACCCCAAAACAGGGACTGGGTGCTGTGGGGCACGAGGGCACGGACCACAGGCAGCGACCGGGGTCATGAGCTCTCTATAAGCAGCATCTCTTGCTGCCATGGTTTGAAGCAGAGTACTGGGCTGGAGACACCATTGCTCTGACCCAGGAGGACGTTTCTTACCTTGCAGATCTTTCCAAAAGGTCCATGAAGTAGGGCAAATGGACAGATTTTGCGTAGGGAAGCTAAAGTGGTCCTGAAGTCTTTGGTTCCTGGGGAAACCTGGAGAAAAGGGGAGTCTCCTTTCAGCTCCAACAGCACAAGGGATCCACACAGATGGCATAGTCGTTGAAGGTTCTCCAGGCCATGGTTGGGCAGGGATGCTAGCACCAGAAGAGTAACCTGTTTGCCATGAGGGTCTTTCCCTTGCTCAGTTTTGATCACAAGAACTTGCCTGAAGAAGACCTTCCTTGAGGTCTTTCCCTAACGTCCATTGGCTTTCTCTTTAGTAAACATTAGGTATGGACTCTTTCAGCAGCAGGGCTCTTCATTACGAAGCTTTCTGAGCATTAATTCCCTTCCACCCAGGGCTTTGCCCGTTGGGGAGGAGATCTTGGAGCCATGGATCTGGGTACAGCACCGGGTGTCAGAGCTGATGCCTTTCTCTTGAACGCCCGTTTCCACTGGCCGTTGTGGAGGAGGAGGAGCATTCATTCACATGCACTCGAGAGGAAAAAGGGATTAAGCAATTCAACAGTCATAATTTCAGGGCTCAGAAGTCTCATTAAAATTAGCTTTGACAGAAGCTTAATTTTACTGCCTTTTGCATGAATAAAATTTTTGAGGTCTATCCTATTAAGATTTGTTTCTTTTCCTTTTTTCTTCTTCCGAAACCAACATCTGATCTGAATTTTATTAACACAAGCATCTTAATGTGTACGTAGGGGGGGTTTAACACTGTTTCTTCGAAAACTGCTCAAAACAAAGTTATTTCTCCAGATGTTTGCTGTTATGTTTCAATGCAGAGCAAATGTCTAATAATTTGCTCAGTGCCCTGTGTTTTCTGAATGAGCCTGATTATTTGCACATCCCCACAGTGAAGGACTGTTAAGGCAAAAAAAAGACCTTTCCTGTGCTCATTGAGCAAATATTGGCAAGTATGAACAATATTGGAAAGCGTCCTTAGACAAAGACTGATACCTGGTCACGTGCCTTGTTGGGAGGTGTTGGAGGGTCTCACCATGGACGCTAGGCTGTTGGGTGAGCATGAAGCCAAAGGGAATGTGGAGCAAGAGTGGGTTTGCTTTTATAGGACAGGCTTTAAGCTGGTGGTAGTCCAAAAAGTAGCATGTCAGTGCCATCCTGCACCTCCACGTGCTTTTTTCCACTTCTGTCCAACGAGTGCGCTCAGGTAAGGTGTCTCTCAGAACAGGTTGGTAGCTGTTGGTGCTGGGACCTTCTCCGTCTTCTGGAAGCAAGGGCTCTGCGGGCTCAGATGTAACAGACTGCAACGTGGTAGACGAAAATGTGCCAAAAAGGGCTTTTCTGGGGCTCGCTGCCTCTGCCTGTGTTGGCTCTGACCATCTGAGACAAGCGAGGAGCGAGAGCAATGCTCGAGGCACAAGGAAGGGCTGCACTTGGAAAGGACCATGGGTGGGACAAAGCTATGAGATGTTTAGGATCTGTCCAGGCACATCTACAGCTGTTCTTCACAAATAAGCATAGTTTAAGGGAGAAAGTGGTGTTTGCAGTGTTTGAAATGGAACTGGGGACCACAGCCATGGAGGGCTTGGTCATCATCTGCTAAACAACTGATTAATAGTTCGAACCCTGATGCGAGGAGGTGGGAGTAGGTCCCAAGCGCAGAGATGACTGGTGGGGACCAGGAGCCCATCTCTGTAGATGCATCTTCATTAATCCTAAAGTGAAGGAGACTTTAATAAGGGCACACGTGCGTCACAGTCACCGTTGGTAACTCCTTGTTCATTATTACTGTATTGCAGTTCATCGCCTTCCGGAGTGTTTGAGAAAGAATATGACATTTATCGTGATTACAGTGCGGAAGGTCAACTCCTCCACTACAGGTAGCCAAAATTTCCCTCTGGTATCGGGGTTGGGGTCTGCAACGTGGCCTTGGTGGTGAGGTGGGGGTGTGGGACAGCCCGTGTGCTGCTGGCTGACCTGTGGGAACGGGGCGGTGAGTAACGCTGGTGTTTCCTCTGTGCTCTTCTGATATTCCTCCCTATCCCCTTCCCTTCACGTGCTGAGGTTTTTAGCTTTACTACCACCCTTAAATAAACCTTAAGACAGATTTTGATGGTTCTTTGGAGCCGGGACCATCCATCCCCTTTAGGTGGTGGTCTTCGTTTGAGTGGCTCCTATCCATGACCAGAAACCAGAGCAGGACAGGAGGACCACCAGGCATGTCCAGTGATGGGGTCACACCTCAGCATGAGCTCCTGGTCTGTGGGGTTTTGTTAGTCTCCACCATCAGTACAGGACTCACCCGGTGCTGCTGATGTACCCCAATGCCTGCCATCATGGTGGGGTGGTGGCTTGAACATCTCTGCACACTGGAACCAGTTTCTAGGCTCTTTCCTAGGATTTTTACATTGACTATAAGGAGGTTCATGTGGATATGGATTTAATCCATCACCGCAGTGAGCCCAGCTGATTCAGAGTGGTGTCTCCGTAGGGCCCTGGAGGTGGGAAAGCCTCCTGAGAAATGAACCATCTCTTCCAGCCTGTGGGTCCAACTGCTTTCAGAGTCCATTTGTAAGACCGATATGAGCTTTCTCTTGCTTAGATCAGGATTTCAGGTGCTGAACCAAACCACCACCTCCAGCTTTCATGCATTTATGTCACTAGAGAATAATACGGTGTTGTGCTTGCCTTTGTTATGGCTCAAAATGCCCCTCTTAGAGTTTGCACAAGCAGTTCAGGTGTACAAATGCCGTGACTTCTCACTAGTACTAATGTGGACTAATGCCTTAAACATGGGCAAAAAATCACCAGAATTGAGTATGTCTGAGTAGATGATCAGAGGTGGGGAATGACCTTGTGCTGGGCTCCTGGAGCCTGGCCCAGCGCCTGCATCGCCACTTTCAAAACAACCTTTTTGCCTTCAAAACCCAAAGCAGTGTGAGCAGGGATGGATTTAGCGGGGCTGAGAAATTGCTCTTGATGCAGCCCAGATGGCTCCTTGGCCATCCTTTCTCAGTGTCCAAAGGAGGCATCTTAGCTGACCCACCTCATTCTGCCCTGGAGCATTCAGGAGATGTCCCCCTTGGTCACCACCTGCCAGGACGGAGGTGGTGGTGAGGCTCTGCAAACTCTGGGACCTCCCCACAAACCCAGACAGACCCATCTCGCCCTGACCCCATGCCAGCCTGCTCAGGGAGGGTTTTTGGTACCTACTGGCATCATCCAGATCAAATCAGGCAGGAACAGGGAGGATAAATGCCTGCACTGGATGCTTTTACTAGTATAGACCTGCAAACAAGTGGTGGCCTGAAGACTTTCTCTGTAACACCATGTTCATCCCAATTCCTACTTTTAAGACAGCAGGTCTATAGACTACGGTCAGATTTGGGGGTTTTGAAGTTGCTACCTGCCTGGTTGCTCTGGGCTTTGACGAATACCCCCAGTTTCTGGGTTTTTGTGGAGATGCAAGTGAGTTGAAGCACCTCTAGCTCTTGCTTTGCTTTCCATGCTGGTAGCGGGGACCGTGAGGGCGCGATGCTCTGCATTCCCTTCCCTCCTGCTCCGTGACAGCACGGGCTGGCAAGCTGGTCCACAGTGGCATGGTTTGCAGCAATCTCCATCCCGGTTCAATTCGCATTTGAGTGCAAAATCACCCAGCGGTGTTGGCCATGTGCCATTCTGCCTGCCCTGTAATTCACTGCTTCTGCAGTGGCCTCCCAGGAGCGTCAGAATTAATTGCCACTTAAGCAAGAGGGGGAAAAACAAGCTTTCTAGGAGGGGAAACAAATAGGGTAATGGTGTCTGGTGTTTATCCTCCCCAGCAGAATGCTCTCCTTGAGCATCGGGTGAGCTCAGAGAGACCTGCCCGTGGACAGCTTTACGCCGAAGCATCCCTTCTGCGTGCTGGGTGGATGCAATTCCCTGTCCGGAGGCAGGAGAAGTGAGGAAGAGTGGAATGGAGTGTGATTTGGCAGGCCTGGATTCACTGTTTGGTTTGGAAACAGGGTTTGCAGGTGCCTCCTCTGCTCTGCTGTTAGGCATTGAGCGTGCTTCGGTCGGAATTAGCAGCAGGAGCTGAGCCTGCGTCCAGGGCCGCAGCCAAGCGAGATGGAGCGGTGACAGGGACATGCCACTCTCTATCCTGAGCACTTTTTTTTCTGCAAACAGGATTAGTGATTCGGCACTGATAGGTTCTGACCCGCCGCCAGCTGGGTTGTGGCACGGGATGTGAGCTGCAATCGGAGACGAGGGACGATGCAGGTTTTGGGGACAACGGTCCCCACCCACCAGCTGGCCGATGCCCGCAGCCGCCCAAGCAATTAAAAGATTAAATTTCACTGTGGTTAGCACACATGACCTGTTTGCATCAGCATGTGCTTTGCTGCAGGAGATGCCTCCATCTTCCCGACCCCAACTTTACCGCCTGTAAAAACCCACGGACAGCCCTTGCCGCCCTCCCCCCAATCACTTCCAGCCAGGAAGCTAATTAGCAGCTTTGCTTAATTAGCTGAGAGTGGACTTCCTTCTGGAAGAACAGGTCTCAAGTGCCCTCTGTCTGGGGGCTGCCGAGTGAGATGGAGCAAGGAACCAACACAGCCTGGGGTGGATTTTTTTTAACCATGCGAGTGCCACGTGCACACCGCTCTGGCACTCATAAAAGCTGTAATCAAAGCTCAGTGGTCCTACCTCGCAATGGCAGGGATAATTTCATATCAGTGGGGTTAATTTTAAGGAGGAGGGCGCATGGCACATTCTGGAAATCACCCTGCATATAAAGGCATCTTGGTTTCAGCTTCTCCAAAGCTTAGCTGACAGCTCTTCCCTGGATGGACCAAGGCTGGGTAAATCCCAAAGGGTGCAAAGGGCATTTCTGGGAGGACGATGGTGGGCAGCACCCATGGCACAAGGGAGGCCACCTGGAAGCCCAACATTGGCGTCTACAACTGGATGGCTCGGAGGGATGCACACGTGGTCCCTTGTGGGAATGGGAATACCCTTGAGGTACCTCTGCCTGAAGGGACCAAGACTTGGGTGGGGAGAGCACAGTCCAGACACCTCTTTCTGATGCTCAAGGACAGGTTTTTGGGAAAGGCTGGTGCTCCAGCACCCTTGGCCAGGTTGCAACAAGATGGGGGAATCTCTCGTCTTCCCTCATGCTTCCCATGGGCCCATGCCAGTGCTGAGGTGGCAATTGTGAAACGGGCTGGCACCCAACCAGAGCCTTAAAGACTCCATCGCAGAGCGTGGTGCGGGCTGAGCCCTCAAGCACTTCCACTGGAGCAGCGCTGCCCCAGCTCCTCCAGATCCAGGCCTGGGATCCAGCCAATTCCAAACGCTGTTCATGAAATGATCGTGGAGGCTTCACAGTCAGGTGGGAGATCGGGTCTCCAGCCCAAGACCCACCTCAGGTCCTTCCAACCCTCTCCTCCTCACCAAGTCTTGCGTTAGTCAAAGCCATGGTAAGTGCATGTTGCCTCCTTTGAAGGTCAAGATAAGAGGTGGGCAGACAGTGGACTTGGCAGAAGGACAGAGGATTGAGTTGCCCAACAAGTCTGTAGGCCTCTGGTGGCTGAGGAAGCCTGATGAGACCTAGGCTGTGGCACGGGCACATGTCCACTCGCTTCTGGGCACGTGTCCACTCGCTTCTATCACCTCCTCCCCTCTGGCTGGAAAAGGAGAAGCTGAAGGACTTAGAGATGTTTGGACAAAGTGTGGGAGCAGGGTGGCTTGTGAGGGGACAGCTGTCCTCACGTGAAGGCTGGGTACAGGCAGATGGAGAGGCAGGAGGTTGGCTGATGGGGGAGAGGTCCTGGGGTTCAGCTGGGAGACCACCCTCATCCATGGCATCGTCTTCCCCAAGTGCAGCTTCGGGGTTCAGCTGCCTGGGTCGCCCCAGGAGCTGCAGCAACATCCTTAGGAGCAGGCAGGGGTTTTTTTTCTGCTTCCCTGACAGTGCTGGCTCAGTGCTCCCGGCCAACAATTGCTATGAGAGATTTTCTAATATAATGAAGATTAGTGGGTGTCATTAAGAGGATGACGTCTTGCTCCGTCTGTCTAGAAGGCATTTGTAGGAAAGCCTTGCATCCAAATCCCATCGAGAGAGGCAATTACGATAACTGTTCTTAACCCTTTCCTCTTTATTCTTTCTAGTTTGTGGTCCCTGAAGCCCAGTTGCTTAATGTCCTCATTTTTCCTCCTGTGGTTCTGTTGAGAGGGTTGATCTCTTTGCTAATCCATGCAGTGGTCTTTGTCAAGAAGTCTGTTTGTTTGTGGGACAAATCCCAGATCTCTGTCGTTGTCCCATGCTTGTGTTGGCCAGTCTCAATGGATGGAGGGTCCAAGGCTACTAGAGCTGATCTTCAGATCAGAGACCCTCAACTTGCTCCTCCAAATTTGTCTCCTCTCCCAGCACACAGCTGCTCTGCTCCTGTGACTCTCTTTGTTCCATTCTGCTGATTGGGTGGATGTCAGGTACCAAGTGCAGGTGGTCAGGGCTTTGTGGCCACCAGGAAGACACTGGAGCTTCCTGGTTGAAGGAAATGCAGCGTGTTGGACATGGAGCACAGCAGCAAAGCATTAATGTCCGTCTTCTCCCTGTCTGTTCCCTGGGAAACAAGAGGTTCATTACTTGCCAAGAACAGAAGAACCAGACCTAAAAATGTGCCCCGGTCCCAGTTACAGGCTCCTCTGCTCTGGGAGAAGGTGAGAAATCTGCTCACTTGAGTATGCAGTGTCCAGCTCTTAGGGATGCCTCCAGTTTGGCCTGGCTGTTCTGTTTGTTCTATAACTCTTAGGTCACACATGGAAGCAGAGGTGATCAATGGACTGTCCTCCAGCGGTGGAGCAGCTGGAATAGTTCCTAGGGCCTGGGCTTGCTCCAGCCCTGTGAGCCCGTGCCTGTCCACCCTTTCTTTCTTCTCCCAGCTGCAGTGATGGCAACATGCACGCTTCAAAGCCATGGTGAAACCCTCGTTCTGTGCTTCAGAGCTGGAGAAGCTGTGGCCGCCCACCACAGCTTGTGTCTGTGCCTTGTTCTATCTCCAGCTCTGCCCTCTTGCTTGTCCTGGCTTTGTGTCTTTGGTAGAGAGGTAGGATGTCCAACCCATGAGCAGGGAGGAGTGGATCCTGTTTCTGCTGGGAGCGTGTTAGGACAGTAGGTCGGCAACTACTTCATCTGCATGGGATCCTTGTAATGCTCTTGATGTGGTCTTCCTCAGTTTGTCCTGGACCTTCCCATCCAGGAGAGTTCAATGAGGTCTTTGATCTTCTGGTAGTTTTCAACATCTCATGGTCAACAGGAGTCACTTCATAGCTGACTGTCTAGCAAAGCAAGTATGGAAGTGAGGAGAGAATTGGGGTTGGCTTCCAAAAGACCTGGCACCATCTGTCTGATAGCTCCACAGAGCCTCGTGTGGCCCATCAGGCACCCGAGGTTTAGGAGGTGGTTGTGTCTGTCTGCTGGGCAACCTCTGTTTTGAGACATGGCTGTGGTTTGCCAACTTTTTACGGCTGTCTTCACCTCTTGGCTCTCGCATGGGTTGTGTGCTCCAGATGTTGCTAGATTCCTTCTCCAGCCATGGGAGTGTTCAGTGTCCAATTCTTGTACTGACCACGTTCAGCCCTTCTCCGTCTGGGCACAGACTAGCTGGTTGTTGGTGCTGTAGCACCTTCACATGGATGCAGGAAACGTGTTTAATTTGCACTGCTGGCAAAGAGTGAAGCCAGGTACCAAATTCAGGAGGAGACTTGTAGGAGCTTGGAAGAAGCCTGGGCAGAAGTGAGAAGCCACCACACCAGACTTTGAACGCAGCTCCTGCCAGCTAGCCATGCACCAGGTGCGTGAGAACGAATACAGCCATGACACCGGGGAGGAGAAGGTCTCCAACCCCTTCTTGTTGCAACCTCTGAATTCATCTGAGCTTTCCAAGGAAGCCCATTCCCCGGAGTCATCCTGGGGACGGGAGCTCAGCATCTCTGGGCTGAAGCTCCCTTTGCTGCTGGTGTCAATTTTAGCCAAGGCGGCTGCGAGGCCACATTCCTCTTCCAGCAATGACAAAGATGCATGTCTCAAGCGTGCCCACAGACATTTGCTGGCCGAGGAGACACCTGCCCAGCAGAAGTGGTGCAGTGGCTGTCCCAGCTGTCCCACGCAGGGACATGTGCTACTGCCAGCTGCTTGATTTATCCTCCACCTCATTCTGCTCAGGCTTCATTGTTTACGACTGTGAGTTAAGACCACAGCTTAAGGCTTCTCTGTAAATAAATGTGCCCGTTCATGATATTTAAAGGTAAATCTGTTGCCTGGTTTCTTTAGAAGTAATGAAGAGGCACAGACCTAATACCAGTGATTCCTTGGAGAGCCATGAGATTAAAATCCCCTGTTTTGGAAGAAAACTGAAGAGCGGTTTGGAGGGTTCATCAGTTCATCACTGTTACTGGGCATACCGCTGTGGTGTAACCTCCTGGGCTGGGACCTCTGCCCCAAGTCCAAGTCTCCGTGGGGCAGAAGGGAGACAAACCCAGTCTCTTCTCCCCATGCAGCTAAAGCTTAAAGCCCCTCTGTCTGACAGCTTCATTTTTGAGGAGCTGGAGCCTCCTTCTTGCATGTAACTTGGAGCCCGGACCATGGAGTTGGGAGCAGTTTCCTCCACACTCTTTGCCACAGCCTGGCATTTCTTCCACGCTCAGCCAAACACTGAACGGTAGTCTTGCTTTGCAAAGTGAACCACCGTCCTTATCCTCAGCGTGAGCTGGGTAACTTATCTCAAATGTGCGTGTGTAGTGCCCAAGGGATGGTCCTGCAGCGTCCCTCTAAGCCAAGAGCAACCCTTCCTGCTGAGGGGCTTCCAGCAAACAGCCAAGCTCCAGCTTCCAGGACCTGTTCTTCAAAGCCAACATGCTGCTGATGGCAGTATCTGGTGGCTCACACAAAAACCGGGGCAACAGGTCTAGCTTGGCTTCATGGCCAAAAGCTCTTCTCTAAGAGAAGAAGCTACTCGATCAGCCTTGCTGCAGCTGTGGTAGCAATCAGCAGCTTCAAAGCCACCCATCTCCTGGGATGGGTGGAGATAAGGCCGTGGGAGGAGGAATGGTCTGGCACATCACCCTAACACCCAGCATCCAGGCTTGGAGATTGGTCTTGTTATAGTCCTTGGTGGGTGGCCGATCATGTCCCAGAGCCTGGTCAAAGAGGCAGGAGAGGTCTTCTGGTGGGGAAGAGCTGGGGGAGGTGGCACCAAGCTTCAGACTGAGTCCAAGGGTGTTCGTAGCAGGGATGAATGATTCAGTTTGGAAATACCAAGAGGATGAAGGGCTTCAGCTTAGCAAACAGGGAGGGCTGCGCTCCAGGGCGTGTAAAATCTGCTCGGGATAGGCAAGAGCTAGAAATCACCATTGTAGGAACGTGTTGTCATGCTTACGGAGACAAAGAAAGCAGACCCCTATTGATCTGCTATTTAAGGAAATGTCACTTCTGGTCTCTTTGTATTTTGCAGCTAATTCCTCTTAATGATAAAGGCTTCTCTGTGCTCCCTCCTCTGCGTTCCCTCCTCCCTTTCAAAAAAAGAAAAAACGCGTCTTGTTTCAGTGACATTTGGGTTTCAGAAAACAAGCTATTTTGGGTGATTGGTTTAATCATACATCTGAGATGGGGAGAGCAGCCCTGATTGCCTCCTGGGGATCTGGCGTTTGGCTTCCCACAGGCGTCCGTGCCCTCCGTGCGTGGTGCCTGGCGTGCCGTGCCTGCTTCGGCTGCTAGGATGGGTTGTGTTGTGGATATTCCAGCTTGGCAGACCCTGATCTTACGCTTCCTACTGGTCAGTTCCTGATGAGACTGATGCCGGGGGGCTCACTGGAGATCCCCTGGCCACCTTGGCTTGTCCCCTCATAGCTTGAGAGCTTGCTAATCACAAACCAAGAGGACAAGGTGAGTGCTGTGGCCAGGTATGGCAGGTAACCGAAGCTAACGCAGACCTTCAGCAAGGTCAACCTGGCCTTCAGCAATGAGCTACCAGCCCACAGCTCACCAGGGACAGCCGCCCGAGCTCGTTTCAATGTTTGCTTATTAGCTACAGCCCACAAAATCCCTTTGCTATGGATTCGTGGCCTCTGTCGGAGGGTCTGCAGGGTGTGCTGCAGACCTGTCCACCGCACCGTGCTCCACTCAATGTGATGTTCAGAAACGGCTGCTATTTCGCAAGAAAACAGGGGGGTTCATCATCCTGGCGGTGTCTCAGAGCCCTGCTTCCCCCCTCACTGCTGCAAAAAGGGTGGCTGAAAAATTCTGTGCTCTTGAATGGGGTGGGGGGGACGGGAAGGCTCGTTATCTGCCTCTTGTCTTGATTCAGCTTCCGTTGCTGCTAATTAGAGCGGATGCCATGGGAGCAGTTTTTCTGAGAGAGGAGGAGTTAGCAGCGCTCGGGCAGCAAACGTGGGAGATATTTCATGTAGAGGTTTGGTGTTGCGGTTCTGAAGCTAGAAGTGATCTGATAGCGCCGTCCAGAGACAAGGGATTGGACAATCCCTGAACATTGTAGCCTTCTCCTGTCATTAAAAAAAAAAAATATGCATTTTTAAAAAATGGTACTTTGACAGGGTGGCTTTTCCTTGCCTTGGTCACAGGTATCAATCCTTCAGTAATATTTTAGTTGGAGAATGAAATCGCTGCATGCGGAGGAGCTTTGTGAGACCTTAGACACCCTTCAAGCCAAGCTTTGCAGTCAACAGAGATGGCCTGAAGGTTGGGCTTCAGTCTTCCCATGGCTCTGAATTTCCTCCAACAGGACCGAGTCTGATATTCAGCTTCCAGGACACCCCACGGCTCATGTTGCATCCATCAGATGGTCCTCGTGATCCCACTGCTGCTATTCAGCAGGAGACAGAAAGCAGAGGGCAGCTGTGATGTTGTCCAGTTGGTGGTAATGCTGCACCTTCTCCATGGTTCTTCCATGGATGGGTGGTCCTGTCCAGAGCAAAGACCAAGTCCCAGATCAGCCTGGGAAGAGGTTGGCAGGTCATGGAGGTGGTCTCCTGCCGCACGGCTCTGTCCAGAGCTGTCAGCCCCCCATCATCCCACCGGGAGCAGTGGGTGACATCTGGTGTCCATGAATACAGGCAGCAACATCAATCCACCTCCTCCTGATCCCAACAAGTGTAAAACCTTTCAAATCACAGTTCCTCTTGGTTTTCCCCATCGGACGTATGCATCAGCCCATCCCAACCAAAGCTAAAGGAGGACGAGAGAGGGAGACCCACAGGCGCAGTTAAGTGAAGGCAAGAAAGAAAGGAGAAGCTTGAAGGACAAAACACAAACCCAAGGGTGCTCCCTGCTGTGCCAGGCTGGTTTTACACTGGCTTTGGGTACCCGGTACAGCCTAATCAGGAGAGCTCAGCCCAATCCATGGCTCAGCTCTGTCTTGCCTCAGCCAGACCATTGCTAGGACATGGCCCAGTCTGGATTCGACTACAGAAACCAGTTTTAGCATCACTGAGGTCAGTGCAGAGGTTGGGAAACTCACACTCCTCTCCAAATAACCATTTTATTGCCCAAACGATGCAGATTTCATCTCGCTCACACTGTTTTCTATAGGAATTGGTTTTGACCATACCTCCAGGTTTCTTAAAAAATGAAGTCCAAGGAGGACGTGAGATTTCCAGGCGTGTAGATAAAGATGAGAACAGAGACTGCAAGTGTAGAAAAAGGTTTGGAGAGACCATGGTGGGGTTGTGGGCACACCTGCGGTGACCCCTAATCTCATAAAAGTTGTAAGCAACGAGTGAGCAGGAATTTAAAATTTCAGGTACAGTCTAAGATCTGGAATATTTATATACGCTGCAAGCATGTAATTCTGTACATACAAATTTTGGGGAATAGCAATACTTGCAGATGAAGAGCAATGAAGTCTTAGGGATGGGGGATTTTAGCCTGTCTTCCTATCCCCTAATTTAGTTACAAATTAGTAAAAAGTTGAGTTTGCTGGTGGCTTTTGCACAGCTATAGAGCCCAGATCGCTGTCCTAAGGACAGTTTCCTAGCTGGAAAATTTAGGAGGGATCATCGGAGGCTTCAGTCTGAAGCCCGGACATCTTCTGGGCTCGCTGCAGAGAGCAGGCAGGCTCTTCCCACCTTTGCCTGCGTTTGCAGGAAGATATTTCTGTTGCCGGAGCGGCGTCAGGCAGCGTGCCAGGTACAGGGAGGTTTTTCTGCCGTCGGCTCATCGCTGACCCCGGGCTTCACAGCGGGATGCGCTCGGCTGTGCCGGCGGTACCCAGCTGGGAGGAGAGGGGGGCTGGGCTGCATCCTTCATCCCCATCCCCAGGCGGGGGGATTGCAGTCGGTCCAGTTTAGCACCGGACGGGGGAATCTTAAAGGCATTAAGCTCAGGAGGGTGGTGAGAAGTCGCGGGGAGGAGATGCGCCCGGCTCCCGCGGCTGGGGGAGGAAGGTGAGGAAGAGCGAGGGCACGGGGACGGTGGGAAGAGCCCGGGGACGGCACAAGGACCCGGTTGCATTGCGGGGTGGTGGCGGGGTGCCCACGGATCCTGCGCTTTTCCAGTGGATGCGAGCCCCAATGCATTCACAGGACATTGGAAACCAATATATTTGAATTAATCATTCAAATTAAGGGCTTTTTTCCCTGCTGAGAGGAGAAAACCCATTTAATCCTAGTGCTAAATTATAGTCTTCAGCTGCAAAGCCCAAATAACACTGGGACAAGCAAATTTATCTTGAAAAACTGTGTGTATTTAGGTAGGTATTGTGAATATTCTTGCTTTTAAATGTCCTTTGGAGAAGCGTTGCGGTATCATTCATTTAAAAGCCAGAATGGTGCTGTTAAAATAATTGCACTTAAGCCCAGCTGTGACCCGTGCTTTTATTTCCTAGTCCTGCGTTGATTTAATGTAGCTGCCAATCAACTACGTTAAAGGCATCATGGTAGAAATTGCTAATGTAAAAAACAATTTTGGTTGTCATGACTGTTTTTAAGGTAAATAGAGCTGTGGATGGTCTTAATTATTGCAGACATCAGAATAATTCTGTTTTAAGTGTCGGGGATGGCGTCTACTTGCCCGCAGCAGAGACGCGGCGCAGGGTGAGGGTTGCTTGTGTCTGTCCTGCAAAAGCAACTGGAAGCAAAGGAATTCCTGGGTGAGGGAGCTGAGGAGCATGCACGGAGCGTGCATGGAGCACGCGGACCCCAGCAGCCTGGTGCGGGAGATTTTTCCTCTCACCTCTGTCATTGACTTTCCAAAGGCTGGAAGAAGATCGCGGAGGTGGTATTTGAGCAGACAGGGAGATTTAAGAGCGTAAGTCGCTTGAGTGCTTCGGAAAAATCCTTCCCTAAATAAATGCAATGTTTCAGTCCACGGAAATTATGCAAATTTGCAAAGAAATTGATTTCGGTGATGGAAGATTAGAGGGATTTGCGAAGTAGTTTGTCATGGAAATGTACTCAGAGTCGTAAGTAAAATCTTGCCTTCCCCACAAGGAGAAAATAGCAAAGGGAACCCAGCGCCAAGCCAGAGATAACAGAAATACTTTGAATTTCTGGAGGAGCTCCTGCGCCAGGAGGGTGGCAAGCCTCGGCGAGGCTGGCTCTCCTCTCTAGCAGCATCGCTTTTCATTTACTGGAGTAAATGAGCTGCTCGTGGGCACGGTAGCTGCAGCAATTCAGCCGCAAAAAGGCCTTTCGCAGTATTCCTTTTGCAGAGAGAAAATTAAATTTAGTCTGTAGCAATGCTTTCTAGTGTTTAGCAATAATCCAGGGCAGTACGATGGAGCTTTCAGGTTTATTGCTTGCTGTTACTTAATACTTTGATTGAAAGCTCTACCTTGGCTAGATGATTTGATGGGCAGGGCTGCTTCACAGGGATTTTTATTCGTATCCACTGTTGCCAGATGCAGGCTGCTGTCTGAAATATTAATGCTAGCTGCAAATCCAGGAATTAAGAAGGCTTTCACCGGGTTTGAGTTAAAACACCTGGCCTTAGGATGAATTCCTGTCCGTTTGGGGATGGTGGAAGAGCTGAAGCATGGGGGTGTGCAGAGCATCACTTGGTGCTCAACTCTTACTGCTTTGTGGTACCCGGGTTTTTAGCTTGGAGGTTGGAAGTTGTTGGGGTGGGAAAAGGGCATCAGACCAGGCAGCTCTTCCTTACGGAGCTGCTGTTGATTTACAGCTCTCCCTCCTTCTCCCCGGTGCTCCTCTGCTGCCAGGTCTGCAGGCATGGATGCCCACGAAGCTGGCCGAAAACCCACGGGTGACGGCAGGGTGGGCTGAATGTCCGTGCAAGAAGAGGAGTCATTGGAAAAAACGTAACGGCGTCGCTGCAAAACCTCCTCCATCGATGCAGGTGGAAGCGCCTGTGGCTGCAGATCCGGGCTCCGCATGCGGGGAAGGGAAAGCTCTGCCGTCCTGCTGCACCTCCCTGCCCGCTCCTGAGACAAGGGGAGTCAAAAAAGGCAGGGCTAACCCCAACACGTGCTGCTGTCCGTGCCTCGCGCCGCGCTTTGCGGTGTTGCCGCATCCCAGAGCATGGCCAGGACTCTGCTCTGGCTGCCGGTGTCACCCAGACTATAGACGTCACCCAAGCCATAGATGTGACCCAGGTGGCATTGAGGGAACACGATGTTTCAGGGTGTCAGGGGAAGGTATCCCCCCCCAGCTTTCCCTGGTTTTGACTCCTTACGGAGGTGCTGGTCTCCCCTCATTTTATCCGAAGAGGCAGAGGAATGCCAGCAGGTTGACCTCCCGTAGCTTTGGAGGTGTCTTGCTCTTTTGCAAATAACTTTGCTGATGCAGGAGAACGGCCGCGCATCCCCATCGTCCTCTGGCCTTTGTGGTCCAGCTGGTGTCACCTTGGTGCATCTGGGGGGCTTTGGGGACACCTTCTGTATGTCCTGCTCTTTCTAACTGTAGCAGTGCCGGAGTCACCCGCAGGAGCAGGAGGAGAAGGGGCTAGATGATACGAAGGTGACACGCTGATGGCAGCTTGTGCCTCTCGGGCAGCATTGCTTTGCCAAGTGTTGTCAGGGCCGTGTGTTGCAGAGGCTTTCCAAGGTTGCTGATATTTTTAGGGCGATGACCATTAATCACTCCTTGGCGGCCATTTGGCATTACAGCCTTTAATGACTCCTTCTGCCGTGCTGGGAGTTCATACCTAAAAGCAAGCAAGAGCCTCAACCTCATCTCCAAAAACAAAGCACCCATGTACATGGCTGGAGTTTAAATTACTTGTCTATCTGTAATAGAAAAATGCGAGGAAAGGAGTAGCAGAAAGGGGAGAGGTAACAAGGACTTGGGCTTGCAGGTGGCCCTGGAGCAGACAGCAAAGACCTTGACTCCCAGTCATCCACCCATGAGGTTTAGGGGACCCCAAGGAGGTGCCTGGAGTCTCCCCTTCCTCTATGATGTGCTGCAAATCGCTAATGAGCCAGTACGGTCTCATCCCAGGTTAGAGAATTAATTGGGGAAACCTGTTTCTCAGCAGCAGTGGGAGGTGGGTGCTGGTGCTCGTGGCTTCTGGTCATACTCGAGACCAGAAACAATTTCTTTACCTGCTCCGGAGAAGGAACTAGCTACCAGGAGAACAATTTGCTTGTTCCTGTCCCACCACAAGTTCCCTAAAATTGCTTATCCTTCCCTCGTGTGATGAGTCTTGCCATTGAAAGCAGATGGAGGATGCAGGGACATGCCAACAGGAGCTGTGAGATTTGGTCTAGGGTTGCAAAGTACTTGGAGATGTCTGTGGGCAGTGTCCTCTGCTTTCAGGGGATGAGTCCAGCATGGATGGGGGTTAGTTATGTGTCACCCAGTGAGTGACAGTGCAAGATCCAGCCCATGGGATGCAGAAAACCTGATGATAATTTCCACTGTACTGGGTATGCCGCTTTGACGGTGCCAAAGCTGGACCGTGCAAGTGGTGATGGATACTGACCCCACGTTAACAAGCAGAAGATACGGTCCATCACTTGGCGACTCAAAGAGCTACTCCCATGGGTCATGAATGTTGCTTGCAAATGATTAAGAAACCCGAAGGCAGCTGGTGCTCACGGCAGGACCCCCAGTGCAAGGACCTCTGGGTGGGACACACTGCCTGGCTTTGCTGGCAATCCTCACTGGTTCTTCTGCTTTCTTGCCTTGAAAGTTTTGGGGTCTGTATATAAAAAGCAGCTTATTAATGAAGATGAGTGACCTTCAGTTGGGCAGGAGGGGAAGAGCAGAAGAAACGGAGAGCGACCAAGGGCTCATGAAGCCCTTTTAGGGGAGGAGATCCCCGCAGAAGCTGCATCCTGCAGCCAAGGAGTTGCATGTATAAACCTGACTTAACAACTAGGCTCTTGATAGAATTTGTGATTCTTCTTCAGAATCTCAAAAACAGCATTTCAGCCATTTTAACCATCAGAAGCACGTATGTTCCTGTACTCCCTGTAGAGCAGTGGGGGAGGGTGTTTCCATTTGTTCACATGAAGAATGAAGCCAAGTTTTGCTTCGATGGGGTTTGGGGTAATTGTAGGGAGATCTAAGAGCTTCTGCAGACAACGCAGCCTTCTGCCATCACTCCAGACTGTGGGGTGCCACCATCTCCTTGGATTTCTGCCCATATGTTTACAGGGTCCATTAGATCCTTGGCGGTGAGCAATGGCATCCGTGTGCATTAACCATTGGAGGAGCCACACGGCATATCCCGGGGATGGTGCTCTGCCTCGGCTGCGCCATCCCGGTTCCTCCCCAAAAGCCCCGGCTGACGTGGCCAAGACCCTTGGCCAAGACCTTAGTACGTGGTCCGGGCAGGAAAAGCAGCATGTGCAGGAGCAGAGCAAGAGGCTGCTTTCCATTTACATTAGCTGGAAATCAAGCTTGCAGCATTTTAGCTTTGGTAGGCTGAAGGCTGAAGAAATTGAATCTCATAAAAGCAGAGTGCAGGGACCGAAGGAAGATGCTCGAGTTGCTCCAAAACACAGAGCCCACCCACCAGTCGCTTGTATGCTGATCCTTAATGGGAAAGCCAGCACTGAAAGCATCAAAAAGCACATGAGGAACCCAGAACTGGTGCCCCACAGCCCTCATGAGATGAGCAGGAGTGTCCCAGTCCGGCAGCCCTGCCGCATCACTCCAGGTCTGATTCCCCTGGCTCCTGGCCAGCCTTAGTCCAATTATCCATCCCTTTTTCTTCTAGTTTGTCATCCTCAAGATGCAAGTCCCCATCTGTCCTGGTGGCTGCTCAACCGTGGTCCTAACTGGCAGCGTGAGCCAGAGCGGAGGTGATGAGGACGTGCTGGGTCCCGCAGGGTGGGTTAAGCAGCAAGCTGCATCCTTGCAAGAGCACCTTGGGCTTCCCAACCTGAAAACCGGACCTTGAGCTCGCTAATTTGGTGGCATGACCAGGATGATGTCCATGGAGGAGGCATGCAGCCAGCAGTGGTTGCTGAAGAATATTAAGGGCAGGCCAGTGACCAAGGCTGTAATTACTGCAGTTAGTAACCATGGTGAAAATAAATTAGCGTCCTCTGTGGTCAGATAATTGATGAAGGAAGAGGAGACCTCAGTTAACGTCCATGCAGCAGTGGGATGGTGATTCATTGCTGGTGGGTTCATAATCCCTTCTTGCCTGCTGGTATCACGCTGCCTCCGGACCCGCTGCCCCGGTGCTGGTAGGAAATCCGCCCATTAATGATGGAGCGGGCGGGGGATGAAATCAGTCCTTGGTGATCTCCGTAGCAGATCTATCTTCTCACCTCACTCATCATTTTGGTTTGTTGATGCTGGGCGATGCAGCCAAGCGTTTCTTGGCATTTCTGACCCGGCAAGGCTTTCCCTCGTCACCCTGCGCCGATAGTTTATGCTGGTCTGGGCGTGCTGCTATGGTTGTGGAGGGAGTTTCGGGGGTCTGGAAGGGCTCAATGACTGGTTGAGATCCAACAATCAGCATGGAGGGACCCAAACTCGTGCAGGTCTTCAATGGCAAGAAGCTGGCAGGAAGCTCAAGTCCTCAGGAGCTCGAAAGGCTGCTGCGGAAAGGGAAGGAACAAATTGTTCCCCACACCCCCTGGAGCAAAGACAAAGTCATGGGCAAGCAACGAGCAGGGTGCTGGGAGATAGTGGAGCCTCATGCAGGGAGATATTTATATATGCCTCTTTGTGGGCTTTTTTCTGCAAAACTCGGTAATTGGACTCACTCCACCTTTTTCTGAAGGACAGAAAGGACAAGTGGCTGTGAAAAAATAACTGAGAATGAGAAAGGAATGAACTGGGAGAGCAGACGGTGCCTCGGGTATCTTCTGTGCCAGCGTGGGACTCGGAGAGGAATTGATAACAAAATGTGCTTCCCTGTGCTTTGGAGACAGCAGCGAACTCCAGCACAGATCCCTCCTGCGAGGCAGGCGATGCTTTCGGCACCTCCATAAAAACCACCTCTGCTCTTCCTCCTGAGTGTCCCCTGCCTGGATGGCATCTCCCAAGGACTTGAAACATGGACTGAGCAGATGAAAAACCTCTGTTAGTTGGGGTGATCCATGTGCCACTCCACTGCGCTGGGCCATGCAGGGGCAGAAGAGCCTTTTCTTGCAGAGCCCCCCAACCAGTGGCCATGAAATCTTTTGGACAAGGTGGGAAAGACTGGTGAGAACTGGAGTAGCAAAGAAGAAAATCAAAGCATGGTCTTAAGCGGGTAGGAGTGGGGAAGGCAGCATGAGCTGGCCAGAGCTAATGGTTCTGCTGTCCTCCTGAAGACACAAGGAGCCATCTTCAACCTTCAGGACATGATGCAGAAGATCTCGCTTGTAGATGTGCTTCCACAAAAGCAGGGTAGAAGGTTTAATTCTTATTTAATGGGTAACTTGGCAAAAGGAGGGCTGCCTCCAGCTCTTAGGATCCACGAGATCCACTGAGAGTGGTGAGTGGTGAGAAATGTGCATTGGGCAAGATGTCAAATGGGGTGTTTTGGCACCAGAACTGGGGCCAAGGCTGGTGGGCTGCTCACTGTGACCTCTGAGAGCTGTGCTGGTGGTGGGGCATCTGGAGATGGTGCATGCTGCCAAAAAGGAGTGGAAAGGCCCTCTTCTGCTGGGCATCAACCTCTCTCATCTCTGGGATTTCATCATGAGAAGAGGCTCCAGTGACCTGGAGTCAATGAAAGCTGTGGGTCACCAGGTTCAAGAGATCCAGTATGGAGCTGGCAGTAACTCAGTCTCATACTCTCAACTGCTTTTTGGGGGCAGGAGGAGAAGCGTGAGCCAATTCTTGGGCCAAGTCTTCATGGTGTGAGGTCACTGTGTCCTTCATTGGAGATGCTGTGCATTGGGACAGCCCTGGAGAATGAACCTGAGCCAGGTGACAAGGCTGCAGCCAGTGGTGTCCAGCTCCTGCCCTTCCTGATGGGCGCATTTCCCACCAACGGGCTCCATGGAGCACAGAAGAAGGGTTAGTCCCCAAAGGTCACCCAACATTTGGGGGAGAACAAGGTGCAAACCACATCCCTGGTGTGCCTTCAGTTTGGGGAGTGACAGGGATGGAGGCATCTCTGCCCAGCTCCAACGTCACATCCTACTGCTGGGAGATTTCTTTCCTGGCTCTTGCCCAAGTTTATGATGATGTTATGAAATTATTTTCTCCTACTCCCCATCTGACAGCAGCACGCTGGCAACGTGGTGGGCAACGTCCCAAACGAAGTAATAGTTGCCTTTGAGGCTGGAGCAGCATAGACATGTCTAAGGCTGAAGCCCAAGCTTGGTGAAGTTTTGCTCCTCTGAGTATTTGATACTTTACTTTTGTGACGAGGTGGTAACTTGAGGTAGTGAGTCAGTCCAAGTCTTGATGTCCACCCTCCTGTAGAGGGGCAGTTTTTCCACGGTGGATGATCTGCCAGTTCGGAGCTGCCCCAGGAGAGGTGGATTCATTTGAGAAGGGTTGAGTTGCTCCCCACCTCTTGGGCTTTCTTGCTTATCCCAGGACACAGAGCAGCCCTGAGAGGAAGGTTTGACCAGGCCAGATGGAGCCCAACCAGCCTTGCCCAGGTCGCACAGCTCCCTGCAACCCATTTCCAGGGAGTTAATCCTGCAGGGCCAAGATTATCCTGAGATTATAATTATTTCTGCCCGTGAATTATTAATAAAGAGGAAAAAAAAAACCTCTTTGATTCATTGCAAATTGCAGTTGGGGTTGAAACGGAGAACCTGTGGACATGCTGCTGGAGCATCAGTGATGGGGGACCCAGCTTTGCGGGATGCGTCGCTATTCAGAGGAGATGTTACCCACCAGGACTATCAAATGCCTTAACAAGAAGATGGACTTGAGATAGAGGTGAAGGAGGTCTCCTCCTGGCTCTGGTTGGAGGCTCCAGGATTTTTCCACATGTGGACGAGCTCATCTCCACTAAGCCCTGCTTGAGTGAGCTCCTGGTGCCCTGAGCGCGTTGCCCAGCTGAGCTTTCACCCGTGCTTGCACCAGGAGTGCCACAGAAGCTGCCTGTTGGGTGGCGATTTAGGGATGATTATTCACATCTCAGAATTAAGAAGGTCCGCGTTGGCACTTGCTGACACGTGCATGTCATACGTATGAAACAGGCTCCACCAGGCAGTTTCCAGCCCGATGCTGTGTGGGTTTGGGGTGTGCAGGTACAGGATCTGCGAGTCGGACAACAGCAAGATGCTGTAGGACGCTCCACGTTGAAAGACGTTCAGTGGAAGCGCGCAGGGCATCATCACGTGGCATGCAAAGTGGCTGAGGGACGCAGTGAGCTTGAGCATCAAGAAATGGAAGCCGTGGGCATCTGCCACCGCAGCTCCAGCTCTTGCTCGCTTCTCCATGTGCCTCTTGCACATCCTCACAGCTGTGGTGAGATGCTCATCCAGGGCTGGCCCTAGGGTTTTTTGGGGGCGATGAAGGGGATGGAGGGCAGCTGCTGCTCTCATCTCCTGCGGCGTTTGTGCTCCATCCCTTTGGAGACTGAGGTGTCCATCTGTCACGTGGGTTTAGGCAGTTGGCTAAGCTGTCCCTCTCCTCCCTGCCCCAGCATGTCAGTACTCCACTTCAGTGCTGCCACAAGGAGCTGCCCCACGGCCTTTGGGTACGAGGCAGTGGGGTTTCGCGTTTCGTGCGGCTGGGACATCTCTGCACAGGTCAGGGTTGTGTTTTCAAGCCCCCTCCCCAAGCTATTTAGCATCCCCAAAGGAGCCAAACCGCAGGCAGAGGTTCAGTCCTCTGCCCTGTCCCCCCACCGTGGACTCCCTTTGCAACAGAGGGGGTAAAGTCTGAAGCTTTTTGCCTTCAATTTCTTTTTAAACAATGCTTGGGATTATTGTTTTTTCCTGGGTTTAACATAACCCAGGTCCAGCTGGGAACCGGAGGAGGGTGTTAATCCCGGGCAGGGGGCTGGATGGAGGGGGTGAGATGGGGTAATCCTGCGTGCTGCAGGGAATGGAAAGCAAGAAGAGGCAGGAGAGATGGTGCTGTGCGTACATGTCTTCTCCTTCTTGCCCTGGGATGGGACAAGTCCCTGCAAGGACTGCATTCCCAAACACCCATGAAACTGTCACCCAACGTACAACTGCCCCAAGGCTTGTCCCCAGCGGGTGGCTGTGCTCGCTCCTCCATCGCCGTTCGGCTCTAAGAAGCACCAAGGCACGAGCGGGGAGGGCTGAGTCAGGGCTGTCTCCTAGAGATGTACCCCAAGGGGTGTCATCGCTTTTCAGGGCTTGGCTTTCCAACCTGCGTGTCCTTCGTGCACCCTGGGGGTTGCTGAGGTCTGTGGGAGCCGGGGGGGGGCTGCGGGCTGGTGCCCACTGCGTTTGGGACGGTGACAATGCCCTGGTCTCTCTATCACCAGTGTGGTCTTCACCTGATGGGAGAGGCTCGGGGTGCTCGGGCATGTCCATCCTTTGGGCTCTGCTGCAGCCAAGGGTCTGGGGAGGTCTCGGGGCAGCATTTCGGGGGAGTCTGCCCACCTGTGGGCACGGGGGGCTTTCCTCGCTGATGGCGGTGCTGTGTTTCTCCCCGCAGGACGTCGTCCCTGCGATGGAACGCCGGCACCAAGGAGCGGATGCTGATCAAAGTGACCGACCGCGAGCCCAGCTTCCTCATGCACCAAGGCAACGGCTACACCCCCGAAAACCAACCGGGCACCCGTTCGCGGCGACCCTCGGGGGGACAACAGTCGCCCAACCTACAAACCTTCGCCCCCGACACCGACAACTCTGTTTTCTTCCCGGAGAGGAAGCAGTCGCCCTTCTTGAAGAGGGCCGAGCACGTGGGCAGCTGCTCGCCGCTGCTCGGCCGGGGGGACTCCTTCTGCTCCCCGCTCCAAGCCCAGCACCGCAAGCACTCCAGCGAGTCGCAACCCTCCTCGCCCCGCTACGCTTATGAGCCCCCCCTCTATGAGGAACCCCCCATGGAGTACCAGGCTCCCATCTATGATGAACCCCCTGTGGACATGCAGTACGAAGCCAGCGGGAGCTACAAAGCCGGCTCGCCGCAGAAATCACCCATCCGTAAACCTCACCCCTTCCTGCAATCGCCCAAGCAAGGCTCCAACTCACCCTACCAGCAGTTGGTGCTCACCAAACAGAAGTGTCCCGACCGGTTCATGAGCCTGGAGTACAGCCCCGCCGGCAAGGAGTACGTCAGGCAACTGGTCTACGTCGAGCAGTCGGGCTCCAGCCCCAAGATGAAGACGGGGTTGAGGCACAAATATTCCCCCAACCCCATCGGTGGCTCCTACTCGCTGCAGCACAGCCCCTGCCTGGTCCGGGACCAACGCTTGGAGATCAAATCGGGTGACTACAGCAGCATGGAGGGACCCGACTTCTGCCCTGGCCCAACGGGTGGCCAGGTGGCCCAGGGCGAGGACTCCATGTCGTGGTCCAGCCAACAGGACACTTTGTCCTCCACCGGCTACTCACCCTCCACCAGAAAGAGGAAAAGCCGAAAGCCTTCCCTATCGCACGACCCCAACGCCTCCTCCACGGATGGCTCGGGGGACCGGGAGGTGTTGGGCGAGCAGATGCTGGGTGAGGAACGAGCCACCCCGGGACCCAACAGGTCACCGATGAACCGTACGGAGAGCAAGGCGGCGGAGGCGGAGGCGGCACGGGGCTTCCCCGAGCCCTTTTTGGCACAGGCACGCCTGGCTTGGGAAGCCCAGCAAGCCCACTACCATATGAAACAACGGAGCAGCTGGGATTCCCAAAAGGACGGTTCGGGCTACGAGAGCGACGGTGCCCTCCCTTTGCCCATGCCGGGTCCGGTGGTGCGAGCCTTCAGCGAGGACGAGGCGTTGGCGCAGCAGGAGAACAAGCACTGGAAAAGGAACACCTTCGAGAAGCTGGGCTTCCCCCAGATCCTGCTGGAGAAGAGCGTCTCCGTGCAGACCAACCTGGCCTCCCCCGAGCCCTACCTGCATCCATCTCAGGTAACGTCCTCGGGGATGTCCTCAGCGTTGGGGGGGCTTAACCGTGTGCCCCACACCACCAACCCTTGCCCGCCGCTCGGCATCTCCTCGGGTGCCGCACCGGGTTAAGTCAGACCACACCGCGTGGCAGCGCAGCGTCCCTGCCGCCCTCCTGGTTAAAGCTCCTTCTTCTTGTAAAGCCGGTTTAAATCCCTGCCTCCGCTGCAGATCCAGCGGGATGGTCCCCAGGGCAATCCCACGCTTTCATAGCTACCGAGCGCCGCACGGGCACCTCTGTGCTGTGGCAGCCCCAGCCCTGTGCCGCAGCTTCGGGTGCTGCTTCTCCTCCCTCGGTCTGGCTGCTGCTCGGTGGGAGCCAGCTCCTGGACCCCCAGCACCCGTCCCCGGCTGTGCTCGGTGCTCCCGGCACACGCACGGGGCTCGTGGGCTCTGCAGTAACTCATCTCCTTGCATTTCACGTCATGTCACCGTCAGACGGCGGCAGTGCAGGAGATTTCCCCTACCAAGCCTGCGGTGGCTCAGCCTGGGCTTCGTAGCATCCTCCGAGAGCGCTGGATTCTGGGGACGCCCAAAATGCCATCTCCGGTCCCCATCCAGCTGTAGGAGACGTGTGAGCAGGGATGTCCCTTCTGCAGAGCAAGGGGAGATGGCCAGGGTGTGTAAAAGGCATCAAACATCAGCCCCTTTCTGCTCTCTCCACCTGCTTCCATTTTCAAAGGGGTCCTCTGCCAGAAATGAGGGTTTGCTCACCAGGTTGTTCCAGGCCGTAGCGGTTCGAGGTGCTGGAGCAGCGCCGCTGGCCCTTGGCTTTCGTGGTGAGCAGGGATGGGCAGCGCCACGTTTGAGTTGGGGTGTTGACCCACCAATCCCAGCTCCAGCCATCCAGGTGGTGGCTGAACCCATCACTGGACCCACCAGTAACTCCGAGGCAATTTCTGGTTACGGCAGGAGTTTTTCCCAGTGAGTACTGAAAGTAAGTTGAGGAGCTTCGTCCCACCGGTGCAGGCTGTCCCATCTGATCACAGGCAGCACCCCATAGAGGTCCTGCCTCTGTCTTCTCCCTGGCATGTTGGGATTGACAGCACTGCTGATCTGGCTGCCAGATTTGCTTTCTCATAGAAGTTGGTCCTTTGCAAGTTGGTCCCTCAAAGAAGTTGCTCCATAGCAAGCTGATCCCTCAAAGAAGTTGCTCCGTAGCAAGCTGGTCCCTCAAAACCTTGGGATGAAACAGCCACAGGCACACCAGCTTTCCACGATCTGCTTCCCAGGGCTCTGAGCTGCCTGTTCCCTCCCTGGGACTGAGCCGCCCCGGTCCTGGAGACCCCTCCTGCCCCAAGCTCCCATCCCAGAGGAGCTCCTGGGGCTCCCACAGACCATTTTTGTGAGGGTGTAGCCCTCCTGCTGCTGATAGCCCCCCATGGTCTCTGACCTGGACCTGCTGGAGCTGATGCATCCCCTGTGCCCATCTTCCAGCCCATCAGATGTTTACCAGCAGCAGCTCCTGGCTTCAGGCTTTCAGCTCTCATGTCCTTTCCCCTCTAGCATCCATCACCCAAAATCTGCCCCTCTGACCTGTAGTGCCCCGCTCTGGGCAAAGACAGTGATGCTGCCCATGTCTCCGCAGCCAGAAAAGCCCAGAGGTGGGCTGCAGAGGTGGGGAGGTGAAGACAAGGGTTACCGGAGGAAGACCACTTGATTTGCTTTTGGATACATCAAAGGTTCATGTAAGGACACTAGGAAAGGCTATAATGGCTTTTTAAAAATGGATTGATGATGCTGTGTGCAGGGATAGTTACCCTGGCAAGAGCAATCCAACCTCGAAAACTGCCTGGAAGATGGAGCTTGGTATCAGCAAGGAGGAGATCCTGGACGTGGACCTGGGAAACAGCAAATAATCTGGAAAATCCCTTTTTTGCCTATGGGAATGTGTAAGGAAAACAATGGGGCATTGCAACCAAAGGCAGCAGAAGAATATTCCCCATGCACAAGTGTCCCCAAGCACTCGGTGCCGCACAAGGAGGTTCAAACCCAAAACCGAAGAGCTCCAAATCTGCTTTGGGTGCTCACGTTGGCCAGGAGGAACAGCTGCCACCATTAGTGATCCTATGCCTTCTGCGTGGAGCTCGGGAGGTAGTGGGACTCTCTTCTGCTGCCCAGGTGTTTCTGTCTGGTTGCCCCTGTCTGATGTTGCCCTCAGGCTCAGGAAGAGCAGATTTCCAGCCAGGGTGGTGAAACACTGGCCCAGGTTGCCCAGAGAGGTGGTCGATGCCCCATCCCTGGAAACATTCCAGGTCAGGTTGGACGGGGCTCTGAGCAACCTGATCTAGTTGACGATGTCCCTGCTCATTGCAGGGGAGTGGTCTAGATGACCTTTGAAGGTCTTTCCCAACCCAAACCATTTGATGATCATGTCTAAGATTGTCGCATGATTTTAATTTGGTTTCCTATGCCCCCATCAGCTGGGGAACCTTCATTGCTGGTTGGAGTGGAAGCCTCTTGCAGTGGGCCCAGACCTGCGACCGGCCATGGTGGGAGCTTTGTGCGGAGGTTTATCACGCTGTCCATGACAGCAAGATGTGCCAGAAACGGAGAAGAAAACAGGAACAAAACGACACTGAGGATGACATGCAGGGAGATACGGAGACCTGGCAGAGGAGAGAAGCACATAGGAGATGTGATGGAGCGGCACAAGTGACGGGGACGTGGCCGGTGTCACCGATGGTGTGTCCCCACATTGGCCCCGCACGGGGGTGCATCTGAACCCCACCCACGTGGCACCAGGACCTCGTTCCCCCACAGCATGCTTGAGTTTGCTTCTGGGTTTGAGTGTTCCCCTAATCCCTGAGCTGAAAGGAGGGTCACCCCACGGGACGGGCAGCGGCAGCACCCTGCCAGGAGGTCATGGCCAGCTGCCATTGACACCCAGTTGCTTATCCCTTTGTTGTAGGTCTAGTTCATTTAGGACTGTGCTAATTGGGGCTAATTTTATATTGGCACTAGCAGTAGAGGATCCATCGCATTTTGCTGCCTGTGTCACTCCCCAGCCTGCCCACACTGTCCGCTGGAGTGGATGTGTGGAGAAGGCTGGTGTCCCCAGCTGACGTGGTCCTTTGCTTCTCTGTGGGTGCCCTGGGTGAACAGCGTGGCTGTGGCCCAGCTCGTGGACTGGTTTCTGGAAGAGCCATGGCACCAATGGCTGCTAAGCGAGAAGCCTCAGAGCAAATGTTGCATCTCCTTCCACCCAGAAAACCCCACGTGCCTTCAACTGACCAGCAGGTTGGAGGACACAGAAGGACCTTTTGGGTGATCTGGTGTCCATAGGAAAGGCAGGGTGAGGTCCCTCAAGAGGTGAAGGTCCCGTGTCCCCATGGCCAGGTCCCTGCTGTCATCACCGTGGTGCAAGGTGGGAGCTGAGTGATGTCAGTAAGAAGAGGAGACCTCAACACTGGGAAGGGACGAGCTGTTGAGCGAAGAGACAAGAACCTTGACTTGTTTGATGAAGCAGAGGCTCAGTTGTCTACCAGCAGCTGTAGTGGCAATTTGGGTGGCTTCCTTGTCTCCTCCTGGACTTGCCACCTCCACATGGCCCTGGCTCTTTCCACCTTGGTTCTGCCTCCTGCTTTTCTTCTTCTGTTCCTCATCTAAAGCCCAGCCCCAAGGCCGTGGCACTGTTGCAGTCACCTCACACATGGTCCCTGCTCGGGGCCACCGACACGGTTCCCCTGCGCAAGGTGGGGACAGCAATGTCACCTCTGGATGGGAAGGACTCGCCTCCTGCCTGCCTATGAGTCACGTCCCCAGGGCCACCAAACCCAGGTGATGCTGGCCCGGACTTGCATTTGCAGAAGAGGGAGCTGACAGACGATGAAGCCACATTGGCTGGCTGCAGACCGGGGAGCAGTCCATCCCAAGTGTCCTTGTTTGCCTTTCTCCATGCCGGTCATCAGCTGTTTGGGTGTCCCTCCACCTCCTGGGGTGATATCCCTAAGCTGTGCTGGCTCCAGTAGTAGAAGGGCACTGCTTTGCAAGGGGTACCCTTTGCTCTGCAGAGGTCCTACCCGGCTGGGTGCTCTGCAGGTTAGATCCTGGACAGCTTGTGTCCCTCCGCATGTGGGATATAAAGGAACACCAGCCATTTTGATCATGGTTTGGAGGAGCCACCAGCCTCCTGCTGGGTATGTGGCCGCTGGAGAACCATGCTCGAACGTGGCTCTGCGGAGAAGGGGTTATTTGGGGGGCTGGTTACAGGTGAGTGTGTCCCCTTCCCGGTGTGCCCGAAGGACTGGTGGAACCTGAAGCCACTTGCCCTTTGCTTCCCCCACCTTATTGATAGCCACCAGCTTCTTCTGTCCATGACTGCAAAGCCTCAGTGCAAACTGGGGTCCCAGGTGTGAACGGAGTCCAGCACATCAGCTTTTGGGTGGCTTCGCTTATCCACCCACTGGTCCCTTCCCTCCCGATGCCGACCAATGCCACGAGCTGCCTGGCCGCTGGCGCCAGGCCAGCTCCGCTTGCCCATGATGGGATTAAGGAGCAGCTCCTTGGAGAGGACGTAGCTTTTGGGTTGAGCGTGGGGCAAGCTCTTGATGCTGTAATGGTTGGTTGGTTGGCTGGTTTGTTGGTTGGCTGGCTGGGTTGTTGGTTGGCTGGCTGGCTTGTTGGTTGGTTGGTTGGCTGGCTTGTTGGTTGGTTGGTTTGGTGGTGAGGCCATGCTGTTAGTAACCTTGACTTGTCTGGCTGTTGTCTCCTAGTCAGAGGATCTCGGTGCCTGCGCCCAGTTCGAGAGCAGCAGACAGACCAGGAACATGATGCCTAGCGCCAGCTGTGTCTTCCCCACCTTCAACCTGCGGAAGCCCTCCTCAGAGACGGACATTGAGAACTGGGCCTCCAAGCACTTCAACAAGCACACCCAAGGGCTCTTCCGCAGGAAGGTGTCCATCGCCAACATGCTGGCCTGGAGCAGCGAGTCCATCAAGAAACCCATGATCATGACCAACGACCGCAACGTCAAGAAAGAGGCGTGCGAGATATTTAAACTGATTCAGATGTACATGGGGGATCGGCGGGCCAAGACGGACCAGCTCAACGTGGCCTTGGAGATCGCCACCAAAGGCTGGAGCATGCAGGGTCTGAGAGACGAGCTCTACATCCAGCTGTGCCGGCAGACCACCGAGAACTTCCGTTACGAGAGCCTGGCCCGGGGCTGGGAGCTCATGGCCATTTGTTTGGCCTTTTTCCCACCCACTCCCAAATTTCATTCCTACCTAGAAGGATACATTTACAGGCACATGGATCCAGTGAATGACACTAAAGGTAAGAGAGAAACGGCTGCCCGGTGGCTTTGGCCCCTGCTGATGTCGCAACCCATTTATTTATTATTATTTTGTTCCTTCCCCCTTCGCATTCATGAGTCTCCTTGTTGAAAGGTGGGCGAGGAACTCATCCAACGGCCCTCCCGGAGGTGCAGCAAGAGTGGCGGTGCCTTTGCCACCGTCCTTTCCTCCCCGGCGCACGGAAATCCAGCACGAGACCCAACGCGAAATGAGCTTTGACACCTTTGCTGCAGGCTCAGCGTCACCTCGGCTGGGGGTGGCCATAAGCGAGAGTTCCCAGGACCTCGCCTGGCCCATGAGGACACCTTTAGAGGTCCCTCCCAACCCAAACCGTTCTGTGATTCTCTGATATCTCCAGATGCTTCTTCTGGCTTCTCGAGTAGCTTTGGATCAAAAAAAAAAAACCCATGCTGGAAGGGGAGCCAGCTCGATTCTCAGCTCCCGAGGTGGTTTTTGGTCACGGCAGATAGAAGAGACATAAATTTGGGCTAGTTGACCCCAAATGGGTGGGAATTGTAGGACTGTTGTTTTCGGGTGCCCTTCGGCTCCCCAGGGACCAAGCCAGGAGGTCTGGGCGACGCCGGCGTCACACGGAGCCCTGGTGGATCCGGCCGGCTTGGGGACAAGAGGAGATGAACCCAACCCAGGCGTCCACGGGGAAAGGAAGGCGTAGGGTGGGCGAGAAAGTCCCGCGTGCGAGAGCGTCCCCGAGGGCAGCCGGCCCCGGCGCCGGCGTGCCCGGTTGGAGCCGGCACACGGGTGGGTCCCACCGGGGGGGAAGACCCCCACCATGGTGGCACCGACGGCAGGTGTCGTCCCCCCAGCCCGCCCGCAGCGGAGGCGTCAAGCTCATTTCGTCGCCATCTCCGCGCTCACGCTGGATTCGGCGCGCCGGTGGCGGAAACCAGCGCTCCGCCGGGAGAGGCTCTCCCCCGAGCCCCCCTTCAGCAGCGTGCCTGCGCTCAGCTCCGCTCCAGCCGTGCTCTGCCACCCGGCCCCGCCAGCCGTCACCCGATGGGTTTTAGTCTTTATTTTCATTTTCATTTATTTTTATTTCATTTTATTATTTTTTTCAGTTTTATTTTCAGTTTCATTTTCTTTCTTTTTATTTTATTTAATTATTTTTCAGTTTTGTTTTCAGCTTGATTTTATTTCATTTTTATTTTTATTTTCTTTTAATTTTCAATTTTATTTCTTTTTCTTTTCATTTGTGTTTTATTTCTTTTTCATTTTTGATTTTTTAATTTTCTTTTCATTTGAATTTCATTGTCTTTTCCCTTTTATTTTCCGATTTATTTTTTTTAAACTTCCATTGTTTTCACTTACAGTTTCACTTTATTTTCCAGTTTCAGTGTTCATTTGTCTTTTCCTTCCCATTTCCACCCCCAGTTTCACTCCCCCCCCCGTTCCATCCCCTTGTCTTCATCGCTTTGTTTGTTTCCCAGTGACCCAGCACATTAAAGAAATCCTGGAAAGGACCAATAAGAAGAAACCCAAATTGAGAAAGAAACCCAAGCCCTATATCGAAGAGCACGATGGTAGGGGCCGCCTCACCGCTCGCTCGCTTGGGCCTTCTTTCTCT
>NW_010972707.1:94096-96645 GCF_000737465.1 Haliaeetus leucocephalus | reverse complement strand
GAAGGAGGACTCGGGAGAGGGACCACGGCTAAACGTCGTCTCTACGGCTGGAGACGTGGATAGGCTGGATGGATCCCATTTTACGGTGTTACGCACAATGTTATCACGTTATATGTAACGTTATAGACATCACGTTGTATGTAATGTTACGTACATTGTGTAATGGTATATATCGCATACATACGCGATATGCAGAACGTTATATATAATGGATAAATACATATAATGTTACAAAGTAAACATATTTTTTAACGTTTGAGTAATATATAACAAACAAATCTAAGATATAACTGTAGACCATTCTGTATAATGTTATAGATATGTATAACATTATATAGAGTTACATATAACAAAACAGATATTTTTACAACGATAATATCATATAAATAATTTAGAAATATAGACATTTAGAAATACATAGAAATCTATATAGAAATATAGAAAACATTATCGACAGTTATATACAATGTTATCTATAAATATATAATATTAAAGTATATATCGTATAATTTTAACATGATATACACAACTATAATATTATATATCAATTTAATAGCCGTTAGCAAGAGGGGGAAGGCAGGAATTTAATTAAGCGGAGCCACATAGAAGGTGCTGACGGGTTTTCTCGGTGTTTGATGGATGACCCCGAGGTGGGCACGAGCACCCTTGGTGCCGTGGCCATCAGCGGTGGGGCGGAATGGGGGGACGGGGACGTGGGATGAGCCCCTTTTCCCGGCATCCCTCTGGTTTTTGGCGTGGTTTGCCGGAGCAGGATGCCGGTGAAGGCTCGGCATCCCGGATGAAACCAAGAGGTTCCCAGCGCAAGGTGAGGGACCTCAACCTGGAGCCCCAGCGATGGTGGGGCTGGGACCTGGAGCTGGGGTGGGGTGGAGACACCCCAAGAAATGGTTTTAAGAGCATCCATGAGTGAAGGTTGCTGTTTAATCTCTTCATCGACGATGTAGACGGTGGGATCGAGTGCACCCTCAGCCGGTTTGGCGATGACACCGAGCCGAGTGGTGGGGTTGACCCGCCTGAGGGACCTGGACAGGCTGGAGAAGTGGGGCCCATGTGAACCCCCAGGAAGTTCAAGCAGGCCAAGGGCAAGGTCCTGCACCCTGGTGGGGGCGATCCCCCGTATCCGTACAGGCTGGGGGATGAAGGGACGGAGAGTGGTGAAGGACTTGGGGACACGGGTGGGTGACAAGGGGGACGTGAGCCGGCAACGTGCCAGGAGGCCAACTGTCTCCTGGGCTGCATCCAAAGAACCAACCTGATCTGGTTGAAGATGTCCCTGCCCATGGCAGGGGGGCGGACTAGGTGACCTTCAAAGGTCCCTTCCAACCCAAACCATTCCATGATTCGATCAATGGGCACCAGATTTGAGGTCACCCAGTTCTCGACATCCCCCAAGCCACCTCCTTCAGGGTGGCTTCAGACCCCCCCCCATGCATCCATCAGCTCCCCCCTGCAGCATTTACTGTGCCCAAAAACCATCAGGGAAACCCTTGGAAGACAACAGCATCAGGGATGGAGGGAAAAGTAGATGATCCCAAGTCCCCAAGTTTGGTTTTAACCAAAAAGCACCCATCAGGGGTCGGGACAGCAAGTGGCCGCCAGCCACCGGCTCTTCTGCAGAAGCCCTATTTTCCCCTCTTTTGCACCAATATTAAATAGAAAAAGCATATTTTTAGCTCCTGGACCATTCTCACCAGCAGGACGGGTTTGGAATGGGGCGGGACACACGGCTCCAGTGGCGCAAAAGCCGCGCCGATGGCAGGACTGGTGCTGGCGTCGTGGTTTCAAAGCTTCTGAAGGAAGAGAAGGTCCCGGATGATGGAATTTTTTGTTCAGTTTGCCTATTTTTAGGCTCTTGGAAGAATTTCTGGGGCTGTCAGCCTCTTCTGGGGTGGTCCAGAAGGTACCACCAGGTCCCCGGGGCTCTCAGCTGGGGGATGTGGAGCATCTCCCTTGGGATGAGCCCATTGGCAGCTGGGGAACGCTCCAAGGTTTGAGGGTGCCATCTCGTTGCTGAAGAACATCAGGAGGAAAGGATGGATGGTGCGGAGAGGGATGAGGGTAGAAGTGGTGGCATCAGGAGACGATGGATGGTGTAGGGTGGGCGGTGACAGTGGAAGCGATGGCTGCGGGGTGAAAAAATCGGCCCCAAAAGCCGGGACATCCCTGCACGAGGCCACCGGAGCGAGCGGGAAGAGGCTGGAGCTGAGGGGGCTCTGAGCCTCCGTGTTTGGTGGGTACGAGGTTGTGGCTTCTCCAAGGTCTGAGGCTCTTGGGGAGCGGGTTGAGTTGTGGGGACACTCCTTGCAAGAAGGGTCCGGGGTCAGGGTGGGAGGGGGGAAACCTCGTCCTCTTCAAACACCCCCCCCAGCAGCGGTGATGGGGACAGAGACGGAGCAGCACCAGTGCTGCCCCGCATCCCGGGGGGGGACCCTGACACCCTCCTGGAGCCGGGATGAGCTTCAACCCCTTGGCAGGGCACACACAGACCCCCCCCTATGGCCCCCCCCCATGACCCAGATCTGACACCC
>NW_010972707.1:89355-94086 GCF_000737465.1 Haliaeetus leucocephalus | reverse complement strand
TGGGTGGCTAACCCCGGCCGGGACCACCGAGGGGGCTGCTGGGATTTGGGGATGGGGTCTGGAAGAGGAGGAGGAGGGAGGGATGAAGCTGGAGACCGCTGGAAACAGCGTGGCAGCTTGTGCCAGACCCGTGGTGAGGATGCTCCGGCGTGGTTTGTCCATCACTGCATCTCCTCTGGGGTGCCCCAGGTCCTTCCCAAAACTACCCACCACCAAGGGATCACACTGGGATTAAGGAAATGATCCTGAGAGCAAAACCGCGGCAAGGATTGAAAAGGCAGCTCCAGCAGCTCCCATCTCCCTGGCTTTTGGCGGGGGGGGGCTGCCCTGCTGGCCCCCCGCTTCTCCCAGATCGCCATCACCACAGCAGCTTGTTGAGCCAGATCCATCCCTGGGGTCATCACTGATTTATTTAATAAAACACCCCGGAGAGGGATTAATTTACAGCCTGGGGTGCTTTTCATGGCCACCACCACCACCACGGCTGCCTCAGTTTCCCCCTCCTTGTTTTGTGGGAGTAGAGGAGAGACGGTGGGGCCCCTCCTTGGTCCACAGCAGCCGGGCTCACCAAGGGCTCATCGATGGCCGTATCCTGATGAACTTTGAAGGCAGACAGGAGTGATTGAGGACCTGGACCCCACCAGCAGCTTGAGGCACGGCTGGGGTGGCTCCTTCTGTTGGCTGGGCCAGATCCAGCTGTCAGGCAGCTGCATCCAACTCCTCTTCATCCCACCACGCACACCTCCACCGCATCCATCTCCTCTTCATCCCACCACACACACCTCCACTGCGTCCATCTCCTCTTCATCCCACCACGCACACCTCCACCGCGTCCATCTCCTCTTCATCCTACCACACACACCTCCACTGCGTCCATCTCCTCCTCATCCCACCACGCACACATCTACCATGTCCATCTCCTCTTCATCCCACCACACACGCCTCCACTGCATCCATCTCCTCTTCATCCCACCACGCACGCATCCACCACGTCCATCTCCTCTTCCACATCCCACCACGCACGCATCCACCGCATCCATCTCCTCTTCCACATCCCACCACGCACGCATCCACCGCTTCATCCCACCACGCACACATTCACCAACTCCATCCCTTCTGCATCCTGCCATGGCCACGCACATCTCCTGCGTGGTTGGAGGAACACCAGTGCCCTCCTGTGACCGAACCACCAGCCCAGACGGAGAGGGAACCCAGAGGTTTCCCCTGACCCTGCACCGCGCAGGATCCGGTGCCGGTACTGATGCCCCCGCTTCAAGCAGCCACAGATGGACCTACCACGGTGCTGGTGCTCTGCTTTCCAGAAGCATCCCAGAGCTGTGGCTCATCTTCCTCCCTACGCGGCTCATTGGTGTAGATGCTCCAGCGTTGCCGTGACCCCACGGGCGGTAGAGCATGGGGGTCCTACCAAGCACCGTGGGGAGAGTCCCCAGGGCTGGATTTGCTTTCGAATCAAGGTGATGGGTGGAGGCACCTGCCCACCGGCTGCATTTCGGCACTCAGCTTCTGGCGCGTGGCGCCACTGGAGACCTTGGCCGGAGTTCATCCATGGCTCCATCTGCTGTCTCCATCATGCGATGGGCTTTGGGCTCTGGATGCGTGGCAACCAGCCCTGGATGCTCAGCCGTGGGGTACTGGGATTGAGCAGGACCCCGCATGCCCGTCCCGGCTGCAGGGACACCGGCCGCAGCTCCTGACGCCGCCACTGGCCTCTCTTGTCTCTCGCAGGGCCTGAAGAAGCCGAACATCGAGGAGATTCGCCATGCCAAGAACGCCGTCTTCAACCCTTCCATGTTTGGCAGCTCCCTGCAGGACATCATCAACATGCAGAAGGAGCGGTACCCCGACCGGCAGCTGCCCTGGGTGCAGACCCGCCTCTCCGAGGAGGTCCTGGCGCTCAACGGGGACCAGACCGAGGGCATCTTCAGGTAAAGCCACCTACGGCTGCGGGGAGACCCCCCAGGATGGTGGCAGCCCAGACCTTCTCATGGGGAAAAGCCATAACGAGTCACCTCATCGTGGGGCAGCTGTGTCTCTCCCCATGTCCCCATGGGTGCCTTTCTCCTCCCCATGGGGCAGAGAGCAGCCCCCCAACTTCTCCTTGCTCCAAGGCCGTGGGGATTTCTCCACAGCAGGGTCACGCCCGTTCTCTGGTGTCCACCAGAGTCACGTCGGTGTCTTGGGGCCCGCGCGCAATCCCCCCGGCCCCACAGCACAGCAGGATGCCACGTCGCTGTGGGGCAGCAACAGGTCCCAAAGCCTCCACCCCCAGCTGATGTCCCCTCTTGGCTCTCCTTGAGCCCCACCTGCACCCAAGGGGACCCCCCCAAAGCCCGGGGCGGGGCATTAGGCAGTCGGGTCCCCATCTCTTATTTGGGGACCGACATCTCTTCCCCCTGCAGAGTCCCCGGTGACATCGACGAGGTCAACGCGCTCAAGCTGCAGGTGGACCAGTGGAAGATCCCCACCGGCTTGGAGGACCCCCACGTTCCTGGTAGGACCCCAGGGTGCTGGGTGGGGTGCAGAATCAGGCCCTCCACCCACCAGGTCTCACATTTCCCCATCTTCTCCCCCCCCCTTCCCCAGCCTCCCTGCTGAAGCTCTGGTACCGGGAGCTGGAGGAGCCACTGATCCCCCACGAGTTTTACGAGCAGTGCATCACTCACTACGAGAACCCCGAGGCGGCCATCGCTGTCGTCCACTCTCTGCCCAGGATCAATAAAATGGTGCTGTGCTACCTCATCCGCTTCCTACAGGTACGGCCGGGACCTTCCCCGTGTCCCCCCTGGGGCTACCTTCCAGCCCGGTTGCCTCTCTTGAGGTGGCTTTGGGTTCCCCGAGTTGCCGTGGGGTTACCCACGTGGTGACCCCCCCCATCTCATCCAAGAACCAGGAGGTCCACGCGGTCCCTCCACTCGTCTCCCCACCATCCCATCAACGCCGCCTTCCCTTCCTCCCGCCCCAGGTGTTCGTGCAGCCAGCCAACGTGGCCGTCACCAAGATGGACGTCAATAACCTGGCCATGGTGATGGCCCCCAACTGCCTGCGCTGCCAGTCGGACGACCCGCGGATCATCTTCGAGAACACCCGCAAGGAGATGTCCTTCATCCGGGTGCTCATCCAGCACCTCGACACCAGCTTCATGGAGGGCGTCCTATAGCAGCCGCCACCGAGTCCCTCCCCGCCACGAGCCCCCTCTCCTCCAACCCCGCTCGGCCGAGGAGCACAAGCCGGACCCCTGCAGCAGGAGGGTGCTGGGTGGCTCGTCGTGTGTCCCCCCACCACCCTGCCCATCTCCGTCCACCCCTGCCCGTCCTACGACGGGACACAGGACCGTTCCCCATGCCCCATCCCGACCCTCCGGCCATCTCACTGCCCACCTCTTTGCCAGCCAGAGGGATCGGCCGCTTTGGGGGTCCCCGGGGACGGCAGCACCCACAGAGCAGGCGAGGAGCATCCCGGCTCCCCGGGGACGGGTGGGATTTCCAGCCCGGGTGTCCTGTGTGGCCGTGGGTGGCAGAGGGGACCTAGGGAGCAAGGTGACAGCGTAGGGGATGGGGGAAGGTGGGCGGTGGGGGGGGGGGGACCAAATGGGTCCCCCCACATCACCGTTGGGGTTGGGTCTCTGGCTGAGAGCAGAGCCGTGGGGCAGGGGGCACCTCCAGGGCCGGGAGAAGCCAACGGTGCTGAGCAGGCGTCGAGCAGCCGGAGAACGTGGCACGTCGGGACCAGAGTGACAATTGTCCCAGTGCCTGGAAAAGTCCCAGCTGGCAGGGAAGGAGCTGACGGGGACAACCGGGGGCGCATCTCGCGGCAGAGCTGGGTGGGTGCTGGGGGGGTGTCCCTTTGGGTGGCTCACTGTGGCCCGTTGCCCATCCTGGGGTGCCGGAGGAGCTGGGCAGGCAGGTCGCTGCCCGCACCCATCACGGTGCCCATCCCTGGAGCGCGCCGGACCCATCTCACCGCATGTTGGCACCGCCGGGTCCCAAAGGACCTGTCTCAGCACCCACCACGTCTGCTTGGCCCTGCTGGCCATCACAGGACCCATCATCTGCTCCTGGCCTTGAAAGACCCATCCTGACACTAAACATCTCTGCTTGGCTCTGCTGGAATCATCTGGGCACCCATCTGCTGTTTCTGGTCCTGCCCAACCCGTCTTGGCACCTGTAATCTCTGCTTGGTCCTCCTGGACCCATCTTGGTGTCTGTCATCTCCTCCTGGTCCTGCTGGACCCATCTTGGTGCTCGTCATCACCTCCTGGTCCTGCCCAACTCATCTTGGCACCTGTCATGTCCTCCTGCTCCTGCTGGACCCAGCTTGGCACTCATTATCTCCCCCTGCTTCTCCTGGACCTGTTTTGGTGCCCGTCATCACCTCCTGGTCCTGCCCAACACATCTTGGCATCCTGTCATCTCTACTTGGCCCTGCTGGACACATCTTGGCATCTGTCATGTCCTTTTGGTCTTGCTGGAACCATCTTGGCACTCATCATGTCCTCCTTGAACCATCTTGATGCCCGTCATCTCTGCTTGGTCCTGCCCAAAACATCTTAGTACCCATCGTCTCCTCCTGCTCATGCTGGACCCATCTCGGTGCCCGTCATCTTCTCCTGGTTCTCCTGCACCCATCTTGGCATCCATCATCTCCTTCTGCTCCTGCTGGACCTATCTCGGTACCCATCATCTCCTGCTCCTCCTGGACCCATCTTGGCAC
>NW_010972707.1:87512-88489 GCF_000737465.1 Haliaeetus leucocephalus | reverse complement strand
TATTAAAAAAAAAAATAAAAAATAAAGGGACAAACCCACCCCGGCTGCTGCGAGACCCTCCCCTGAGCGCTGGGGGCTGGGGGGAGCAGGATCCCCCTGTCCCCCCCCCCCGGGGGGGGGGGGGGGGGGTTGGGGGTCCCCCCTGGGCTGCCGAACTCTGTAATTGGGGCGCGTGGACGTATAGAGGCGCCGCCCCGTTGTGTGAATAAAGCTACGTATGGACAGTGCTCTTCGGTGCTGCTCGTTCACTCTGGAGCGGATCAAGGGCTGGGAGGCTGGTTGGAGGGGGGAGATGGGGCACAGAGGCCCTATGGGGTGTGCAGGGGCATATAGGGTCCCACATAAGCTGTATAGGGTCCTATAGAAGCCCCACCCATGCCATATGTCCTCTATAGGGGTGTATATGGTCATGCCCCACCCCCCCCGCCATGCAGGCAGTATAGAGTGTGTATAGGGCTCTCCCGCAAGCAGTATAGGGTATACCAGGCACTATAGGGTGCATGGGACAGTATATATACCCCCCTCCCCTGGGGGTGTATACATACCGCCCAGGGGGGTGTAGGGAAGCAGGCAGGGTGTATAGGAAGAGATGGGGGGGGCAAAGTAGTATATAGGGGTACGTAAAGCTGCATAGGCTGCGGGTAGGATGTATATAGGGGCCTATAAACACCCCCGGGGTACATAAAGCGGCACAGGGATGTATATAGGGGTACATAAAGGTGCCCAGGGTGTGTCGAGGGGAGGGTGTAGGGGGTTTCTATAGGGGAGCATGGGGCAGGGGAGGGTATGAGTGTGTACAGGGAGGGCGTGGGTGTCTATAGGGGTGTATAGGATGAACGGGGGGTGTATAGGGGCACACAGGGGGTGCATGGGTGCCTACAGGGGTGCACGGTTGTATATATAGGGGTGCACGGGTGCCTATAGGGGTGCACGATTGCCTATAGGGGTGCAGGGGTGTATATATAGGGGTGCACGGG
>NW_010972707.1:81797-86248 GCF_000737465.1 Haliaeetus leucocephalus | reverse complement strand
CAGAACCAAGACAGATCCCGGACAGATCCCAGGCAGAACCCACATGGAGCCCAGACAGATCCCAGGCAGATCCTGGACAGACCCCAGACAGATCCCAAACAGAACCAAGACAGATCCCGGACAGATCCCAGACAGAACCCACATGGAGCCAAGACAGATCCCAGGCAGATCCTGGACAGACCCCAGACAGATCCCAAACAGAACCAAGACAGATCCCGGACAGATCCCAGGCAGAACCCACATGGAGCCCAGACAGATCCCAGGCAGATCCTGGACAGACCCCAGACAGATCCCAAACAGAACCAAGACAGATCCCGGACAGATCCCAGGCAGAACCCACATGGAGCCCAGACAGATCCCAGGCAGATCCTGGACAGACCCCAGACAGATCCCAAACAGAACCAAGACAGATCCCGGACAGATCCCAGGCAGAACCCACATGGAGCCAAGACAGATCCCGGACAGATCCCAGACAGAACCCACATGGAGCCAAGACAGATCGCAGACAGATCCTGGACAGATCCCAGGGAGACCCCAGACAGACCCTGGGTGGATCCCAGACGGACCCCAGACAAATCCCCAAAAAGGACTCAGGACAGACCCCAGACAGATCCCAGGATGGATCCCAAAAGGATCCCGGACAGATGCTGAACTTGCCAGGGGCTTCGGGGTTTTGAGGCTTTTTCCTGCTTTTCCACAGCTTTTCCTGGATGACACCAAAGTCAAGAACTTCATCACCTGCTTCAAAGGTACCGGGACCCCCCCAAGCCCCCCAAAACCCCCCCAAACCCCATCACCTGGCCAGCACGGCTCTCCCCCTCATCCTTAATTGGGATCCAATCCTTAATTAGGATCTCCTCCTTAATCGGAGCCTCATCCTTCATCAGGATCCGATCCTTAATTGGCATTGCATCCTTAATGGGGGGGGGGGGCTGAGCCCTCGGCAGTGGGGTCAGGGAGGGGGGACACCCCCCACTCTGGCACTTTTATGGGTGGCAAAGTGGCCACTGAGTGCTATTTGCATATTAATTACCTTACTAATTAAGCAGCTCCTGCTATTAATAGCTCCCAAGCCAACTGCTCCTCCCTTTGCCAGCTCTCCAAAACGGGGTCTCATTACCGAACAACCCCCTACCCCACGGCTAATTAACCCTGGGGGGGGGGTTAATTACCGGGGAGCAGCGAGCCAACGTCCATCCGTCTGTCCTGGCAGACGTAGGGTTCCTCACCTTCTTCTTCAAGCGGCTGGAGCCAAACCGGAGCGGGCGTTACGAGGCCGAATTCCCTTTCCTCTCGCTCTGCGGCAGGGAGCGGAATTTCCTCCGTTGCGACGATCGTCCCGTCGTCTTCACCCAACTCCTGCCGGGTTCCGGCGAGAGCCGGCTCCTCTCCTACTGCGGCGGCGGCGAGCGCCTGGCCGTGCCGTTCCAACCGGAGAGTTTGGTGATGTTGCCGGAAAACGGGCGGCTCTATCACCCGGCGCCGGCGAAGGCGGGCGGCGTGGGTTTGGTACGCTCGGCGCTGGCTTTCGAGTGGAGTCCCTGCTTCGAGTACGGGCGGGGGCCGGCGCAAGCCCCCACTCATTTTGTCTGGGAAGGCCGGCGCTACCAGCTCACCGAGGAATTGCTGCCGTTGCTCCGCGCCGGCGGAGCGAGCTCGGCCGGGGAATCCTCGTGTCAGGGCTGAGCCGGGGAACCCCCCAGTCCCGTCCCCCCCCAACCCTCCCCATCACCCCCACGCCAATGGGAAAAGGGGTGAGCACCGGCTCACCGCGGCAGGATGGGTGCCACCGCGGCGGCCGGGAACCCCGTTAGTCTATGGAAAAAAAAACCCAAACAAACAAAAAAAAGAGCTTAAACCGCGTGGCCGAGCTGTGCCGTTTCTGAGGCGCCGAGCACCCCCCTGCGACTCGGGGTGTGGGGGGGTTTGGGGGAACCGAGGCACGAGTGTGGAGCCATTGTAGGGTCTGCCTGTAAACAGCGCCGCGCTTACGGTTTTTGCCATAACCTCGACACGGCAGCGATTTATTAACTGCTCTCCCGGCGTTAATTAATCAGCGAAGGAGGGCCTGGAGGCCGATCCGCCCGTAGCTGGCACGCTGTCCCGGTGACACAAGGCGCTGCCGGGAGTTATCGGTGGCACCGGGTTCCCCGTGGCTGGGGCCGATGCTGGTGGCACCGTGACAGGAAAAGGGAGAAGGTACCCGAAAAGCACCGGGACAAGGGGGAAACACCAAATTTGGGGAGGAAGGAGGGGTTGGGGGACAGCAGTTAGGCCACAGTGCTTCGCCGAGCACCGCGGGGCGGGACGAGGGCTCCGAGCTTCGCCCGAGCTACAAGGCGAAGTAGTCGAGGGCACCGTGCCGGCAGAGGCTGGCGGTCCAGACGGCATCGGCTCTGCCGGAGCTCACCAGCATCCGGCACAGCTCGGCATTCACCGCGGCAAAACGTTCCTCATCCACCACATCCTCGAAGAAGTGGTCGGAGGCAGAGGGTGGCCGGGGCGGCTCCCAGATGTAGCAGTCCACAGGGTACGGGTAGACGACCAGGCGTAAATCCGGGAGAACCAGGGTTTTCCGTAACAAGGTTTTGAGTCCCGGTGTGGAGAGGGGGTTGCCGAAAAGTCCCAGGCAACGGAGGTGGGAGCAACGGCAGAGCGCCGGGAGCAGAGCCTCCAGCCGAGCGTCCGTCAGCCGGCACTCCATGAGGTCCAGGTGGAGGAGAGAGGCCGAGGTCTCCTCCAGGAGATGCCGGAGGGGTTGGAGAAGGTTCTCGGAGAAATCATGGCCGCTCAGGTCCAACTTCCTCAGCATCGGAGCGTGGAGGCTTTGGGAAAGGAAGGCGAGGTCGCCGGGAAGGAGGTAGCAGAAGGCCAGCTCCAGGCTTTCCAGCGGAGCCTGCAGGTCGCTGCCGGGGAGGGGAAGAGTGAGCCATGAGCCCCCCGAAGCCGTCACCGCGTGGGGTGCAAACCAGGCGGGAGCTGCCGCCGGGTTTAAATCTTTGAACAATGGGGTGGGGATGGTTCCCGTATTCCTGGAGGGATCGCGGTAGGGAATGGCGGCAATGCCACCTGGATCCCAAGCCTCCCACCCACGAGCCGGGACCCATGACCCCCTGGGGCATGAAAAAAGACCTGCTCCACCAGGAACTTACCTGAGAAGTTGCCTCAGTTTCCCTGAAAGCCTGGAAGAACCCAAGTTGAGCTCCTTGAGGCAGGGCAGCCTCCCCAGCTGCGTGGCGAGGCACCGGAGGCCGGCATCCGTCCCTGCCGTGAGCCGCCGCACGTCGACGTTGCTGTAGGGCAGCCTGAGGCTGAGGAGGTCGGTGAATCTGGCGAGGTGCGGCAAAACCGCGCAGAGACCGCCCAACCCCAGGTTATTGAAGCGCAGATCCACCCGCCGCACGCCGGCGGGTTCAAGGGACTCCAGCAAACTCACGGTGCCGGCGACGGAGAGCTCCTCGGCGTGGAAATCCCGGCATTTGAGGCGCAGGGGGCTGGCGGCACCAGTCTGCAGGGCGTCCCGCAGGACGCCATAGGACGTGCCGTTGACGAAGAGATCGGCGCGGACCTCCACGCCGACGGGTTGCAGGGCCGCCGAGGTGCCGGAGGGACCTTTACGCCGCTTGGAGCCGCGTTTCAGGCACTCGCTTTGGTGTTTGGAGACCTCGATGCAGGCTTTGGCCAACGCCACCGTGCCAGACCACAGGCTCATCCCCTCCGGGCCACGGTCGGCGTCATCGTCCTGGAGACCCGTCATGTCCAGCACCCGCAGGCGGCACCGTCTCTCGCTGGGTGAAGGCAAGAAACGGGTAAATAAACAAGCAGGGAAATCAGGGAACTGAAACAATCGGCTCCCAGGAGAGCCGTGGCCATCCGGAAACTCGCTCCAGCCCCGAGGCAGGGTGAGGGTCGCGGTCCCGCTTTCCTCCTGTGTTGCCGGTGCACAAAACAAACCCGGTGCCAACCCACGGCTTCCTCCCTCCACCGCGGCCCGAGCTGACGGCCCTGGGACGAGCATCGTCACCTCCGTCTCCCCAAGGAGAAGCAAAACAGCTCCTGCCCATCCCGGTGGAGTTTGGCATCCCGGTACCCACCTCGCGCCGCGACAGGGCTCCTCCAGCACCCGGCGGAGATGTGCCACGACGGCCAGGATGATGGTCTGGATGCACAATTTGCTGGGTTTCTCCTTGAGGAGCGAGTGACGGCCACGGTGACCCAACAACCGCTGGAAACTGAGGACGGGGAAGGGCCACGTCCCCACCAGGTCCCGCAGCGCCAGCGTCCGCCCGTCCAGGAAAGCGGCTTGGAAGAGGACGGGGTAGAGTTCGGCGGGGAGGAGGTCCAGGGCACGGCGGGCGCCGGGGCAGTAGCTCACCAAGCGACGGGCGCAGAGGAAGACGAGGGAGTGCATGGCGCCCGCGAGCGGGGCTGTGGGCAGAAGTGGGGGAAGG
>NW_010972707.1:66715-80443 GCF_000737465.1 Haliaeetus leucocephalus | reverse complement strand
CCCTCCATCAGTGGGGCACCTCCGTTTCTATAAGGTACATCTTATACCTAAAGAAATCACAGGAGAACAGACATCCCAGAGTCAGGAACAAGAGTGATGCTGCCCTAACCACAGTTTTCTTTTTAAAAAAGAAATAAAATAAAAACCCCAAGCCAGCCCTCTCTCGTTCCACAGCAGCAGAAAGTAACAATAATTTGCTTCGTAGCCTGAAATAATGATCTTTTAACGTGTTTGCCTCACAGGCCGACATCGAGGCAGCTCCAGAGGACACCAGACGTGAGTGCCAGCCCTGCCACCCCCCACCCTGAGGGGGTATTTTAGGGTCCTGGGTGGTGCTGGGCTCCCCCCACGGGCAGGTGGAGCGCTCGGCCGGAGCTGTGGGTGCTTCGTGGGTGGGGGTGACCCCTCACGCCAAGCTGGACACTCATCATTGGGTTTGTTTGATGTCGGGGGGGGTCTTTGGTGACACACATCAATTGTTCTTGGTGTGGGAACTGCTGGGGTTTTCCGGTAAGTACCTAATATGCCAAAAAATGGTCTTGACAATCTGTCACAGGGCTCTACAAGGAGTACAAGATGCTCAAGCAGCAGAGAGAGGAGTCGGATCCCTCCCAGCTCAGTCCCTCCTGCCAACCGGCAGCCCCAGAGCAGGTACCAGAGAACCACCCTGACTTTGGCCTTGAGTTTTGTCTCTGGGAACCTTGAACCCCCGAGATTCACCCTTGACGCTAGCGCTTTGGGGTGTTTGTGCTTTGTCCTTTACTGCAGACAAAGCCATGTTCATCCTGCCTGTTTATAAGGGGGTTTATTTGACCTTAGCAAGGAAAATTGTCTAATTGGCACTATATAATGCCTATTTTTGGCTTTGTGGGAGAATAAGACACCCCAAACAGAGAGCATAAGGGCACCGTGGGGGTGGGAAACTGAATGCCTGCGATCCCTCACACGCTTTACGCTCACCAGCATCCAGGCTGCTGAAAGCGTGGGCTCTTTTTAACCAGCCTCTTAATGAGGCAACGATCGAGCCAGCCCCTGTGCTTAGGGTGAGGTGATAAATGCCCCAGGACTGCATTTTTCACCCCAAAGCGCACTGGACGTGCTGCCTGCGGCCGAAAGATGCCGTGGTGTGATCATATCGAGCTTGTTGTCCAGCTCCTTTCTCCTCTCGGAGGTATTGGAGCTCGTCTTCATGATAGGATTCAAGTTTTTTGGATTTAAAGGTTTGGGTTTAACAGGTTTGGGGATTTAATGGTTTGGATTTAACAGTTTGCAGTGTCATTGCAGGTGCCGGAGTCCAGTTGTTGGGGTGCACACCTGAACCGACAGCCGAAAACCCCCAGGCTGAGCCACCGCAGCTGCGCTGTGCCGAAAGCCTCAGCACAGTACTACGGGATGAAGCTGAAATCCAACCTGGGAGCTGCCGGGAAGGTCAGGGCTGGCCGGGAATTGGCGCTGACCGCTGCAGCGCAGATAGAAGCTTCTACTGAAGCTGCTTGTGACCTTTTTTCCCCCCTCTGGCCACTCTGAAATTGCGGCCCCCTCCTGCCAGAGCCCCCCAAAGTCACAGCCCTCTCCTGCCAGAGCCCCCCACTGTTAGCAGAGAGTGGGAGGTGGGGGTGCAGAGCACCCACAAATGCCAGCGAAGGTCCCCTTTGATTTGGAGATGGGGTGTGGAGTTTCAGAGGACGATCTGACCCCCATCTGTCCTTCTCCCCCATCCACAGGAGACACCCCTGACCCTGAGGAGGACCCCCACTGTCAGGCGAACCCTGGCTGTCCCTGGGCTTCAGACAAATTTGGGGACAAGTGACAAAGCCATGGCGCCGGCGGAGGCCTCACAGAGTGAGGGAGGCGAGCCGGGAGATCTCCTCCTTCCTCCCTCGGTGTCAGGGTTGGCCCCCATCGTCCTCGCTGCAGGGTTGAAGCCCCCCCTGCCACCGCCGCCAAATAAATTCCAGCAGCTGAAGCAGACAGTGGCACAGAGACTGGGCTCGCTGGATCCCGCCTGGCTGCAGAGGTGCCAGGGGTCACCGGGGGATGAATGGACAATCCCGGGTGCCACGCAGGAGAGGGAGCGAGGAGAGATCGGATGTGCCCCCCTGGAGCAGGAGGGAGGCGGTGGGATGCCATCGGTGGAAGATTCCGGGAGGAAAAGGCCACACGGAGATGGTGGAGACGGCATGGCGGCTCCCGCAAAGCTCAGGCGGTGCCGCCGGGACTCAGCCAAGGGAACATTCAGCGCTGCCAGCGGGCTGAAGCAGAGCAAGGAGGAAGAGGAGGAGGAAGAAAAGCGTGCGGCAGCCCAAAAGGAAAGTGGGAAGGTGTCGGATCCCTTGGAAAACATCCTGGGGGAGTTGGAGGAGGAGGAGGAGGGGAAGCCCAGACCCACCCACAGAGCTGGTGCTGCCAGGTAGGTCCTGCCGACTTCCTGGCGCTGCCGGTGTGCCAGCGGCGCTGCCAGGCACTCTGCCGCAAGTTTGCCTGCCTTGGCATAGCTCACAGCTCACTTCAAACTCCCATGGGGGGTTGCCAGACCCCTTCAGGTCACGGGCTGCGACGATGCCTTGTGGTGTTCAAAAGCACCAAAACGTGGTTGGAAAAGGACACTGAGAGAGCCCAGGGAGCTTTTTCCTCTTAATTTTTATAAATAGTGAGCTGTTCTTTCCCTAATTCCTCCTCCTTTGTGTTAAGTCAGGGATTTGGAGAGGGGGAAGGAATAAGTTTGGGGTGGTTGGGTTTTTTTTAAGTCTGATTTTTGTACATAATTATGCCCTGCACACATTTCGCCTCTCCGTGAGCATCTGCATTGCCTTTGGTCACATTTAAGGGATGAAAGATTTTGAGTTTATTTCCCTCAAAGACGTTTTGTGGGCAGGGCGCTGGGTGCAGGCAGGAGCTGAGGGGTGGCGGGGGGAAGGATGGGGACCCGATGGCCCCCCCTGAGCCACTGCCACACGTGGGCAGGGGGGTTCCTAGCCAAGCTCTCTCCCCACAGAGCACCTCCACAGAGAGGTGGCAACTTCGTCAGGCTTAACCTGAAGAAGAAATCTTACGTCCGAGGATACGCCCTGCGGGGAAATCGCCTTCGCAAGCAGGTAATGTCACCGCTCAGCGGCTGCCTTGGCACCGCCAGCGTGTCCCAGGGCATCGCCAAAAGCCTCCTGCCGGACAGGACCATGCTGCTCTCCCGCTCTCACCGCCAAACCCATTTCCAGTCAAATTTAAGTTCATCTGGCCCAGGATGAATTTAAAACTCTTCCCGCTCTCGCTCATCTTCATGTCGTTCTTTCAATTTCCACATTTTACCTGCTAATTAATTTATCTTTTTATTTTGTGACCGCGCAGGCAGGAGGCACGGCTCAGCTCCCTGCCCCTGCCGCTGCTGCCTGACTTCCCTGCCTTCAGCAGCAGTTTCGCCCTGAAAACGCCATAGGAGGGGAAAGACCTCGCTGTAGCGGGCTTGTCCTGCTGGGTAGAAGCCGGTCGGCCTTTTCAGCTTCAGCTCTGCCACAAAGTCCTAGGATTTTTTTAATATCTCCCCTTTAATTAATGTGAAATCTTTCAGGATCATCTCTGGGTGAGGTGAGCATCAGCTGGAAGAAAATTGCCTTTATTTTTTTAAAGCTTGGCATGCTTATGCAGCGCTTTGGTAGAAGCCTGGCGCTGGGGCAAGGTAAAACATAATAAAACATACTTTTATTAAAAATAATAATATAAAAGTAACTGGAGATGGTCCTGCTTCGCAGGTGTGGAAGCAGAAGTGGAAGAAGAAAGCAGAGCGGTTCGGAGGAGGCAGCGGATCCATCGACCGAAGCTCGGACATCTGCTTCAGGTGCGGCGGGACGGGGCACTGGGCATCAGCGTGCCAGGGCCGAGGTAAGGCTCTGAACGCCGGATTATGGGGTTTGTTTGGCAAAGCTGTGGGCCGGGTTCGGACCCGGCTGTGCCGGAGCAGACACAACGGAGGCTGGAGGATGGGAAGCATCTGTCGGGCTTTCCCACCTCCCTGCAGCTTCTCTCCGCTGTTGGCTTAAGGATTTGCAGGGATAAGAACTTGTGGGAAGAGGGTGAAAAAATGAGGCGGTTTCTCTACCGTGGATTTAAGTAGAGAAGGGACCCATTTCCCAGCTGCAGAGACAGCTGCCGTCCCGCTGCCGGAGGAGAGCAGCTGCGCGGATGAAGAGGAAGAGGCTCCCCTGCCCACGCTGGAAGAAGTGGCTCACAGGACCAACACCGTCTGCCGAGAGCTCTCCTTCTCCGGTGAGGCCCCATGGCTTGCTGGCCTGCCGGCTTTCCTCGCTCTCCGCTGACACGCTGTGGCTGGCTCCGGGATGAACTCCAGGAGATGTGGAATTGTTTCCTTTTCCCTGTGGGAAGTTTGCTTGCGCTCCTTGGAGGGTTTGCCTGGCATCAAAAGGTGGCTTCAGCAGCCTGGGTTTATGCTGGGATGTGTCTCCTCCGGGAACGCCGGCCTAAAATACAGGCGGGCTCACCGTGCTTGCTCCTGCGTGGCAGTGGATGTCCAGGCAGGGTAGGAAGAGCTGCCTGCAGTTCCCGATTGCTGCCTTCATCCCTGGCAGAGAACGGAACCAGCGACCAGGAAAGATCCGAGAAGATTTTAGAGGCAACGACTTACCTGGATGTACGGAGGCCGGCATACGAGCCACCCGCTCCCCCTGCACCCATGGAGCCCCTCTATGACCTGGGGCCAGAGGGAAAGGTGCGAGGTACGGCTCCCTGTGGCGCTCGGAGCGGGGCCGGGAGGGGTTTGGCCCCTCTGATCCCCGCCTGACTGGGTGTCCTTCCCCCTGCAGAGACCCCGGAGGAGGTATTTGATGCTCTGAAGGCGCTGGGCTACAGCTCCTTCCGCCCGGGCCAGGAGGTGACCATCATGAGGATCCTCTCCGGTGGGTTTATTTTCCCCACGACCTCCTTTCCTCCGTGGGGTTTGGGCTCCCCGTGATCCCCTCCCGTGCGGGGTGGCCGGGTTGTCCCCTCAAGCGAAGTCCCCAACTCCTCGTTCTGCCAGGCCTGTCCACGCTGGTGGTGTTATCGACGGGGATGGGGAAGTCCCTCTGCTACCAGCTCCCCGCTTACCTCTACCACAAGCGCTCCCAGTGCCTCACCTTGGTCATCTCCCCACTGGTGTCCCTGATGGATGACCAGGTACTGCTCGGATATCCCAGTTCTCCCACCCCAACCCCTGCGAGGATGCCACTGGGTTCAAGGCTCACGTGCACCCAAAACAGGGGAGGTGGGTGTCCGAGGGGGTTCACCCCCCAAGTTACCGAAGGCCAGCGTGGCCAAGTGACGGGCTTTGCTTCCAGGTTTCGGGGCTGCCGCCGTGCCTGAAGGCCGTCTGCATCCACTCCAACATGACCAAAGCCCAACGGGAAGCAGTGATGGAGAAGGTGAGGGACTGGGGGCTCTGAACTCGCCAGGGAGAACCGTGCACACTCAGGTCCCCGCCACCATCGCTGTACCCATGCGGTCGCGTGATCCCGGTGAGGGCAGTGCCGGACAGTGGCGATGCCATGTCCCAGCCAGGCCGTTTCCCTGGGAGAGCAGGTAAAGCATCCCTTGTGGTTCTCTCCTCCCTGATCCGGTGCTCCCGGTGCAGGTGAAGCAGGGCGAGGTGCAGGTGCTGCTGCTGTCCCCTGAGGCCCTGGTTGGCGGAAGCGGATCGGGATCCGGCTGCCTGCCCTCTGCCGATCAACTGCCGGCCGTGGCCTTCGCCTGCATCGACGAAGCTCACTGCGTCTCCGAGTGGTCCCACAATTTCCGTCCCTGCTACCTGCAGCTCTGCAAGGTGCATGAGAGGGAAAACCCACCCCAAGGCGGAGGGAACCCATCGGGGCCAGGAGGGATGTCAGGCTCCCATTTTTTTATTTTTTTTCCCTTCTTCTTGGCAGGTTCTCCGAGATCGCCTGGGCGTGCGTTGCTTCCTGGGCCTGACAGCAACCGCCACCCTGGCCACAGCACGGGACGTGGCCCAACACCTCGGCATCCCAGCAGAGGAAGGGATAGCCGTGCGTTCCGCCGCCGTGCCCCCGAACTTGCACCTCTCTGTCTCGATGGACAGGGACAGGGATCAGGTAGGGACAAGGATGGATCTAAAGGAATTGGATTTGTTGCTGTGGTGCTGGATCCAGAGTGGATCTTCTAGGAGAGAAAGTCCCCAGCCCTTTTTTGGGGGGACCTTCACCCCTTTCTCTGCCCTGCAGGCCCTCATTGCCCTGCTGCAAGGGGAACGTTTTGGGTGCCTGGACTCCATCATCGTCTACTGCACAAGGCGGGAGGAGACAGCTCGCATCGCAGCGCTTATCCGGACCTGCCTCCAAGGAACGCTGCTGAAGGAACCCGCCGGAGCCAAAGAGCCGGAACAGGATGCTGCCGAAAGGAAAAAAGCGAAGGGTAAGCGGCACGGCCTTGCTCTCCGAAAGAAGCGTGAGCCCAAAATATCCTGTCTGGTGAATCCACGCTAGAATGGAGAATCCCTAGGAAATGAGCCATGCTCGAGGTTTCTGGCGCCCAAAGTCTGGCTCCATCGGCGGCTTCACCCGGCCACGGAGCGCTGCTCTTGACAGCAGCAGAGCATTTATCTTCCCTCACCTGCGTCAGAGGCTCTAAAGCCAGGCTTTGATTTTTCTAGCGACAGCCGATAATGATGGATGCTAATCAGCTGTCATTAATAAGGCTCGACGTTGGATTTGGTACACAGGAAGCCTTCATTGTACGGCTCTCCGGGGTTTTTTTTTCTTTCTGAACCTCGTAACCGTGACTGGGAGTCTATTTTCCCTCAAAATCCGCGATGTGGATCTGTGGCTGAGCTCTGCTGTTGTTTGCTGAAGCCTGGGCGAGCTCGTGCTGTCCCACTTCCAAACCAGCTGGGGCTTGACGACTTCTGGCAGCTAACGAGGAGCGCGCACCCCTTTGCTGTGGAGCAGCAGCCCTGCTCCTGCCCATGGCACCCTGTCCCCAGGGCTGATTTCTGCCACAGGCGGGGTTTGCTGTTCATTTCCATCCCTGATTTAATTAGCTGCTCTGCTTTTGCTGGTGGAAATCACTAATTAAACACCATTAAAACCTCTCTCCCCACTTTCTTTCAGCAAAGAAGACCGTCCGCCGGCCGCTGAAGTGGATTGCGGACGCTTACCATGCTGGCCTATCCGCTGCCGAACGCCGACGCGTCCAGAAGAGTTTCATGAGCGGCCAACTCCGCGTGGTGGTGGCCACGGTGGCTTTTGGCATGGGGTTGGATAAATCGGACGTCCGCGGCGTCGTGCATTACAACATGCCCAAAAATTTCGAGAGTTACGTGCAGGAGATCGGCCGGGCCGGGCGAGACGGTGAGCCGGCTCACTGCCATCTCTTCTTGGAGCCGGAGGTAGGGCCTGCCAGCGGGGTGTGGGGGGGTTCCCCTCCATTTTGGGGGTCTTCCCCAAGGCTTACCACCTCTTCCCCAGGGTGGGGATCTCCATGAGCTGCGGCGCCACATTTATGGCGACACGGTGGATTTTTTCACCATCAAGAAGATGGTGCAGAAGGTTTTCACTCCCTGCAAGTGCCTGGAGCTGCACCAGAAACACCAGGACGTCATCAAGGTGAGGAAGGTGCTGAGGGCCCCACTCCAGTGGCCTTCCCAGCTTTTTAACTCATTAAGTAATGAGCTAACGTGGTAGAAAACACTTTTAATTGTTGGGTGGTCACATCAGGGAGCTTAAATCAGTTGAGGGAAGCCTGGGGAGCACCAGTGCTGGGGCAAGGTGAGCCATGGTGTAGGATCTGGCCAGGAATGGGCAGGAGAGCAGTTAGGATGTCCCAAAAAGAAGGCAGGAGCCTGCCCATCCTCTAACCGTTGACACCGCGCTGCGCGCCATGTCCCTCACAGGACGGGGAGGTGGAGGATGCTGAAATGGCCGAGCTCTTGGAGGAGGAGGACAGCGGCAGTGGCGGCGTGGCGAGGCAGAGCAGGCAGCGGGTGTGCTACAAGCACGAGCGAGCCATCCCCGTCCAACAAACTGTGGAATCCCTGGACATACGGGAGGAAGGTGAGGGGTGGGGAATCGGCCCCGAGTGAGGCCCGCAGAGGTCCCGAAGGGGGATTGGGATCCCTCCGCAACTCCCCACTCTCCTCTCGCAGGCATCGAGACCCTCCTGTGTTACCTGGAGCTGCACCCGCAGCGCTGGCTGGAGCTGCTGCCTCACACCTACTCCTCCTGCCGGCTCCTGTGCTACGGGGGACCCCAGCAGCTCCGGACCGTGGCACGGAGGTTAGAGCCGCGCCACAGAGCACCGGTGTCAACTCCACAGTGTTCCCCGTGCTAGGGGCGAGCCCCCGCAGAGTGGTCTCTGCCGGGTGGGAGCTGCTCCACGGCCCTGGGGTCCGTTGGAGGTAAAAAGTGGGCTCCAAGCCATGGTGCCAGCAGTTTTCTGGTGTCTCCTGCCCTCAGTTCTCCCCCCATCGCCGTCTTCCTGGCCCGGGAGCGCCTGGCAGGGAGGAACCACAGCAACACCAGCTCCCTGGAATTCAATGTGGTCTCGCTGAGCGACTCCATGGGTTGGGAAGTACCGCTGGTGAAACGTGCCCTGCGCCAGCTCCAGTGGGATCCGCGCCTGCGGCAAGGTACCAGCATCCCCGGATTCCTCATTGGAGGCGGGGGGAAAATCCCTCCTGCGCTGCCAGCAGCTGGCTGGGTCTCGGTGGGCACCGGGTCTTGGCGGGCACCAGTTCAACCAGCTCTTGGTGCCTTCAGACGGTCGCAGTGAGGGGAAGAGCGGGGTCATGGTGGAGTTTGGAGAGCTGTCCTTCCACCTACGTGCCTACGGCGACCTCACCGACCAGGAGCTGGACTCTGTCTGCGATTTCCTCCACCGAAGGGTGGTGGCCAGGGAGAAGATGGCTCTTGGACAACTCCACACCTGCTTCCAGGCCTTCCAGAGGTGAGCGCGGGTGGAGAAGACCACCCAACCCTCGCAGAGCCCTCCGTGCGGCGGCCCCACGGTTGCCTGCCCTCCCGTCCTTCCCAGTTTGGGGCCAGTTTTGGTACTGGGAAGAGAGGAGGTTGACACTGGGGTGCACAGTGTGGCCTTCCAGACCTGGGGTCCTCACCCTGCGGATGAGGAAGAGGAGAGGAGTTCCTGCCTGAAGGCTCTGCTCAGCGACTACTTCGAGAAGGAGCCCACTGCCGAGCAGGCTGAGCGTGGCTGTGAGGAGGAGGAGGAAGAGGAGGAGGAAGATCTCGGCGACACTAAAGTGAGCAAATCCACTTTTATTGGGAGCTGGGCCATCAGCCAGTATTTCTGGTACATGGCAGCTCTGGTTTAGACGAGACCAGGGATAGGTTTGGGGTGAGGATGAGGAGGGACGTGACCCCCGCTGTCTCCTTTCCTTCACAGCTGCGGGACTGGGAGACCCAGACCCGCGCCGACATCCGCCGTTTCCTCTCCATCCGCCAGGACGAGAAGTTCTCCGGCAGGGCCATCGCCAGGATATTTCACGGCATCGGTAAGACAAGGAGGTGCCAAATCGGGCTTCTTCCACCTCGCTCCAGCACCTGCCCATCCCCTCCTAACCGGGGTCTTCTCTGCCCGCTCTCCGCAGGCAGCCCCTGTTTCCCTGCCCAGGTCTATGGCCGCGATCGCCGCTTCTGGAGGAAATATCTCACCTTCGACTTCCACCAGCTCGCCCGCCTGGCCACCGAGGAGATCTTGGCCAGCAGGTGAGGGCAGGAGGCAAAATGGCGGAGCCACCTCGCCCTCGAGAGTGGGGCTGCCTCCGGGGTGGGGGGGCTGCTTGTCCTGCCTGCACTGAGCCTTTCCCAGTGCCCGCAGGGATTTTTATCTGGATTTTTATCAAGGAATTAATAAAGGCCACCGACCTTTTACCCCCCCTGCCTCCTGCCTATGCTTTTCTGCCTGCGCCGGGGGGTGAATCGGCTGTGGGCGACACTCCCAGAGCGGGTGGGGGGACGGGGGGTACATGCACTATCGCCACGGTGATGGGGGGGGTCTGTCACCGCGGCAGCAGAGGGTTGTCACCATGGTGATGTAGGAAGACCATTGCCGTGGCAATAAGGGGGGGCCATCACCTTGGCCATCCCCACCGTGCCGTCCTTCCCTACCCCCTATTCCAGCCAAAATTGGATTCTCTCCCCCCCAGCTCTCGGGAAGTCCCAGGGAGGATGAAGCCCTTTCCCTCTCCACCGCCAAAAACCAGTTTGGTTTTTGCCACCGTCAGCTCTCGGACAACCGAAACCGTCCTGGCAGGGCTGGGGTGGAAACTGGTTTCCAACTGGAGAACTTCACGCCCCAGTTTCCTCCCGGCGCTGGGCTCCCATGGGACGCGCCGTCCCTCCCTGGCACGGTGTCGTCTGCGGTTGGGGAAGGTCACGCCGCAAGCGGCACCCAACCGTGTTGCCAAAAGCTTTTTAAACATTAACCGGTGGAGCTGGGTGCCGAGCCCATGCCATCCCTGAGAGACACTGGCGCCGCACAGCCTCCTCCATCCCTCCTCCTCCTCCGCCAGACCCAAAGGAAACCCCAGCTAGCCACGGCGCCAGATCTTCCCTCCTCATCCTCTTCCCTTTAGGTTTTCCCGGAGTAGGGAGGTGGCGAGGGTACACCAGTAGCCGGATCATCACTGAGGGTCTGGCGGAGACCCTCCAGCCTTCCCTCACCAGCATGTCTCGTGGTAAGCGCCGACGGTGAGACCCATGGGAGCCGGTGGGCTCGGGGTACGCCTGGAGAGGGGGCTGGGACCCTCTCCCTGTGGTGGGACCCTCTCCCCGGGGCTCAGGGTGGTCCCCGACCCACCGCAGTCCCCCTTCCTCCGCAGCCCCCAATGCCACAGCCCTGCCTTGGGCTCTGCTGCTGCTCGGTGAGGTCCTGGTGCAGGATGCAGCTGCCCAGGGCTGCCTCCTCCCGCCGGCTGGTGAGTCCCAACCCTTTGCCCTTCCTCGCCGGTGGGAGCATCCATGAAGTCGCTCCCGGTGGGACGGAGCCTCGCCGGGACACCCCATTGATGGGCTGACCCCCTCCTTGGCAGCTTATAACGCGGCGCTGGGGCGCCCAGCCAGCCAGTCCTCCGTCTTCCCCAACATCAGCATCGCCGTCAACGCGGTGGACGGGAACCGGGACGGCGTCTGGCAACACGGCTCCTGTAGCCACACGCGGCGAGAGCGGGAGCCGTGGTGGAGCGTGGACCTGGGCGGGCGCCGCGCCGTGGCGGCCGTGGTGGTGAAGAACCGGCAGGATTGCTGCTGGGAGCGGCTGCGGGGAGCGCAGGTCCACGTCGGCGACGCGCCGGCCAGGCGCAGCAGGGACAACCCCGTGTGAGCCGAAAACGTGGGGGTTTGGGGGGGGGAATCACTACCCCAGCGGTGCCGCCGTCTCCTGAGCCCCATCTCTTCCTCCCCGGCAGCTGCGGCACCATCACGGACGCCGGCCCCGGTTCGCTCAGCACCATCTGCTGCCAGGGGCTGCCGGGTCGCTACGTCTCCATCCTCATCCCTGGCCGGGAGGACACACTGGTGCTGTGCGAGGTGGAGGTGGTGCTGCAGGGCTGCCTCCCCCTGCCCGGAGGTGAGGGGGTCCCAGTGGGGCCGCAGGGGGCCAGCAGGGCAACAGCCAGAGACGGCAGCCTCGTGCCACGGTCCCTCCGGCAATTCCAGCCCTCGACGTGGCGCGGGGTCGCCCCGTCGCCCAGTCATCCACGCTGAACGCCATCAGCCTGGCTGCCAACGCCGTGGACGGGAACGGCGATGCCGACTGGGAGCGCGGCTCCTGCGCCCACACCGAGATGGAGCTGGAGCCATGGTGGCGTGTAGATCTGGGTCGCCGGCACGCTGTCTACGCCGTCACCATCACCAACCGCCGCGACTGCTGCTGGGAGAGCCTCCTTGGTGCTCAGGTCCACGTCGGGGACTCCCTGGCTGACCACGGCAAGCACAACCCTGTGTGAGTGGGGTCTCCGGCGAGGTCTCCCACCCCGGCACGGGACTCTCCTGCTGGCCGTAGCCACGACGGTTCTCTCCCGGCAGCTGCGGGGCCATCTTGGAGACCGGTCCCGGCTCCACCACCACCGTCTGCTGCAATGGGCTGCCGGGTCGCTACATCTCCGTCATCATCCCCGGCCGGGAGGATTTCCTCGTCCTCTGTGAAGTGGAGGTGACGGCGCAGAGCTGCTTCCCCCCACCCGGCGGTAAGGACCAAAAGACCCCCCCGGCAGGGAGCCAGCACGTGCCGGATGGCCGTCAGCGAACGCTGACCTCCCCGAGCCCCCCCAGAGATGATCTGGTCCCTACAGCGCCAGGAGAAACTGGGGGGAGGGGGGGGGCTGTGAGGGTCCCAGGGTTGGGGATGGGGATGTCACACGTGTCGCCGAGCTGGTGGCACACCGGTGTGCCGGGACGCGGTGTGAGGGTTCCTGGAGGGACTGGTGGAGGACAGACCCCAGCGCCAGCTCTGTGCCCATGGGGTGATGCCTGGCCACGGGTCACCGCTGGCAGCAAGCAGCCGGAGCTGGTGTCACCATCCCATGGCATCCCCCAGCCCAAAACCTGGCCTTGCGGCGCCCGGCGGCACAGTCCTCCACAGCCGGCCGGGCCGGCAGTGCCGTGAATGCTGTGGATGGGAACCGGGATGGTAACTGGCGGCACGGCTCCTGCTCTCAAACCGAGAGGGAGCCGGAGCCGTGGTGGACGGTGGACCTGGGTCGGCGCCGCGCTGTGGAGGCCGTGGTGGTGAGGAACCGCCTGGACTGCTGCTGGCACCGGCTAAAAGGCGCCCGCGTCCATGTCGGGGACTCCCTCGCTGGCCACGGCACCAATAACCCCATGTGAGTGCCGCCGCGCTGGCCCCGCAGTGCACGGCTGCTTCGGCGCTTGCCCACCCTCACCCCCCCATCCCCGTCCCTGCAGCTGCGGCACCATCACGGACACCAGCCCCGGCTCCACCAGCACTGTCTGCTGCCACGGGCTGCGTGGCCGATACGTCACCGTCACCATCCCCGGCCGGGAGGAGCGGCTGAGCCTGTGTGAGGTGGAGGTGGTGGAGCAGGGCTGTGCCGCGCTGCCTGGGGGTGAGTGGACTGGGGGGGGGGACCAGGGGGGTGTTTTGGGGGACACGGCAGCCCCAGCCCGGCCATCCCCGCAGCCCAGAACGTGGCACTGGGCCGCCCGGCCACCCAGTCCTCCGTGCTGGACGCCGGCAGCGGTGCTGCCAACGCCGTCGATGGGAACCGGGACAGCAACTGGGAGCACGGCTCCTGCGCCCACACCACTGAGGAGCCGGAGCCGTGGTGGCGTGTAGATCTCGGCCGCCGGCACGCTGTCTACGCCGTGGTGGTGAAGAACCGCCACGACTGCTGCTGGGAGAGGCTGAAGGGTGCCGAGATCCACGTCGGCAACTCCCTGGTCGACCGCGGCCGGCGCAACCCCGTGTGAGCCCCAGACCCATCACCGCCGCCAAGACCCCCACCGGGACCGTGCCGGCTCATCCTCCTCCTCCCTCCTCTCCTGGCAGCTGCGGCATCATTACGGACGCCGGCCCCGGTTCGCTCAGCACCGTCTGCTGCCACGGGCTTCGCGGTCGCTACGTCTCCATCCTCATCCCCGGCCGGGAGGACGCGCTGGTGCTGTGCGAGGTGGAGGTGATCCGGCAAGGCTGCGCCCCGCTGCCTGGAGGTGAGCCGCCGGCAGATCCCCATCCCACCCCCGGCACCCCAGG
>NW_010972707.1:61952-63044 GCF_000737465.1 Haliaeetus leucocephalus | reverse complement strand
CACCGCCGGCCTGCCACCGTGTCGTGTGGGGTGGGTGTGTGTCCCCAAAAAGGCTTCGGTCCCCTGGGGTGGCCGGGCTCATCCCCACTCCCCGTCCCCCCAGGTCGTGGCCGCTTGCGCCTGCCCCGAGCTGTTGGGCAGCCCCGCCGTGCCCGAGGCTGCCCGGCACCGGGCACGGAGCATCCTACGGGAGATGGACGCCGGCAACATCGGTAGGATCCGGCACGGCTCGCGGGGTTGCCCGGCAGCTTTGGTGCGGGGCGCCCCTCGCCAGCGCATGGGGAGCTTGGTGTTAGCCTTGGTATGGCTTATAGGGGGGCTCACGGGGGGGTCCCGTGGGGTGGCCAGCATGCGTGGCTGGCATGGCTTGTCGGGTGCCCCCCCAGAGCCCGTGGGGTGCCTGTATGAGGTATGGGGTGCCTGGTCCCATAGGGTGCCCCCCCCAGAGCCCGTGGGGTGCCCAGTCCCATAGGGTGCCCCCCCAGAGCCCGTGGGGTGCCTGCGTGAGGTATGGGGTGCCCAGTCCCATAGGGTCCCCCCCCCCCAGAGCCCACAGGGTGCCCCCCCAGAGCCTATGGGGTGCCTGGTCCCATAGGGTGCCCCCCCAGAGCCCATGGGGTGCCTGCGTGAGCTATGGGGTGCCTGGTCCCATAGGGTGCCCCCCCAGAGCCCATGGGGTGCCTGCGTGAGCTATGGGGTGCCTGGTCCCATAGGGTGCCCCCCCAGAGCCCATGGGGTGCCTGCGTGAGCTATGGGGTGGCTGGTCCCATAGGGTGCCCCCCCCAGAGCCCATGGGGTGCTCAACACCATGGGGTGCCCCATACCACCCCCATGAGGTTTCCCCTTCCCAGTGAGGCTATCAAGGGAGGGGGGGGTGTCATCAGGAGACTCCCCCCCCGCGGGATTCGGGGTGCTCGGGAGTGGTCCCGTCCCTGTCCCCAGGGGGCTACAACCACCAGCACCGGGCACTGGGGGTCCCGACCAGGGTCGCCCGTTTCCTCGAGCGTCGCGATGGCGGCGTCCCCTGCCACCCCCGCAACGTCGTCCTCTGCAGCGGCACCGCCAGCATCCTCCCGGTGAGCCCCCATCGCC
>NW_010972707.1:58495-58790 GCF_000737465.1 Haliaeetus leucocephalus | reverse complement strand
CAGTTGAAGTTGGAACACGGGGATGTCACCAATGGTGGGGCTGGGGAGCAGGAGGAGGTGGGGACCACTGGGTTTGGACACCGGGTGGTGGTTGAGGGAGAACAGGGCTGGGTGGAGGGGGTCCCACGGCCCCCCCACGGCCCCCCCAGGCTGTCGCTGCTGCTGCCGGCCGAGACGCTGGAGCGGGTGCTGCTTGCCCTCACTCGCTTCCACGCCGCCTTCCTGCGAGACTTCTCCTGACGCGGGGGCGACCCCGGCCCCGTGTGTCCCCCCCCCACCCCCCCCCCCCATTAAA
>NW_010972707.1:57637-58445 GCF_000737465.1 Haliaeetus leucocephalus | reverse complement strand
CCCCCCCCCCCTCCCTTTGCCCCCCCCCAACCCCACCGAGACCCCCAAGGGACCCGTGTCACGAGTGCAGGGGGGGTCTCAGCCCAACTGGGTTGGGTGCTGATGGGGTGGAGGGGGGGGCACCCATGGGTGCCCGGTCGTAGACGATGCACAGGTCAACCCGGGTGGTCACTACCCTTTTATTAGTGGGGTTTCCGAGGGGAGAGCCAGCCCTGCCCGCTGTCCCTGTGTCATCCCCCCCCCAGGCGACACAGGGACAGCAGGGGGTGCCCAGCCCCGGGACACGGGGTGCCCTCGTGTGTGTCCCCCCCAAAAAAAAGGCACAAAGAGGTTGAAGGCACTTGAAGACCACTGAGACCAGCCAGGGCAGGGTCCCAGCCCGCGGCACCCGGGGCCCAGCGGGGAGTGTGGGGTTACTGGTGCTGGTGGGGGGGTGCCGGGGTCTGGAGGGGGGGGGGTGACGCCGGCATTAGGAGTACTCCTTGACGAACTTGGCATAGAAGCTGCTGAGCTTCTCCAGCAGGACCTGCAGCTTCTCGGTGGGTGGCAAGATGGTCATCCTGGGGGACGGGGGGGCGCTGGTACCAGGGCTGGGTGGGGGGACACCCCCACAGCATCCCTCTGAACCCCCTACCCCCATCTCTGCCCCTCACCACCCTACACCCAACCCATTGGGCACCCAAGTCCCCCCCTTCTCCCCGTACCCTCCCCAGACCTTGCACCCACCTCCCCTACCACCCCCCAAGTGGGGACAGGGGTCTCGGGGTGGAGATCCAGCCCCATGGTGGGACCCCAACCCTTCCTCCAC
>NW_010972707.1:55664-57006 GCF_000737465.1 Haliaeetus leucocephalus | reverse complement strand
ATCCCCAACCCCATCTCCATCCCCATCCGATCCCCAACCCCATCTCCATCCCCATCCCATCCCCACCCCATCCCTCACAGTGATGAAGAGCTCATATGAAGGATCCCCAGGCTGCGGTGGGTCAACGACGGCATCCAGGACGATCTGCCCGGGCACGGGTGGGCACAGCCGCACAGACACCAGCTTGGCCAACTGCTGCTGCACCTCGGGGTCCATGTTCACCACCTCCACGTACCCGCTGCGGAACCCGCACCTGGCACGACACGGCCCGTGGCGACACCAACCGCGACCCACAGGGTGGGGGACGCGGGGACACGTGAGCGGGAGCTCATGGATGGAGACCCCCCGGAAAGGACCCACAGGTGAGCACCCATGAGTTGGGACCCGTGGATAGGGAGCAATGGATGGTGACCGATGGAGGAGGAGCCCTGGATGGGGACCCACGGGTGGGGACCCACAGACAGCAACCTACAGAGAGGGACCCACGGATGGGGGTCTGTGATGACAACCCATGGAGAAGAACCTACAGAGGGACCCACAAATGGAGGAGGTCCATGATGGGAACCCAGAGACAAGGATTCACCAGGCTGTGGCATCTACATCCTCTGAGACCCACAGAGCTGTGTCACATTGTCCCCACGGGGTCGTGGCAGCATCACCTCCACCCCAAGGGATCCGTAGGGTTGGAGCGTCCCCATCCCCATGCCGAGGACCCACGGGGCCATGGCATCACCGTCTGCCCTCCCGGGACCCACCGGGCTGTGGCATCACCATCTCCACCCTGGGGAACCATGGGGTGGTGGCACACCCATCCCGAACCCATGGCGTCCACGAGCTGGTGGCATCTCCATCCCTACCCTTGGACACACGGGCCAAGTCACCTCCATCCCTATCCCAGGTCTGTGGCATCCCTAGGACCTGCGGAACCACGTCCACCCGCCCCTGGGGTGACAGTGGCCGGGATGAGCCGGGTGGTGGGACTCACTCGCCCATGAAGCCCTTGGAGATGGAGTGGAAGGAGGCCAGCTCCACCACCTCGGAGTAGGGTGGCCCCATCTCGAACAGCACCTTCTTGAAGGAGTGGAAAGCTGAGCCCTCGGCGTAGACGTTGTCCTGGTACACCTGGGCGCGGGGAGGGGTGGTGGGGTGTCAACCTGGATGCCGGGGTCCCCCTGGGGATGGGGGGGCACCCCGTGGGTCCCGCTCACCTCGTCAGCCATGAGGAAGAGCTTCTCCTCGAAGGCGAACTTGATGACGTCCTCGATGCACTGCCGGCTCTGTACCTGTCCTGGGGGGGGTACACGGCGTCAGGGGACATCGTGGTGCTGGCACTTGGGGGGGG
>NW_010972707.1:55438-55654 GCF_000737465.1 Haliaeetus leucocephalus | reverse complement strand
GCGCGGTGGGGCGGGGCGTGGGGGGGGGGGGTCCCAGCCCCAGTACTGGTTGGGTTTTGGGGGTCATGGTCCCAATGCCAGTACCAGTAGAGCACTGGGGGTCCCAGCCCCAGCACTGGGACTGGTAGGGCATTGGGAGGCTCAGCCCTGGTACCAGCAGGGTATTGGGGGGTCCCAGTCCAAGCTTGGGGTCCCAATCCAGCCACAGGGTCCCAG
>NW_010972707.1:52974-53713 GCF_000737465.1 Haliaeetus leucocephalus | reverse complement strand
CGGGGTCCCATCCTGACCCAGCGCCGCCCCCCCCTCACCCCAGCTTACCGGTGGGGTTCCCAGGGTTGATGACGCAGAGGACGCGGGGACAGCAGCGCTGGCGTCCCTCAGCCAGCGCCCGCCGCAGCTCGGCCACGTCCAGCGCCCAGCACCGCTCCTCGTCCAGGTAGTAGTTGAGCTGCACGGCGCTGAGCTCGGCGATGGCCGCCGAGTAGAGGGGGTACTGCGGGATGGGGATCAGCCCCCCCGTCCGCGACCCCCCCGATCCCGACACCAGCAGCTTCAGGATGCTCTGAGGGGAGAAGGGGACGCGTGGGTCTGGGGGTGGCGGGGCGGACGCGGAGGGGCTAGAGGGCGCGGGGGTGGCGCGGGGACGTGGTTGGTGTGGGGACGGCGAGGGGACAAGGGTGGTGTGGGCATGGGGATGGGATGGTGTGGGCATGGGGACGGTGTGGGGCTAGAGGGCATGGGGACGGTGTGGGGACATGGTTGGGGTGGGGATGGGAACAGCGTGGGGACAGGATTGTGTGGGCATGGGCATGGTATGGGGCTAGAGGGCATGGGGACGGTGTGGGGACATGGTTGGTGTGGGCATGGGGACAATGATGGGACAGGATGGTGTGGGCATGGGGACAGCGAGGGGCTAGACATGCCATGGGGACAATGATGGGACAGGATGGCGTGGGCAGGGGGACAACGTGGGGCTAGAGACGTCATGGGGACAATGATGGGGACAGGA
>NW_010972707.1:40799-45556 GCF_000737465.1 Haliaeetus leucocephalus | reverse complement strand
CGGCTCACATCACCTTACAGCAGCGCTGCTTCTCGGCCGGAGCCTCCTCGGCCGGAGCCGTCAGTTTGAGGAGAGGGGGGTCGCCGGTGCCGCCGGTGGGTGCCGGTACCGGTGTCGGTGCCGGAGGGGAAGCGGGGTTCCCCGCCACGGGGTGCTCCTGGGGACGTGGGTGCTCCTCGGAGCGCGGGCGCTGGAGTTTGGCGGCCGCTCGGTGCCGTTTGAGGTCGGCGAGGGTATGGTGGGTTTTCTCCCGTGCCGGGTCCGTCGCAGTGACGCCGCCGACGCCGGGCTCCGGTTTTTTGGAACAGAGGGCCGTGCCGTTGCGTTGCGGCGGGAGCTCGGGGGGTTCTGCCATCGTCGATCCTGCGGGATCCTGTCGGAGCGGGGGGGGGAGAAAAAAGAAAAAAAGAGGGAACAGTGCGTCACCGCCCCGGCGACGCCGCGGTTGGGGCGGGGGGGGAGGACGGACCCTCAGCCAAATCCCCAGCGACTCACGGCCAAGCGGCGGCGGAGCTCGGCATCCGTCTGCCGGTCCTCGTCCTCGCTGTCACGGTGCTCGGCGCGTTGCCAGACGATGGCTTCGCGCTCGTGTTCCTTCCGGTAAAGGTTGGTGCGCTCCGAGACGCTCACCCGCCGCACCACCTTCCTGGGGAGGAGAATTTTGGATCCCCTCAACCCCCCTTCCCCAACAGTTACGGTTACTCCGGCACAGTGCCGGTAAGAGTTTCTTCGGCCTTACCCGCGGCTGCCGGCGCTGGAGGTGCGACGTTGGAGCAAGGATTTGTGTTTCTCATGGGATTTCATGACGGCGTCGTGTTTGTGTTTCAGCTCCAGGAGTTTGGCCCGCACCTCCTCGTCGCCGCAGACATCTGCCAGCAAGGGCAGCGGCGTCACCCGGCGCCCCCAAAAAAAACCCACCCCGCCGACATCCCCCCCACACACAAAAAAAAACACCAAACGCTTACCCAAGGGGGTCTCATCCAGCACCGATTTCCCGTTGAGGTTGGCGCCGTGAGCCACCAGCAGCTCCACCAGCTGCACCTGGGTGGGCAGAGGGACAGGTGGGGGTGAGGGACAGGAAAATCTGGCAGGGGTTGCCCGTCCCGCCCGTACCTACCTGTCCCCAACAAGCGGCGGCGTGGAGAGGCTCCCAACCGTCCTCGTCCCTGGCGTCGATGCCGGCCCGGTGCTCCAGCAGCAGCTCGGCCGCCTCCACGTAACCGTTGGCCGCCGCGATGTGCAGCTGCCGGGGACGGGGATGCGGTCAGGGACAGCTCAGCCGGCAGCGTCACCATCACCGCCATCACCACCAACGCACCCCCCCCAGCCTCTGCCCGTCCTACCAACGTGGCACCGTGTCCCCGTGGCGCGTCCAGGTCGGCTCCCGCCTCTACCAGCTGCCGGATCTCCTGCACCATGCCGCGCTCGGTGGCGGCGCGAGCCTCCTCGATCTTCTCCTGGGTGATACCTGCCAGTGGCAGAAGAGTGAGAGGGAGGGGGAACGCCGGGCCCTGCCCACCGCCCTGCCAGATTCCTGCCTTCACCCCAGAGCCGACCCCAGTTTGCCCGCACCGCGCCGGCGCAGTGAAGCTCACCCTGCTCCGCCATGGCAGTCTCGATGCAGTCGAGGGTCACCTCGTCCTCGCACAGGTCGTAGGGCATGTTCCCGTCCGAGTTGACGGCGAGGAGGTCGGCGCCGCTGTTTTGGGGACAGGCACACGGCGGTCAGGGCCACCCCACAGCCACCACGGTGCCCGTCCCCAGCCCCGGTTGCGCCGCGGTACCATTGGATGAGGAGCTGGACCAGGTGGAGGTGGCCGCAGGTGGCGGCAGCGTGGAGCGGCGTCCAGAGCTCGCTGTCATGGGCGTTAACATCGGCGCCGGCTTCCAGCAGCACCGTCACCACATCACCGTAGTCGTCGATGCAGCACTGGGAGGGACAAAGCACCGGCGGCAGTTACAGGGGGCGGTGGTATCGGGGAACCTCCCCCCCACCGAAGCACCCCAGGATCTCCCGGGGATGGAGCCGGGACAGATTCGGACACCGCGGAGGGATGGAGCCGGCACCGGGATCCCTGCGTGTCCCCAGCCAAGCTGGAGGGAAGCGATTCCTGGGCCGGCACCGGCGCACACCGCGGCTCGTTGCCGAGTGGGTCCAGTCGCGTTGGCCGACGCAGGAGGGGTGCGACGCTTAACTCTGGGCACCTGAACAGCTGGTGAACACCGGCCCGGCACAACCGTGCCCTCTCTGGCACGGCACCGCTTGGACGGACACGCCAACCCCCTGCCTGAGCCCCGGTGCCACCACCTCATCCAGCCCCCGGTGCGGTGACGGCTCAGCACCTGGCACCTCCCACCACACTTGGCTCCGGCCACAGCAGGACCCGGCATCACCAGACAGAGCCCGTTAACGGGATGGAAAGGACGGAGGGAGAGAAGCCAGAGCTGCCGTAACGGTGCCGGCGCGGCGTACCTGGTGCAGCGCGGTGAGACCGTCCTCGTTGCAGAGGTCGGGGCTGATGCCGCTCTGCAGGAACTGCCGGACTGCGGAGAAAAAGGTTTTTACCGAGGGTCCTGGCGGCACCGCAGGCAGCTGCCTGCACCTCGGAGCATCCCGCCGGCATTAAACCCAGCACCGGCGCTTTGGCCGGTACGTTGGACTCGCCACATTCAAAGTCCCGCCGCGCTGATGCCAAACGATGCCAAACCTGGGTAGCTCTGGGCGCCCGGCATGCCACGGCCGGCGCCAAGCGGGATCTGGGAAGCCGTGTGCCATAGCCAGGTTTACGGATGCCGGCTCTGAGCTGCCGGCTCGTTTCCAGGGATATTTGGAAGCAAAATCGGGAATTATGTCCCATTTGTAACCCCAAAACCGTTTGATTTGGGGTTTCAGGGGTTCCAGGTTTCCCAGAGCCCCCCCAAAAGCAGCAGCTCCGCCAGCCCCACCGCCGGCACCCACCTTCCTCAGCGTCCTGCCGGGCGGCCGCCTCCAGCAGCCGGACACTGGCGGGGAACGTCACCCTCTTCCCCTGGCTGTTGCTCTTCCTCCTCCTCTTCTTCCTCTCGGCTCCAACCTTCATCCCCTGCATCTCCTTCTCCGTCTGCGCCCATTTTTTCAGCTGCTGGGCCCGGCGTTTCTGAGCATGCTTCAGTCGCTCCGGCGTGCTCAGCCGTGCCACCGCCGGCATCTCCGCCAGCAGCTCCGCATGCTCGGCCATGGCGAGGAGCTTTGCCGGAGAACACAGCGTATCCCACCGGGAACGGGGTACGGAACCGCCGGCTCCCCCACCAGCATCACCCGCAGCCCCTCAGAGTGGGGACGGGTTCGGCTTATCCCTGTATCCCAGTATTTTCCCGGAGCTTCGCCACGGGCTCCAGAGACAGGGATCGGCGTTTCGGAACCATCTCCCCCCCGCCGGGTGCTCCCGGCCCCCTCTTTCAGCACCCAAAAATCGCAGACGGGGGGAGGCCAGAGGGTCCTGTTAAGCGTCGGGGGGGGCACCCCCCCCCCCGCACCCCACGCTGGCCAGCGGTTTTGGACAGAGCCGGCCGGCGACGCTGGATCCGAAGGCACGGAGGAGCAAGGCAGGTGTCAAGGCCGGAGAAATCCTGTCAGTCCGATCCCCAACGCTTGTTTGCCACCTAATTATCCCAACGAGTTTTCGCTTTCCCGCCCTCCAGAAGCGTTTGCTGGTCATTCAGCAGCCGCCACTGCTCCCGTCTCACCGAGGAGCCGATGGCCCGGCTCGGAAAACTGCCGTCGGGCAGAGGCACAGGCAGCGCTGCTGGAATCGCGGTAGCTTCTCAGATATCACCGTGCCGGGGCTCCGGCTTCTCCCGGCCACAGTGGGACGAGCTTCACGCAGCAGCCGGAATCCTGCGGGGAAAAAGGGAAAGAAATCTTTAAAGGACGGGGAGAGGTCTGGCACAGCCCGGCTTTGCTGGTAAGAGCCGCACCGTGCCCAACCCACTGCCTGTTTTGCCGTCTTCCTAATCCGGGATTAACCTACAATCCAAGTTGAAGTGAATTCCCCCAGGGCTCCGGCCGAGGAGCTGCCTTCGCCGAAACCGCCGCACCCCGGCGAGCACCGGCACGGCCGTGCCGACGGCACGCCGGTAACCTTGAGGGGTCACCTGCCGCACCGGCGGGCGAGGACGGCACCTCACCGGGAAGAAACGCCGATCCTCCACCGGCCAAGGGGATCCCGGCGCGTCCCGGCCGGAGCAGCCCCGCCAGTGCCTGCCAGTTCGGCACGGTTAAACCGGGAGAGCCAAAGCCAAGCGCCTCGCCCCCACGCCAGCATTGCCCGGCGGGCAGGGCGGATGCCGTGGGCAGGAGGGACAGGCAGGAAAGGGCAGATTCCGGCAGAGCCGGCGCCCTGCGGTCCCCAAACCGGGTTCCCCTGTGAGTCGCCGCGACTTCAGCGGGCAAAGTCCGGCAGAAAAAAAAAAACATTCCTGCACCTTAATCCCGGCGTAAATCCCTCAGGAACGCCGGCGGGCACTGGGAATGCCGAGGCTGGCGGTAAATCCTTTCCAAAGTCGGTGGGCGATGGAAGAGGGGGATCGCCTGGACACCGGGATCACCGGAGCCTCTCGGGCCACCCATCCCGTAATCCTGCCGGCCGTGGTTTCACTGGGAATGGCCGTGCCACGGGCAAGCGCCGGCAGAAAACCGGAGCCGGCATCCTCAGCACAACTCAACCCCTTGACGGGCTCACAAATCCACCCAAAAATCCCCCACCCCCCCAAAAAAA
>NW_010972707.1:39542-39820 GCF_000737465.1 Haliaeetus leucocephalus | reverse complement strand
CCCTGCCCGCTCCGCCGCTGCCCGGGGCGGAGCCGCCGCCGCCGATCGCCATGGCAACCGGCCACGCTTCCGGCGACGCCGGAAGTGGGCGGAGCTCGGGCCGGAAGAGGGACGGTGGGCGGGAAGGCCACCGGCGCCAATGAGAAGGGGTGGGGGAATGGGGAGAGGAGGCGCCACTCCCAAGATGGCGGCGGAAAGGGTGGGGAATGGGGAGAGGAGGCGCCACTCCCAAGATGGCGGCGGAAAGGGGGGGCGGTGCCAGCCGGAGCAGGTGGCGC
>NW_010972707.1:37669-38287 GCF_000737465.1 Haliaeetus leucocephalus | reverse complement strand
CCCCCCCAGTGCCCCCACCTTGGCGAAGCAGGGGTTGGAGGAGAGGTTGTGCCGGACGGAGTCCTTCCAGCCCTGGTACCCCCCCCCGAAGAAGGGGAAGAGGCTGCTGATCTCCTGGATGATCTGGGGGGGGACAGCAGCTGGGGGGGGGCTGCTCCCACCCCCAGGGCTCCCAGCATGGCCCAGTGCCCCCCAGCGCCGCATGGGTGCCATCCCAGTGCAAGCCCAGTCCACCCCAGCGCTGCAACCCAGTGCTCCCAGTCCTGCCCAGTATGGCCCAGCAAGGCACCCCAGCACAGCCCAGCCCCCCAGCCCTGCAACCCAGAGCTCCCAGTGCAGCCCAGTCCCCCATCCCCACAACCATGTGCTCCCAGTCCAGCCCAGTCCCCTGGCATGGCTGCCTGGCACCCCACTCCTCCCAGTCCAGCCCAGTCCCCTGGCACAGCACCCCGGCACCCAGTGCTCCCAGTACACCCCGCTCCCTGGCACCCCAGAGCTCCCAGTACAGCCCAGTCCCACAGCCCCACAACCATGTGCTCCCAGTCCAGCCCAGTCCCCTGGCATGGCTGCCTGGCACCCCACTCCTCCCAGTCCAGCCCAGTCCAGCCCAGCCCTGCA
>NW_010972707.1:33451-34379 GCF_000737465.1 Haliaeetus leucocephalus | reverse complement strand
TGCCGCCGGTGGGTGCTGCTGGGTGCTGTCCCACGCGCTGCTCTGCGCCGTCTGCCTGCTCTGCGCTCTCCGGGCCCGCCAGGTCAGTGGGGACAGCGCTGGGGGGGGGACGGGACACGGGGACACCCCCGTCACCCTCAGCCGGACGGGCCCTGTCACCCCCCGGGGCCTGGGACGCCGGGGGGGGGTCCCGTGTCACCTACTGGCACCTGGGCCACCAGGGTGGTGGTCCCATGTCACCCCATGGCCACCAGCATGGTGGTCCCATGTCACCCAATAGCCCCTGGGCCACCAGCTTGGTGGTCCCATGTCACCCAGTGGCCCCATGGCCACTGGCATGGTGGTCCCCTGTCACCTACTGGCCCCTGGGCCACCAGTGTGGTGGTCCTGTGTCACCCAATGGCCCCTGGGCCACCAGCATGGTGGTCCCATGTCACCTAACGGCACCTGGGCCACTGGGGTGGTCCTGTGTCACTGTGTCCGATGCCACTGGGTTGGTCCTGTGTCAGCAGGATGGTTCCATGTCACCCAGCTGGTCCCCTGTCACCGGGCTGGTCCCATGTCAGCCAGCCAGTTCCGTGTCACCCAGCTGGTTCTGTGCCACCCGGCCAGTTCTGTGTCACTTCGCTGGGTTCTGTGCCACTGAGATGGTCCCGTCACCCATCCCATCCTGTGTCACCCAGCTGGTCCCCTGTCACCGGGCTGGTACCATGTCACCTAGACAGTTCCGTGTCACCTGGCCAGTTCCATGCCACCACGCCAGTTCCGTGTCACCCGGCCGGTTCCATGTCACCTGGCTGGTTCTGTGCCACCCGTCTGGTCTCCTGTCAGCCGGCCAGTTTTGTGTCACCCAGCTGGTTCCGTGTCACCTGTCCAGTTCCATGTCACCCAGCCAGTTCCATGCCGCCACGCCAGTTCCGTGTCACCC
>NW_010972707.1:19881-26126 GCF_000737465.1 Haliaeetus leucocephalus | reverse complement strand
CCAGCCTCTCCCCACCGACCCCAAGGCGGGGGGGCTGGGTTCAACCCCACCCCAGTTTATCCCAGTTTGTGCCACCCCGGGAGACTCCCCTGCCCAGAGCAGGGGGTCCCGGCAGGGAGCGGGACAGGCACCGCCGTCGCTGACCGGAGCAGAGCTGCCGGTTACGTAAAGGTGCCGGAGTGTTTCCCTCCGGCCAGCATCCATTTCGCAGCACGCCGACCCGTCGGCAGCCCTGCGGTGATGGCAGAGCCGCCGGCACACACGGCTGCTCGGTGCTTTCCCGGCGGCGTGCCGGTTGGCGCTCGATTTCGGCAATGGCAGAGCCCGGACGCAAAGGTCATCCCCTCGGTGATCTTACACTTTGCAGGTCGCATGCTGAGAATATCCGCCGCCAGCGCAGCAGAGCTTGGGGGGACTCCCCCCTGCTTTATTTGGGGGGGTTAATTTTGGCGGGGGGGGGTGCTGTAAGATGGCCGCTGGCTTGGGGAGGGGGGGATCCCCTCAGCGGTGACGAATAAGAGCATTAAAACCTCACCGGAGCCGCACCTGGTGAGAGATCCCCACCGATCCTGTGCCGGCGCTTGCCAAACCGGCTCTGTGTGCCCGGCGGGGGTGGCTGTGTCCTTCGTCATGGCCTCCTCTTCCTCCTCGCTCCTGCGGTCACTCGTCCCCCTGTTTAATTATTTATGACGAGGTGCTTTGCCAAGGATGTAATTAAAACCGGGAGCGACCACGGTGTCGGCCGGCAGCGTGGCTGTGCCGGGGCCTTCCCACCGTCGGGTGGGTTTGTCAGGGCCGAAGCACTAACGAGCGGCTGTAATTACATGCTCGCACCGAGGAGGAGCCGTCACCGTCACCGCCGCGGTTGTGGGAGCGCTCAGCTGGCGTTCGCCTCTTGTTTTGGCTCGCTTGCTGGTATTTTTAGCACGACAGCGGCGAGGCACCGCGGGGGAAGCCGGCGGCTCACCGGGACCATGCCGAGCCTAAACCGTAAGGGATTTTTAGCCGGACGCGTGCCGGTGCTCATCCCGAAGCCATTGCAGGTATTTTGGAGCCGGGACCCTCATCTCGTAACCGTGCTTCGGCAGCAGTCACGGTGGGGCCGGTTTAAGGCCCGGCTGTTGCCCTCCAGGCCCGGCAGGAGGGAAAATCCAAAACCTTTTGGAGCCGGAACAATGGATGTCCTGGGTAAGCAGATCGGGCGCTAATCCCTGCGGCAGGGTCAGGCCTTTCCCATCCCGGCTGAGGATTAAAGCTTTTCCTGGCGCTCCCAGGGAGATGTTTAATGAACTCCCGGTCATCCCACCAGCAGGAATCTTGCTGGAATTTGGAGGGTGACACCCCCCCACCCCGGGACAGGCTGGACCCCCCCCCGCTACGGTGTGCTGGCTGGGCTGGAAAGCTGCTGGCTCTGCCTGGCCGGTTGTGGAGCTCATCCTGGAGGTGACGACATTCCAGCCCAGAGTGTTCCGGCCTCCCACTGGATTCGAGGGAAAGATTTTCACCGCGGGAGCCCGAAGCTGCCAGCGAGAGCTTTCACATCCGCCGGGAACAGCCACGTGTCCCTTGAATGATCCCTGCTGTCACCAGAGATGATGGAAAAGCATCCGGCCTGGTTGCTGTCTGCCTCCTGACCCCCTCCGGCAGCTCCTGATGGATTTGGTGGTACCTTCACCCGCTCCGCTGGGCGTTTTATGGGCGATGCTTTTGCCCGGACCACCCGCAGCGACGAAGACAGCATCGCCTCGCGGCAAACTCCAGAAATACGGCGCTGGCTCTTTGCTCTTGGGGGCTGCTCTTTCCCTCTGGTTTTCGGGACGGATGGAGGAGCGGATTGGGATCGCTCCAGTGCCTGAAGCGCTGCCAGAATCTCCTCCGATGCCGCTCGTTTGGACAGGGGCTGCCACGAAGCATCCTGGCTCGCGTGGTGCCCTATCTTCTTCCCCTCCTCGAGGGTCTCACCCGGCACAGCTCGGCGGCTGGTGTAAATGCATCTTAAACTGATTTTTGCCCTAAACTCCAGAGATTTCTTGATGCAGAGAGGGAAAACCGCTCCTCTGGAAAACTGGATGCCACCTTTGGCTCCAGAGTTCGTCCTCTGTGTGCGGGACCTGAGTCCCATCCCGGCAATCCGAGCCCTGGGAGCCGGTTCCCATTGCTTTGCCGGTGGGTTTGTCTGCGTCGATGGGTCTTCCCCAGTCTCCCTCGGCGGGCTCTGTGGTTTTGTGCTGATCCCGCTGGTTTAACAGTGGGCTCTCGACTCTTCCAAACCTGTCGGCGCTAACCTGGCAGCCAGGGAACGTTCTGGCCTCTGGGATCCCATGGATCTGGGGGATACAGGGAACAGAGGAACCCCCTCCCCCCCCCCCCCCCCCCCCCCCATTTTGGTGCAGTTCCCCTCATTCCCCACTGTGGGAGGCACTGGGGGGGGCCTCCGTTCCCCTCTCCCCAGCTGTTTTTGGTTATCCTGAGTCCCATGGTGTTGGAGGGGCAGCTTACACCCCCCTTCTGGCCACGGGGAATTGGATTCCCATGGGATGGATGGAAACCAGGGGAGGAGGAGGGGAAGCTGGGATGAAGCCTTTCCCTTCCCCTCCCGTGCGAGGCAAACGAGGTCAGTCCTAATTACAGAAGCGACGCGTCGGAGGGGACGTGTCTGGGCCGGTGCGAGAGCCGGCAGGCGCTGGTCGAGGCCAGAGCCCCTGCCTGCCCTGCCCAGCCTCCAGCTTTGCCGAAATGCTGGCAGCCGGCGCAGGGGCTCGGCCAGCTGGAGGGAGCCGCGTGCCGGGGTGGTTTTTCGGGAGGAGCGGGGACAGCAACGTGTCTGTCTCCGGCACCGACGGGTCCAAATTCACTTTATTTGCCTTTGTGTGACTCGGTTTCCCCTGTGCCGGATCCCGTGGGAGTCTGATGCTTTATTTCTCCTCTTCCACAGTGCACCAACGGGCACCTGATGTGCGCCGGCTGCTTCATCCACCTCCTGGCAGACGCTCGGCTGAAGGAGGAACAAGCGACTTGCCCAAACTGCCGCTGCGAGATCAGTAAGAGCCTGTGCTGTCGAAACCTGGCTGTGGAAAAAGCCGTCAGTGAGCTGCCCTCCGAGTGTGGCTTCTGCATGCAGCAATTCCCCCGATCCCTCCTGGAGAGGCACCAGAAAGAGGAGTGCCAGGACAGGTAAAGAGCTTCGCTTCCCTTCGGCAGAGTGCTGGAGCTGCCAGCATTGCCGGTCCGGCACAGAGACGTGCCAGGTTTGGGAAACCTCGCTGCCTGGAGCGGGGGTTCCCGGTGAAGCCGGGGCTCGCATGGCGGTGAGCCCCCACAATTGGGGCGCTGCGGGCAGGAGGGTTTCCCTGGCTCGCCCACACCACCAGTGCCGACTCTGGCATCGACGCAAAGCCGTCGGTGCTCAGCAGCGCCCTGTGCCCTCTCCAGCTCCTGGCACGGGGTGGTCCTGCCCCCAAAATCCCACTGGCTGTGTCCTGCTTCCCTTGGGAGGTGACGGTGGTTTGGGAGAGGACGTGGTGCTGCTTCGGCACGTGGCAGAGCCCCACTCCCTCGCCAACAGCATCCGCGTGCCACCGTGCCTGGTCGGCAGCAGCCGGCATCCCGTGGGAACCCATCACACTGCGGCGCCGGCGCTACCCGATGGTTTTCCACGGGGTGTGAAACGGGTCTCCCGGACTTCCCAGTCTTGCTCCCATCTCACCCGGGGCTGCTGGATCCAAATCCAGCCAGAGGAGCCGGGTGGCAGCAGGAGCAAGCCTCTGTGCATCCCTGCCATCCTCACTGCCCTTCCCGGTGCCGGGGTGGCCGGATCCGCCTTGTTTTCCGTGTGGCATCCTGATCTGGTGAATATTCACGCTTATTTTCTCCCTCCCCGCCCCCCCCCCCAGGGTGACCCAGTGCAAATACAAGCGGATCGGGTGCCCGTGGCAGGGTCCCTACCACGAGCTGACGGTGCACGAAGCCGAATGCACCCACCCCACCAAAACCGGCAACGAGCTGATGGAGATTTTAGACGAAATGGACCAAACGAGGAAAAAAGAAATGCAGCTATATAACAGCATCTTCAGCCTGCTCAGCTTCGAGAAGATCGGCTACACAGGTAATGGCTTGCTCGGGACGGCAGCGGTGGCTTCCCATCCCTTCTGCCGCGTCTCCTCTGGCGCCGACGCTGTTTCTGTGCTGCCGAAACCTGGTTTTATCTTGCGTGGCGATTGATTTGGTAGCAGCGAAGGGTTTTGCCGAGTACGTGGCAGCGTTTCGGCTCGAGCCTCCGTCCTCGACCGCGAGCCAAGCAATGAGACTTGAAAACCAAAACCATAAGTGACATTCCCTGTGACGTTTTATAAAGTTCTGGAGAAGCACTGGTGACGCTTCACCCCCCCCACCTCGCCATCGCCTTCCCGCCGTTCTTGCTTTGCTGAGGGGTTTTACTGAACCCCTCTCCCACCCGCTGGAAAGCTGCCGGTGCCGCGGCAGTTGTGTTTGCAGCAAGGCAGAGCGGGACTTGGCCGATAACGGGTGTGAAAAGCCCCGTTTAAGCTGCGAAAGCAGGTAAGCTGGGTCTGTTCTTGGTGCATCGATGTTAAAAACGGGCCTAGAACCACTCGCTGCCTAAGACTGGTTTTGGCTTTAAACACCGGGAGGCAAATTAACCCAAGAGGGAAACGGCGAATCGGGGCTGGAGCGAGGAAGGATTTTCCCCTCGGCCAAGGGCAGAGGCACCGGTGCCGTGCCCTCCCGGTGCCGGTCATACATCTCGCTCGCTCTGGCATCGTTGGCACAGATGCGATCGGGGATGCGGTGAGAGCGGCCCAGGCTTGTTGGCAGCCGGGCTGTGCCGGGAGCTCAGGCTGCGGCAGCCCAGCCATGCTCCAGACCTCATGTCCCACGTGCCGGGGCTCAGCCCCGGTAAAGCTGGGCAGCTCAACGCCGAGACGCCGTGGTGCTGGGCTGCGGCAGTGGTGGCGAAGCCCGGCGATGGGAATGTGGTGTGGCTGGAATAACTGATCCCCCTCCTCTGTCCAGGTTTTACCGGCCGGGCTCTCTCCTCTCCCTCTCTTTCTCCTGGAAGCGCTGACGACGGTGTAAGTGCGGGTGAAGGGCACCGTGCCATCCCTTGCGCTCGTGGTTGTGCTCGGCGAGCCCACGGTCCCTACGCTGAGACCGCAAGCGCCCATCTCCTCCCTAAACCCCCCGGCACCGAGCTGGGAGCGTCTCGGTACCGTGTACCTGTGCTGGCAGCCTCCGGGATGTGTCACCGGGCTTTGTGCCCCACGGTGATGCTTCACCGCGCCTGGCTGCCTCGCTCGCCAGTTTGTACGCCTAATCCCAATAAATTATGCCTTGCTACTGAACCATGTCCTGTCTGTCTGTCCTGCCGTGCCGTCGAAAGCCAGTAAAGCCTTTTGGCGGCCAGTGGCGGTTGCCGGCACGTTGTCGGACGCTGGTAAAGCCATTTGGCAGCTGGTGACGGTCGCTGGCATGTTGTCGGACGCTGATAAAGCCTTTTGGCAGCTGGTGGCAGTTGCCGGCACAACGGAGGACGCTGGTAAAGCCTTTGGTGAGCCGGTGGTGGTTGCCGGCACATTGTCAGATGCTGGTAAAGCCTTTTGGCAGTTGCTGTCACGTCATAGGATGCTGGTAAAGCCTTTTGGCAGTCAGTGCCAGTTGCCGGCACGCTGTAGGACACTGGTAAAGCCTTTCAGCAGCTGGTTGGTGTTACCAGCACGTTGTCAGACACTAGTAAAGCTTTTCGGCATCCCGTGGCAGTTGCTGGCACATCCCAGGATGCTGGTAAAGCCTTTTGGCAGCTGGTGGTGGTTGCCAGCACACCATAGACCTCTGGTAAAGCCTTTTGGCAGTCGGTGGAGGTTGCTGGCACGCTGTTGAACGCTGGTAAAGCCTTTTGGCAGCTGGTGGTGGTTGCCAGCTCACCACAGATCTCTGGTAAAGCCCCTGGGCAGCTCATGGCAATTGCTGGCACGCCGTTGGATGGTTGTAAAGCTTTTTGGCAGCCAGTGGCGGTTGCCAGCACACCACAGGGTGCCGGTAAAGCCTTTCGGCAGCCGGTGGCAATTGCTGGCACACCACTGGACGCCGGTAAAGCCTTTTGGCAGTCGGTGGAGGTTGCTGGCACGCTGTTGAACGCTGGTAAAGCCTTTTGGCAGTCAGTGGAGGTTGCCAGCACGCCATAGGGTGCCAGTAAAGCCCCTGGGCAGCTCATGGCAATTGCTGGCACG
>NW_010972707.1:19346-19871 GCF_000737465.1 Haliaeetus leucocephalus | reverse complement strand
GCGCCGGCGGCGAGGGGGGAGCCGGCGGTGGGTCTCGCCGGAGGAGGGGGCCGCTCCCGCCTGACCCGGCTGTCGCCCTTCTTGTGTTTTCCAGAGGTGCAGTTCCGCCCTTACCGCACCGACGACTTCATCACCCGGCTGTACTACGAGACGCCGCGCCTGACCGTCCTCAACCAGACGTGGGTGCTGAAGGCGCGGGGGAACGACTCGGAGCGGAACCCCAACCTCTCCTGCAAGCGCACCCTCTCCTTCCAGCTCATCCTGAAAAGCAAAATCAATTCCCCCATGGAATGCTCCTTCCTCCTCCTGGAGGGCCCCTACGACGACGTCAAGATCCACCCCGTCATCTACCATTTCGTCTTCAGCAACGAGAACAACGAGACGGATTACATGGCGCTGCCCATCGTCGATTCGGTGGAGTGTAACAAACTGCTGGCGGCTAAGAACATCAACCTGCGGCTTTTTATATTTCAGATCCAAAAATAAAGACTGGAGAACACCCAACCGTCGGACCCTGCCCCCGCC
>NW_010972707.1:18890-19336 GCF_000737465.1 Haliaeetus leucocephalus | reverse complement strand
GGGGGGGCGGGGGAGGGAAGGGGGGGGACACAAAACAAAAAGCCAAAAACGACAACAAGAAAGGAGCGAAACCCGTGAAATTCCGAGCGATCTGCATGCGACGGCGGCGACCGCGTCTTCTCCTTCCGCGACGGTGACGGTCGGGGGGGGCTCCTCGCTGGCGGCATGGGGAGGGGGGTGATTTTGGGGAGGGGGCGGCAGCGGGGCTTGGCAGCGTTCTGTACAGCGGGTCAGAACTCCGGCTGTTTTACTATTAGAATAAAAAAAATGGGGAATTTTCCAATTATTTGGGGGGGGTTTGGAAGCTTCGCCAATGGCTGAGACCCCACCGGGGTCACGCTCCCGCCCCGCGGTTACGACCTCGGCACCAAACCGGCCCCATGCGCTTTAACCGGAATTGGGGGGGCTGGGGGGAGGCGTTTAACCAAAATTTGAGTTGTGTTTTG
>NW_010972707.1:18082-18368 GCF_000737465.1 Haliaeetus leucocephalus | reverse complement strand
TTTGAGGGTGTGCTGTTTTGTGGTTTGGATTTTTTTAACCAAAATTTGATGGTGTGGTGTTTTGTTGGGGTCTTCTCTTTTAACCAAAATTTGATGGGTTTTTTTAACCAAAAATTGAGATTTGTGGGTTGTTTTTACCAAAATTTGAGGATGTGGTGTTTTGGTTTGGTTTTTTTAACCAAAATTTCAGGGTAGTTTCTTTTTTTTAACCAAAACTTGAGGGTTGTGTCTATTTTTTAACCAAAATTTGAGGGTGTGGTGTTTTGTTGTTCGGGGTTTTTTTAAC
>NW_010972707.1:16723-17938 GCF_000737465.1 Haliaeetus leucocephalus | reverse complement strand
TTTTTTTTTGCAATCAAAATTTGAGTGTGGTGGTGTTTTGTCTTTTTAACCAAACTTTGAGGGGTTTGTGCAATTGGAAGAGCCCGGCTCCCCTCTCATTAGTAATTCAGCAATTTTAGGGCGTGAGAATAATTTTTAATGCATTAAATTGGTGCGGGGAGGGGGGAGGAGGTGTCACCACACTCCACCCCCTTTGGGGAGACCCCCCCCAGGACGGGGGGTGCAGGCAGCACCCACCTGGGCCTGATCCTGCACCCGGGGGCTGGGTGGGCTTTACCCCCGCTCGTTGGGTGCCTTGTTACTTAACGAGGGGCTCTCCCCTCCCTTTTGGGGTGCCCTGCCCCAATTAGCTCTGGTCTGGCATAATTAGTGATGGGTGGAGGGAGCAGCTGGGGATACTGGGCTGAGTGTGAGGGGCATACTGGGAGGCACTGGGCTGGGGGTTACTGAGGAAGCACCTAGGTGTGAGGGGCATACTGGGGAAACTGGGAGGCACTGGGCTGGGCGTTACTGGGGAAACTGGGAGGCACTGGGCTGGGGGATACTGGGGGCACTGAGCTGGAGGTTACTGGGGAAACTGGGAGGCACTGGGTAGAGTGTATGGGGGATGCTGGGTTTTACTGGGGATACTGGGAGGTTTTGGAGGAATACTGGAGAAACTGGACAGCCCTGGGCTGCAGGGTTGTATGGGGGGGGGGGGGGGAGTGGTTACAGGGAGTACTGGGAGCTGTTGAGGTGCACTGGGGGTACTGGGAGCACCAGTGAGGCTGAACTGGGACGTCAGACTGGGTGTACTGGGAGCACTGGGTGATATGGTGGCAGGGCTGGGGTGGGGGACACTGGCCTGAGTGTAGCTGGGATACTGGGAGCCACTGTGACCAGTGGGCTGAAGGTACTGGGAAGCACTGGAGGCTACTGGGAGCACTGGGTTGGGGGCACTGGGGTCACAGGCTGGGGGAGGCCGGGCCGCCACGCTTCCCAGCGTCCCCCGCGGCCGGGCCGCCACGCTTCCCAGCGTCCCCCGCGGCCGGGCCGCCACGCTTCCCAGCATGCCCCGCGGCCAGACGCGGGATAGGCTGAGCCGTCGTCCCCGCCCCGGTAGGCGGGTTCTGCTCCCGCGCTCCGGCCAATGGGAGCGGCCACCCCCTTCCTTTCCCCACACGGATTGGCATAGAGGGGGCGGAGCGCGGCCCAATGGGAGCGCCCGGGGCGGGG
>NW_010972707.1:15898-16146 GCF_000737465.1 Haliaeetus leucocephalus | reverse complement strand
GGGGGGAACCCCAATATGGGGCTGGGGGGGACGCAGTGGGAGATCCTTGTGTCCTGTTCCCCCCCCACCTCCTCCCCGTAGGGCTTGACGCCGCTGGGGACGCTGGAGGAGTGGGCGAGCACTTACAGCAAGGAGCTGGACCAGGAGACGCGGCAGCGATGCCGGGCGGCCGAGTGCCTGCTCAAGGAGACGGCAGCGGGACAAGGTGGGATGCGGTGCGGCGATGCTGGGACCCCGTTCCCCTCTGC
>NW_010972707.1:13784-15810 GCF_000737465.1 Haliaeetus leucocephalus | reverse complement strand
CACCCCACAGAGCTGCAGAAGGCGAAGGAGAAAGCCCAGCGCAGCGGGAGCCTGGTGGAAGAGGCCGCGGTTTGTAACCAGCTCGGCGAGATTTTGGCAAGCCATGGTGCGTCCTCGCGGCTCCGGCCTCCGCCCCCACAATGGGGGTACGTGGGAAGCCCCCCCCCGCCCCTCTGACAACCCCCCTCCATCACGATTGCCGGCAGGACGCTATGAGGAGGCTCTGGAGGAGCATCGGCAGGAGCTGCAGCTGCTGGAGGGAGCCGGGGACAGGATCGGCTGCGCTGTGGCTCACCGCAAGATCGGCGAGCGCCTGGCTGAGCTGGAGAACTACGAGGCGGCGCTGAAGGTGGGGTTCCAGTCCTTGGGGGGAGCTCTGCAGGGGGAGGGGAGGGACTCAGGCTTCTCCCCTTCCCCCCAGCACCAACACCAGCACCTGGAGCTGGCCCGGTCCCTCTCGGACGACACGGAACAACAACGAGCCTGGGCCACCATCGGCCGGACGTACATGTTCATCGCCGACAGCCGCTCGCCGGGGGAGGAGGCAGCGGTGCCGGCACTGCGCGAGGCCGAACGGGCTTTCCGCACCAGCCTGGCTATTGTGGAGGAGAAACTGGAAGGTGAGGCTGCGCCGGGCAGTCTCAGAAGGACGTCTCGGTCCCGGGGGAGCTTTGTCAGCTCCCGGAGCCACCGTTTTTTCACCAGGAGCCGTGCCGAACCGGGAGCTGACGGAGATGAGGACCCGGCTCTACCTCAATTTGGGTTTGGTCTACGACAGCCTGAAGGAACCAGCCAAGTGCGACCACTACATCAAGAAAAGCATCTTCCTCTCTGAGTAAGGACCGGCGGGGCGGGTAGGAGCCGTCCAGCAGCGGGTTCAGGGGGGAACGCGGCAGCGACGGCGGTTCCGTTTGCAGGCAGGGACAGCTTTACGAAGATCTCTACCGCGCTTACTTCAACCTGGGGAACATCCACCTGCGGGAGGGCGAACACTCCGGGGCCCTGCGCTGCCTCGCCCGGGCGCGTGATTGCGCCCGCAAGATGAAGGAGAAGGGGATGGAGAGCGAATGCTGCGGCAGCACGGCCCAGGTGGGGGCTGGGGAAGGGGGGTAGGGGCGGCTCCGGACCCCTCCCCGTGTTCCCCTGGGGTTTTGTTGTCCCTCTGACGGGTGTCCTCGCTGTCACCCAGGTCCTGCTGAGTTTGGGTGACTTCGCGGCCGCCAAGCGCTCGCTGAAGCAAGCCTACGTGCTGGGCTCGCGGCAACCCTGGCAGCGAGACCTCATCCGCTCCAACCTCCGCTACGGTGAGCCGGCGACAGTGATGTCCCCAGGGGAGGGACGACGGTCCAGGGGGCTGCTGAACCCCTCCCAGCCCTCCTCTATCCCGCCCTGTCCCCTTCTGTGCTGCTGCGGGTCAGGGCTGGGAGGACACAGACGGGTCCCCGGGTGACACCTGAGGGGTCACTGAGCCCCCCAAGATCTCTGGATGTCCCCGGCCTGCCCTGACGGCCATCCCCGCAGCCACCAAGGTGATGCGGCTGCAGGAGGCTCTGGAGGAGGCAGCGGCTAGTGACCCGCCGGCCGCCCTGGCCCTCTGCGAGCAGCTGGGGGACGCCTTCTCCAAGCACGGGGACTACCACCGGGCTGTGGAGTACTACCAGAAGCAGGTGAGTGGGGATGGGGAGGGGTTTGGGGGGGTCCCGGGGGTTCATCCCCACTGATGGGGGGGTCTCCGGGGGCAGCTGAGCTTCGCCCAGGCGCTGCAGAGGCCGGCAGTGGAACTGGCTGTCATCCACGTCTCGCTGGCCACCACCTTTGGGGACTTGAGGGATCACGCGCGAGCCGTCCACCATTACCAGCAGGAGCTGGCTCTGCACCGGGGCAACGCGCTGGAGGCGAGCTGGGACCTGGGGGGGGGTCTCTTTGGGTCCCTGGGGGGTTTCCTGGGGCTCTGAGGTGCTCCCTGGGGGGGCTCCCCAGGTCCTTAGGGGGTTTTCCTGAATACGTGGGGGTGTTCCCTGGGTCC
>NW_010972707.1:6593-13659 GCF_000737465.1 Haliaeetus leucocephalus | reverse complement strand
GGGTCCCTCAGCTGCAGGGGGGGGACACGGCAGCTGTGGGGGGGACCCGTGGTGCAATGTGCCCTCGTCTCCCCTGGGAGGGTGTGGGACTGGGGGCTGCCCCCCAGGGAGGGTTTATAGCTCAGTGTGGGGACCCCCGTGTCCCCTGACAGGGGGGGGGGGCCCGGGGCTCGGGGGGGCCCCCCCCCCCCCCCCCCGGGGCTGGGCACTGACTCCCAGTGGTGCCCAGGAGGGAAAGACGTGGCTGAACATCGCACTGGCCATGGAAGAGGCGGGCGAACCCCACGCTGAGCTCCAGCCCTGCTTCCAAACCGCGCTGGAGCGAGCGGAGGCGGCCGGAGACCCCCGGCTGCAGGTGAGGGGGGGCAGAACGGGGATGGGGACCCCCCCCAGGGTTCCCCTTTGGGCTGAGGGCTGACCTTTCTCCCTCCTCTTCCTCCCCAGCGGCAGATCTTGCGGCATCTCCACTCGCTGCAGCTGCGGGATGGCGACACCGAGGCCGCCGCCGGTACCATGGCCCGGCTGGGGGGGTTGGGGGGGTCTGCTGAGGAGGAGGAGGAGGAGGAAGAACCAGAGAGCAGCGAGGCTCAGGATGAGAGCGAGCTGGAGCTGTCGGAGAGCGGTGAGGGGGCTCTGGGGGGTGCAGGGTCCCTGCTAGTGTCCCTGCAGGGGGGGTCTCCTTCACGGAGGCGGGTCTTCCTCATGGCAGGGGGGGTCTCTTCCAGAGGGGGAGGAAGATGAACTCGATGGCTACAGCAAGAGCGTCCCCAGCCGCCGGCGGATCAGCAAGGTGAGAGATGCCAGGTCTCCCCCTGACACCCACCAAGAGGGGTAGGGGGGGGTCTCCCCTTCCTCCAGCACCCCCAAAGAGGGGTGGGGGGTCCCCCCCAGGTGTTGGGGTGCATCCCTGGGGGTCCCCATTGTGTCCTCCCTCCCTGTGTCGGCAGTGGAACCGGCGGAACGAGCGGGGCGAGACCCCCCTGCACCGTGCCTGCATCGAGGGTGACCTGCGCCGCGTCCAGCTCTTCCTCAGGCAGGTGGGCGAGGGGACTGGGACCCACACCACAAGGGGGGGTCCCGTGGGACCTACGGGTGGTTTTGGAGTGGGGGGGGAGAGCGTAACTAATATGTGTCCCCCTCCTCTTTTCTAGGGGCACCCCCTGAACCCCCGCGATTACTGCGGCTGGACCCCGCTGCACGAGGCTTGCAACCACGGGCACCTGGGTGAGTTGGGGGGGGGACAGGGATGAAGACAAAGCCCCCCCCGGGGTGCAGGCAGAGCCCCCTCCCATCCTCACCGCTGTCTCCTCCCATCCCCCAGAGATCGTCCGGCTGCTGCTGGACCGCGGGGCTGCGTTGGACGACCCCGGGGGGCCAGGCTGCGAGGGCATCACCCCCCTGCACGACGCTCTCAGCTGCGGCCATTTCGAGGTGGCCGAGCTGCTGGTGCGGCGTGGAGCTTCGGTGACGGCCAGGAATGCCAGGGTGAGCTTGCTGGGATCGGAGAAGGCGGGGGGAACCCCAATATGGGGCTGGGGGGGACGCAGTGGGAGATCCTTGTGTCCTGTTCCCCCCCCACCTCCTCCCCGTAGGGCTTGACGCCGCTGGGGACGCTGGAGGAGTGGGCGAGCACTTACAGCAAGGAGCTGGACCAGGAGACGCGGCAGCGATGCCGGGCGGCCGAGTGCCTGCTCAAGGAGACGGCAGCGGGACAAGGTGGGATGCGGTGCGGCGATGCTGGGACCCCGTTCCCCTCTGCTTTTTTTTTGGGGGGGTCTGTGGTAGGCTGAGGGTGCCAGTGTGTGTGTGTGTGTCCCGCCAGCAGCCCCGCCGCAGCTCTCCCAGGACTCGCCGCTGTTCGACGCCGAACTTTCCGAGCGCCAAATCCCGCGGCCGCGCTCCCCGCCGGTGGCAGAGCCAGACGATGGCGACATGTCACCGCTGAGGCCGGTGAAGAAGCGGCAGCGGGTGTTGGGGCTCGGCAGGCAGGAGGGAACGGGGCCGGGGCCGGAGCCGGCTGAGTACGAAGCCGCCATCCGGGGTCTGGGCAGCGCCAAATCCCTTCTTGGTGGCAGCACCGAGATGGCGTGCCGGCAGCCGGCACTGCGGCCGGCCCTCATCCCAGCTGAGCAGTACCTGGAAGAGGAGGACTGGCTGGAAGACGACCTTGGGGAGTCCCGGGGGGGCCGTAAGCGGCCACGCCGGGAACCCCAGGAACCGGCGACCGCTTCAGGGGACAGCACGGGCCCGGAGAGCGACAATGAGGTCCCTGCTCCGAGCCGGCACCAGCCCCGGCGTCGCCGGAGTGTGCAGAGCCGGCTCACCCGCCCGGTGGAAAGGATCCCGCTGGGGCGCTCCCGGGAACGCCGGCCCCCCGAGGCGGCCGGGACCCCCCTCCCCGATGAGGCTGAGGACGATGGAAGCCCCCCCTGCCCACCTGCGTCGTTGCCTGCGCCGCTGCCTGCTGTCCTGCCTGCCCTCCGCGTGCGGGTCCGGGTCCAGGACAACGTCTTCCTCATTCCCGTGCCCCAGAGGTAAGAGCTTTGTCCCCCTCCTCTTCGTGACACCCTCCCCTCCACGTCCCCTTTGGGACCCCCGTGCCGGGCGGCAGCGCTCACCGGTGACCCCCCTTTCCCCTTCCCCGGTCCTGCCGTCACGGCAGCGAGAGCCGTGCCGTGAGCTGGCTGGCGGAGCGGGCGGCCGAGCGGTATTACCAAACCTGCGGGCTGCTGCCGCGGCTCACCCTCAAGAAAGAGGGGGCTCTCCTGGCCCCCCAGGACCTGGTGGGGGACGTCCTGCAGAGCAACGAGGAGGTGAGCGCCGAGCCCAGTCCCGTGCTGGGCATCGCCGGTGATTCCGGCGGTGCTGTTGTTGACGGCTCCGGCGTTGCAGGTGCTGGCGGAGGTGCGGTGCTGGGACCTGCCGCCCCTGGCCGAGAGGTACCGCAGGGCTTGCCAGAGCCTGGCAGTGGGTAAGGCCCCCCCCCCCGCCGCGTGCCCTTCCTGGGTGGTGGGCAAGGACCCCCAGCCTCTCCCCGGTCCCCTCGGGGACCGTCCCCACCGGTTGGGGGTCCCCGCGCCAGGTTGGGGGGGGAAACACACATCTGTGGCCAGTGCAGGGCTGTCGGCAGGATTAGGGGGTCCATGAGGGGGCTCAGGGCTCCCCAAGGGGGAGGGGGGTGGTCTCCAGGGCCACCAAATGCCACTGACACCTTCTACCCCCCCGGCAGAACCTCACCCGCTGCTGCTGAAGCTGACGGAGCTGCAGGAGCAGAGCCCGGGGCTGGGGGTCGAGGGGGGCCTGGCCCTGCGCCCCCCCCACCTCCCCCCGCTGCTGCGGGCCCTCAAGCTGCAAGCGCCGCTGCGGCAGCTCCGGTTGCGCGGCTGTGGGTTGCCGGACACCATGGCCGGCGACCTGCTGGCCACCTTGGCCACCCTGCCTGCCCTCACCCTCCTCGACCTGGCCGGGAACCGTCTCGGTGCCCAGGGGCTGCGGCAGCTCCTGCCCCGGAATCCCGGCACTGCCGGCACCGCCGGGGCCTTCCAGGTAGGGCTGGGGGGTGGGAACAGCGGTGGGAGCCCCGGCTCTGTCCCCGGGAGTCCCGGCACTGGCTTTGCCTGGCTGAGACGGGTGTCACGGTGTGGGGTGCCCAGACGGTCCCCCCCCATATCTCACCTTTGTCCGCCAAATCTCGTCTGTTCCCCACTAAACCTCTTGTTCCTATGTCCCCATAACCCGTCCCCCCCCAACCTTCCCTTTGTCCCCTAAACCTCTTGCCTCTGTCCCCCAAACGCCTTCTCTGTCCCCCAACTTCCTTGTCTGTCCCCCAAATCTCTCCTTTGTCATCCACATCTCTCACGTCTTGTCTTAAACCCTTTGCCCATCCCCTAAACTGCTTCTTTGTCCCCTAAACCTCTTGTCTGCTGCCACCCGTCCCGGCAGAGCCTGGAGGAGCTGGACCTGAGCCTGAACCCGCTGGGTGATGCCAGCTGCCGGCCCCTGGCCCTGCTCCTGCAGTCCTGCCCGGCGCTCACCACACTGCGGCTGCAGGCCTGCGGCTTCACCGACGCCTTCTCCCTCGAGGGTAAGAGGCCGCGGCACCGCGCTGGTAGTGCCGGGTACCTGGCGGTTCTAACCGCGCTGGCGTTTGCTCCCAGGGGCCGTGCGGCTGCAGACCTTGGCTCTGTCCTACAACGCCCTGGGGACGGCGGGGCTGGAGCGGCTCCTCAGCAGCTTGCCATGCCGCAGCCTCGGCCGGTTGGAGCTGGGCTCCGTCGCCGGGCCGGGACCGCGGCCCCTCACCAGGACCCTCGGCAGGTACCTGGCACAGGTGAGAGCGGTCCCCGAGGGGACGCGGCGCGGTGGGGGGGGACACCCGCTCCCCGGGAGGGGCTGGCCGGGGTTGTGCCGACACCGGCGTGCCTTTCCCGCAGGAGGGCTGCGTTCTGAGCCACCTCACGTTCTCCGGGAACCGCCTGGGTGACAGCGACGTCCTGGAGGTGGCCAGGTGAGGGGACAAGGGGGCATCTGGGGGTGACAGATAGACTGGGGGGGGTCCTGGCAGCAGGCTCATCCTCCATCTCCCAAGGGAGACCCCCCACGCCGGCTCCGGCATGGGAACACGGTGTGGCGGGGACACCGGGAATGGAGGAGACCCCTCCTGGGGACAAGGAGGGGACCCCCTCGCCATCTTCCCCCCCACCCGCAGGTGCCTCCCCGCTTGCCCAGCGCTGGTTTCCCTGGATTTCTCGGCCAATCCCGGGATCAGCACCACGGGGCTGCGGACGCTGCTTTCCGCCCTGGAAGAGAGGAGCCAGGGGCTCCAGTTCCTCAGTCTGGCAGGTACGGCGACGGCGCAGGCAGGAATGGGGTGGGCAAGCCCCCGGGACCTAACGGCAGCCCCTTCCTCCCTCCTTCCCAGGCTGTTCTGTGGAGGGTCCGTTGGACGACACGACCTGGGCCAGAACCGCCGGCAAGATCCAGGATCTCCGGCTCTGCGGTCGGCACGTCAGCCGCAGCGACCAGCAAAATGCCGGCAAAGCCTGGCGCGGTCCTGCCGGCACAGCGCTCAGCACCGTTGTGCAGCACCGTAAGCTCTTCTGTAAGAGCCTCTAAAGCGCCGGCATTGCCGGCGTCTTGTGGTTTTAATCGGCGTGGCCATTACACACCATATTTATGAACGTGGCTGGTGCTTTTTGGGGTCCCGGCGTCACCGGCGCTCGCGAGGCAGGTGAGGGATGAGGGGTTTATTGTCCTCGACTTCCTCTTAACGCCAGTAAGGACTGGGAGGGGACTGGGAATCTCAAACCGGGAGGGAGCGGCGGTGCCGGCACGTGCTGGATGGCTCAGGAGTGGAGGAAGCGGTTGAAGGCGTTGTAGGCAGATTCCAGGTCGAACAACATCTGCCGGACCTGGGAATCATCCAGCTCATCTGACGCCGACATCCCGCTGAGCGTCTGGAGCCTGGGAGAAGGCGGGGGGGCCGCGTCAGCGGCACGCCGGCACCCCAAAAACGGTGCCGGTAACGGTGCTGGCACCCTGGCACTCACCATTGGTTGACTTTCTGCCTCCCCTCAAAGTCGGGGGGCAGGTGGCTCATGCGGTTCATTGTCTCCATCAGCTCCCGTAGGTCTGGCTGGATCTGGGGAGAGAATTGGGGGTGAGCCGCCGCGCCGGTGTTGCCAAACCGGGACTCCGGGGGCTGCCACGGCACACGGCTGAGCAGCGGTACCCTACCTCGTCCATGGCTCGGATCTCCAGGCGCAGCTTATCCATCACCGTGATGAAGAGCTGGGAGGGAAGGAGTATTCGGCTCAACCACGACCCTTCCCACCCTCCCCAAACCACTGAAGCCGAGCCCCAGCAACCCCCCGGCACCGTACGGAGACGATATCGGCAATGCAGCGGTTGAGGTTGCCCTTGTCGTCCTTGATGGTGATGGGCCGGTCCTCCTTGATCCTCTCCATGGCCAAGGGGCAGTCGAGCTGCGGGGAGACGACGCCGTGAGCGCCATGACCGGCGCCCGCGAAGCCCCGGCACCTGCCAAGAGTACCGGCAGCGCCTCAGCTCACCCGGAACTTGCGGCAGAAGTCGTCGATGGAGCTGATCTCGGAGCCCTGCACTTGCTTGAGGGCGGCTTTGAACTGGACCAGGAGGCGGGAGCAGGCAGCCGTGTACCTGTGGAGGGACAGGGCAGGGAGGGGACGGGCTCGTCCCCCCCCCACAGGGACACGACCGACCCTCCCGAGGGCTCCGTTGCCCCAGAACTTACTCGTTAGGAGAGACGCAGTCCTTGATGTAGGCTTTCTCCAGAGCCTGCAGCGTCTTCACCACCGCGAAGAGCTCGGCCATGTTGTCGTACCTGTAACCGCAACCGGGACCGCGGTGGAGAGCAGTGTCCCAAGAGGGGGACTGCGATGGATAAGAGGGGGACCGCGATAGAGAATGGGGGGACTGTGATGGAGAATGGGGGCGTCACGGTGGAAAGCAGTGTCCCAGGAAGGACTGCAATGGAAAAGAGGGGACGGCGATGGACAACGGTGTCCCAGGAAGGACGGGGATGGAGAAGAGGGGACCATAATGGAGAGAAGGGGACCACGGTGGAGAGCAGTGTCCCAAGAGAGGGGACTTCCATGGAGAGCATTCCAAGAGGGACCACGACGGAGAAGAGGGGACTGTGACGGAAAGAAGGGCACCACAATGGAGAACAGAGGACTGTGATGGAGATAAGGGAACCGTGGTGGGAGAGAAAAGGACCACAATGGGAGAACAGGGGACCACGGTGGAGAGAGAGGTTCTAGGAAGGACGGCGATGGAAAAGAGGGGATGGTGATGGACAATGGTGTCCCAGGAAAGATGGTGATGGAGAAGAGGGGACTGTGATGGAGAATGGGGGACCACAATGGAGAGAAGGGGGGACTACAGTGGAGAGCAGTGTCCCAAGAGGGTCCGCAATGGTGAGAAGAGGACCACGATGGGAGAATGGGGGACCGCGGTGGAGAGAGAGGTTCCAGGAAGGATGGTGATGGAGAAGGGGAGATGGCGATGGACAGCTGTGTCCCCGGCA
>NW_010972707.1:4857-5479 GCF_000737465.1 Haliaeetus leucocephalus | reverse complement strand
GCGTTTCCGAGGGTTTCCCAGCGCCGAGATGACGTCGAGGCATTTGTTTTTTTTTTGTAACCGCGTCCCGATGCCGGTACGCGCTCCAGGCGCGCGGGTGGGTGAAGGAACCCGGTTTTCGGTGACCCGTCCCGCCGCCAGCACCGGCTCCTTGCCGCTTCCCGGGGGTGTCCGTGTCTTCTGTTGGAGCTGAGAAACGCCGTCACGATCTTCTGGTTACCCCCGAAACGGGGTTGACGACGGCGGCTCGACGTCCTCGGGGCTCCCAAATTCGGTAGACGACGGATCGGTTTGCGGTTTAGCGCCGAGTCGCGATTCGAGTCCAGGGTCACGGCTGCCGGCTGGTGACTTTGGGCGCTACCGGGATACGGGGATTTCTGAAATCTTGAGCATCTTCCACTTAGGAAAATCACAGGGTTAAATATAAGAAGAAATAGAAAAATAAAGAGGAAAATCCCCGAGATGCTCTGCCGCGTCGCCACGCGAAGAAACGGCCTCGTGACCCCTTTCACAGCCACCCCAGCACCCCGGTGGGTTCGCGGTGGCCGCCCAGCACCAGGATTTGTGCTGCCGGCGCCGAGGAAAGCCGTCCTCCGTCCCCGCGGGAGAGCGTCCTGCTGTC
>NW_010972707.1:3869-4836 GCF_000737465.1 Haliaeetus leucocephalus | reverse complement strand
CTCGCACCCTGCCGCTGTTGGGACCTCTGTGTCACGCAGCGCTGTCGAGGCACAGGTTTTGGGGCAGAAAGGAGAGGTTTCCTGAGTTGGAAGGAGAGGTTTAGACCTGCCTTAAAAGATTTAGAGCTGGCTCAAGAGGCTTAGACCTGGCTCAAGAGGCTTAGACCTGGCTTAAGCAAATTCTGGTTAATTATTCATATAAATAAGGTATAAATAATATAAAGGTATAAATCAGACAAATTAAAGCAGAATTATACCACAGTTTTCCTTGAAGACTTAGGGTTTGTGTGTTGCTTCTGTCAATGTTTAGCAAACTTAAGAAGCAGAACCTTTGGTTCTTTCAGCCAAGGAAAAATGTTCTCATGCAACCACAAAAATACAACTTCCAGAGAAAATGGAAGTCCATCAAGAAGTCCACTTTCAATAAAACCGAGGTAGTCCTGCTCTTTTATTACGTGATGTGTAAGAGATTGAGATACAAATCGTCAGACCCAGTGCTGGGTTGGATCCGCAGGGACGTCGTTGGCCAAGACGGACGCGGTCATCCCGCTCTAGCCGGCGGTACCGTGTCCGGCTCTGGCCGCCGCTGCGACTCCGGAAGGACGGAGACGTGCCGGAGGGGACCGTGGAGACGATCCAAAGGCTGGAGAACCTGCCCTGGGATGGACGGCTGGTGGAGATGGGGCTCATCTCCCTGGAGAAGGCTCGGGGCGGACCTGGTCGCGTATTCCGGTACTTAAGGAGTGCTGTGTGGGGTCTACACGGGGGGGGCTTCTGTGGGAAGACCCCAGGAGCTGGCCCCGTTGTTGGACAGAGCCGGTTCCAGACGGCTCCAGGGTGGACCCGCCGGAGCCCAAAGCTGAGCCCATTGGTGACAGCGGCACCTCTTGGGATAACGCGGAGTGAGGCAACGGGAGAGGAGTGGCCCCACGGAGCCCACGGCCGGAGGGGAAGGAGGGGAAGGAGG
>NW_010972707.1:1778-3523 GCF_000737465.1 Haliaeetus leucocephalus | reverse complement strand
GGACTGACCCCAACCCCCGTTCCCCGTCCCTCGGGGGAAGGAGGAAGAGGAGTCAGGAGTGACACTGAGCCTGGGATGAAGGTGGGTGGGGGAGACGATGGTTTTAGATCTTTAGATGGTTCTTCTTTCTCATTTTCCTACTCTGTTACTGAGTGACAATAAATCCAATTAATTTCCCCAAGTAGAGTCTGTTTTGCCATGACAGTAGTCGGTGAGCGACCTCCCTGTCCTTGCCTCCACCTGCGAGCTTTTTGTCCTATTTTCTCCCTGTCCCGTTGATGGAGGGGGGTGATGGAGCGGCTGGGTGGGCGTCCGGCAGCCAACCACCGTCAACCCACCCCAGGCAGCTACCGAGCGGACAGAGGGCTCTCCCTTCACCAGCAGCCACACGGCGAGGACAAGGAACGCCGGGAGAGGTCTCATCTTGACCTAAGACGTGTTTTACAGCGAGAACCACCAACGGCTGGGACAACGTGGTGGAGCCCCCATCATGGATCCGATCCAGGCTCCTTCGCCACGGAAGGTTGGACCAGCCGATCTTGGAGGTCCCATCCCACCTGGGTTGGGATCAGCCCGAGCTTTGGGTGGACCTGGGCGGTTCGGCGGCTCCTCGGCGGTTCCTCAGCACCGTCCAAGGGAAACCGGTTGACGTGATGCTGACCAGGACATCGGTATTTGTGCAGGGACAAGGGACGAACCTCCCCAGGCTTGTTACGGTCCCCACCAGTACCCAAGCCGGGCTTTGTCGAAAGCGGGCAAACAGCCGGTCTCGGTACGAGAGACTCGGGACTCGGTACGAGGCCGGTTGCGGCAGACGCTGCCCGGGATCTGCCTTCCCCGCGCCGTGAGCTTGTGCCGAAGGCAAACCCCCAGCAAAACCGAAACTTATGGGCATGGGGAGGAGAAGGGACGGACGCCAGGGATCTCATCTCGGAGCCAAACCCTCAACGACGGTGGAAAACCCGCCTCATTTCCACAGATTTTCCCCCAAACGCTGCCCGGCGCTGTGCCGGCATCCCCTCCTGCCGTAGCATCGTCGGGCAGACCCATCGTCAAACATTAACTTCCCCGGCACCTTGGCTGATGCCGTGCCGGGCTGCAATATCGTGCGAGGAGGTTTATTCTTTTATTGCCCTTAACGACACCGCCTGATTGCCGGGATATTAAAGCCCGACGCCCTGTCGGACCCATGCCCCGTCCAGGCGTGGTCCGGCTGCCCGTGTCCTTGTGGGAGCGAGCGGAAAACCGTCTCGGCTTCGCCCATCGCTGCCAAGGCAGCCTTGGGTGAAAATAATTCCTCTCCCGGTGGGATTTGGTGGGGGGGGCTCTGGCTGGAAGCCCCGTGAAGGTTACCCCGCGTCCCACCGCCCCCGGGATGCTCCGAAGTGGCCGCGGCGGTGCCGGCACGGCGCACACGTCACCGCGGGGCTGTGGCCGGTCCGCCCCGTGGGGCAAAATCCACGTTCCTTCCCCCCTCCTCGACCCAGGTGGGACTCGAACCCACAATCCCCAGCTCCGGAGGCTGATGCCTTATCCATTAGGCCACTGGGCCCGGCCACCGGCGCGGTGGGTGCCCGGCGCTGCGGCACGGCCGGGAGGGCGCGAGGGTGTCGCTGGCCCTAATGAGGTCGCTGACCCTAATGAGGTCACTGAAGCTAATGAGGGTGCACGGGGTGGACCCCGGCGGTGCCACCGGCCCAGCTGGCCTTTGGCTGGCGGGGAGAGGTCGGGGCGGCCGCGGCACC
>NW_010972707.1:0-330 GCF_000737465.1 Haliaeetus leucocephalus | reverse complement strand
GCCGTGCAGCCCAACTACCGCAGCGCCGACAGCCACCAGGTGAGGGGACACGGGGGGACGTAGGGCACCGGGGGGCGTGGGGCGCAGGGAGGGGACACGTGGCACGGCCACCGGCGTAGGCGCGTATGGCTTGGGGCGCGGGGAGGGGACACGGGGTCACCGTCACAGGCACACGTGTCCCGGGGAGGTCACACGTGTGGCACGGCCACCATCGCGTGGACACACGTGTCCTAGGGAGGTGACACGCTCCACGGCCACCATTGTGTGGACACACGTGTCCTGGGGAGGTGACACGTGTCCCATGGAGGTGACACGTGCCACAGCCACCAT
>NW_010972706.1:158095-229303 GCF_000737465.1 Haliaeetus leucocephalus | reverse complement strand
GCTTTGCTAGATTCTGTCTTCTGTTCAAATCTAGCCCTCATTTCTGGCTCAGGCTGAGACTAAGAAAGACCCTCACCTCTGGCCTACAACAGAAACTTCTTCTCAGCGTTGATTTCTTTGCTGTTCCAACTTGCCTTTGCCTGCCCAGTTCCAGCCCTAGTCAATGGGCAGGCCATTGAATATGATTCAACTTTTGGATGGAAAATAACAGTCCTCATGGCTTACTCTCCTCTCCCTTGTGTTAGTGAGGTATAATTCTGCCAAAATCCACTTGGTTGCACTGAGATGACCAGCCTGGTCCTCTAATGCAAATCAGGACATTTTTTGTTGTATGGGAAGGGTTAATAAGGATCTGAAAATGTCATTTAGTTATGTGTCATTATGTGGATGCATAGCCATTGGCCTTGCAAATCTGGGATGTAGGCAGCTGTCTATGGTGTTTTTGCCTTACCCTTTCTCTCAAAAGCAGGGAATTGGCTGTATGCTCTGCAGGGATTTCCCTGCATGAATGCAGCCTCCATCTGTTCCGTGATACCAACTCTCTATGTATTCTGTGCTGCTGGAGCAACATAAGAGGAGGGGACTCTCAAGCATCATTGTGGTCACTCGTATGAGTAAGTACTGCTTATGTCAGCAAAGGTAATAGAAGTTGTCCCTAATTCTTTAAGAAGGGCCTCTCTGTGAATCAAAACCAAAAGTGGACCATAAGAGCTGAAATCTGGAGATAAATAATTTGGCTTTTCCCATAGACTGTGTGTTGAACTGGATCATTCCTTCAACATCCCTAGTTTCAGCTTTTGCCATTTGTCAATGCACTTGCCTAGCAGCAGCACTCAAAATAAATTTATAGCCGCCCCTCTTAAATGGCTGTCTGTCATCATGGAAGATAGCTTGCAGGACCTGGATCCCTGTGGTACTTTGTCCTGATCTGTTCTTGTTACAGTAAACATTAAAGGATGTCAGACCAGCAGACTTTGCAATTTACAGAAATTCTAGGAAGATTAAAAAATAAGCCTGTTGGATGAATCCTCTTTACTGTAATTGATGTGGCAATTGCATGCTGTATTAGAAGAAAAAAAAAAGTCTGCAGAGCTGTACTAAGGAAATCTGAACACACAAGTTTGCAAACAGCAATTAAGAAGAAAAAAATCGAGAGCTAGTGGTTTCCCAGCTGCCAAATGCTAAATACTATCCAGCGGTTATTGACTATCTGATTAGAATGAAATGGAGCTGAAATGCAATTGATTCAGGAATAAACAATGCATTTATTTAGGGTGATGGCCACAGAAAGTGTAAGTGGTGAAAGAGACCCCAGTCAATTTATCGGGGGTTTCTATAGCAGTTGCTCATATATATTCAGTATCTTCTCTCAGAATATACCTTCTTTCTACTCTGTACAAAAATGCAGCTTCCTACTCAATCTTTCTGAAATTGAAAAAGGCCCTGTATACGTCAAAGTCACTCATCTTATATCCAGCAAGGATTCTACTTAGAGCAAGGAATATAGCATTAGCCTTAAAGCTAATTTGCTTACTTTCTCGGTACCTCTTGGACTACTGGCTAAGGCAGCATTTTCTTGCTCCATGAACATTCAGTTTACTTGCCCTCACATATTCTTCTTTTCTTCCTTGTAAACAATCTGAAAGAATAGAGGGAATTTAAGAGTCCATGCAAGACATCTCTTCCTTCCAACTTGCGTTCCTTGCCTGGAAGACAAGTTTTGCTTGGATTATCCATGTAAGACTCCAGCATCCTCTTTTCTCTGTTCACAATGAGATTATGGCTTCATGGCATGCTTACAGTGCTCTTATAACCCTTGTGCCAACACTCTGAACTTGCGCAGCTGAGGGAGCAGTCATGTCAGCTCAGAGATCCCACAGGAAAATAGTTTCACCAGAGCATGTTTTCAGCTGCATTAGCTCTGTGATGTAGCTGGCTGTGTGGCCAAAGCAGTGCTCATGTCAGGGCAAGGACTGGGCAGGGGCAGGAACCACAGGACTATCTTTTTCAGCATTAGTGACTGGCTTAAGCCATTTAAGTAACTACAGCTTAAGGCTTCCAGGAACACCATTGCTACCTGATTTTCCTGAGACGCTTGCAGTCTCTAAATGGTGTAGGTGTATTGAGCTTCACTTAGTAACAACAGATCCTATTGCCCTATATTTTCCCTATCTGGTTTTATCAGGAGCAGGTCTCCTACTTTAAGCTTTGCATCTGCCAAGCTGCAATTGGACAGTTAAAGAAGACAAAGGTCTTTTGGTGAGGTATTTCTCAGCTTTACATGGCCACTTGTATATTTATTTTTAAATTGATTGATAGTCTCATCTGCTGGCCCATAAGCTCCTGGGCTTAGTTTATGCTAATGACTGACAAGTTTTGGAATTCATCAACAGCTAAGAACAGACTGTATTTGGTGAAGAGTTCTGTTAGCAATGTGTATTACTCTCTCCCCAGGTTGTTTTCTTTTGGGTAGGAAAGAATTAGAAAAATTATGCTTAAAATCTTAGCATATCCCAGTAGTTTAGAAAGGGCTTTGTGCTACTATTGTTAGTATTTTCTTCCAGAAAAACAAAACGGAAAAAAAAGATACTTTTTACCTTGTATACCATGACATATTGGCTTGTGGTTTGAGTGGAAAATAGGAATCTTATAAACAACAAGATCTAGCACGGTTTTGATAAGACACTGATTTAGAAAAGTGGATCATAGCAGACAACTAGCTAGGTGATTAGCTGGTGACTTACAAAGCAAATGTAAGATGTCTATAGCTAGTGGAATCATAAACAGAAGTGAGGCCTTGGTTTTACTACCTTTTGTGGCATTAAGAAGGTTAAGATAAGTTTAGAGGGTGACCTGCACATGACAGTAGAGGTTTATTTTAATCTAACATAGGGAGGTGTATGGCTATTTACCACCTGAAAGATAAAATTAATCAAATTCAAACTACAAACTGGTTTTTGTGGTTTTATTTTGCAAAGAGGTTAATTAACCACTGGAAGAATTTATACAGTTCTATGATGTAATCAGTATCTCTTGAAGTCTTTACATGAAAAGCTTTTTCAAATGTATGTAACTAAACAAAAGTTATAAGCTCTGTAGAAGAACCACTTGATGAAATTTTGTGGCTTGCATAAGTCAGACTGCAGAATCATAAAGGTGGCCTTCAGACTTTAAGTTTGGGCTATGAAACTGCAGTCGTAGAAGCTGAATGAACAGACTTCATTAAGTGCAAAATGTTGTTCCCAGAACCTTCTCAGGTCAGAGATTGTCATAAATGGAGTCAGCATTAAATGGAACAGAAAGAAACGCTTATTTCTGGGGCTTTTTAGGAGTTAGGTTAATAGGAGGATGACTACATTTTAGGAAAAGAAGCATAGGACTTAGGGTCTTACAGCACTCAGTCTTCATTCAGGTGCCTCCACCTCATCCTGTGGAGGGATCTTCTGCTGAATGCTGAAGCTACAAATGTACCCATGGGAGCAGCAAGCTGATTCCCCCCTGGATAAACCGATTGATAACCACCTTTGAGTTTTTAAACAGTCTGTTTCTGTGAGCTCCTCCTTTCCAAGTCTCTTTGTTGGTTTCTGCCTTGTCAATTGCAAGAAGAGGCAAGTTTGGAAACAGCTGAGCTCCATAGCAGAATGCTGTGGGACCCCAGGGAGGTGTGAGGCTTTGCCCTGGGAAAAGGAGGACCTAAAGGGATTGCGCACTCATGCTCAGAAAGTATCATCTCAAGTTGAAAAGCACAAGGGAGAGTGAAAGGGGGGCCTCATCTGTCACTGGTTTGCGTCTTTCCATGCCAGAGGCACGTGCTAATCGTCCCAGTGAGATAGGACCAATCACACTTTCCCTTACACGTATTTTCTTGTGTTTGTCTCAAGAATAGGAATTACCTTATTGAACATTACTCCTGAGCCAAAATCCAGTCATTAATAAACTTTTGCCACCTGAGAGATAGGTACATTAAAAGACTTTTAAGACACTGAAGTCATGTAATTGGGTTTTAAAATGGACTTCAGGCATTTTGTGCCTCGCGAGGGCCTCCTACTTATGAAGCAGTATAAAAAGGTCTCCTTGTAAATGAGAATGTTATTTTAACAAGAAAAACTTCTGGTACCATGCAGAGACTTTTTTAAGCATTATTCTCTCTGAAGGACTTTACTGGATGCAAATGAAAGAAAAATGAGCTTTTTCCAAACTGAAAAAAAAAAAAATCACTTTTGAATTCCAAGTATTTTAATGTTTCTGTTTTGCTTGCTTTTCATCTATGCTTAATAATATTGGAAAGGATTTCTATAATGTGGTTGCTATGGTAAATGCAGACCTGTGTCCCATCGCACAAACCTTGAACCACTATTAACTGCTTAATGTTACTGGAGCAAAGGAAGGCATGAATAGCACGTTAACACCTTCAGAACCAGCAGCCTTTCATCCTAATGGTGGTAGGCAGAGATTTTCCCTTTCATTAGGCAGATTTAGGGCTGTTCTTTAGTGCACATCAAGTAGCCAGATGGATACTGACAATGCTTTTCAGGCTATCTTGCTGAACTTATAAATTCATGCATTTGAGGGCCAGAAGGAGATCTGTCTGGCATGTCTAGCATGGGTTATAGAGTTTAAATGAAGAAAAAATGATAACCTATGTTTGAATGACTGCTTTTCTCAAGAAATACATCCAAACTAGTATTTAAGACTTCAAAGGTTGGAGAATTCATTGTGTCCCTTAGAAAGAAAAAAAAAAGACCAAAACACTAAAACCCAACCAACCAAACAAGCCACTATTATGCTGTTTAATTAACCTGAGAGCTAAAGGAATGAAGGCAGAATGTTTTTTTTTTTAACCTCAGTTTCTGCCAGTTGGTCTTTTTGGGTCTCTGTTACCTAGACTTGTTACCTAGAAAACCTAACAGCTTTCTCTCCCTGTCCTTTCTGGTCACTTTTCTGTATGCAAACCTGCAAGGGATATCAGTACAGTGAGAGCAGACTGGGACTTTGTTGCAGTGGATGGCTTTCCACTATGCAAAAAGACATGGTCTCTGCTCTTGGATGCTTATACATCAGGGACAGTAACTGATCTTAGTGAACAAAATAAATCACTGTTGTCAGTTGCAGTATCAGGTTGTTGACAGCTGATTTTGTTGTTGTTGGTTTTTTTGTTCATTTGTATTTAACATGTATATTGAATTTATTTAAGCAAAAACAACTCATGATCTAAGGAGAATCATTTATGCCAAATTTTTAGTTGTGTTAGATCAGCACAGCACCACAAATTGCAATGAAGTGACACAAATTTCAGTTAGCTAAAGATTTCACCTCTTGCCTCTTTGAGGAGGCAACACCTTTTGAAAAGATAGGATGAAATGCTTCTCAAAAAGTACTTTATTTAAAATTAGTGTAAATTCACAGGAGAAGCTGGCTAGGTGCCCATGAATGACCAGACATTTTGCATGGGTTTAGTCTTTCACTATAAAGTAAGAGATTCTCCTAGTGTATAGCCAAATTTCTTAGTTTACGAGGTGTATATCTTGCTTGCTTGCTTTCTACATTTCATCATCTTTGAATAGAACACTGGTCTTCTTGAATTGCATAAAAATTGCAGCCTCCACCGGTGATACCTTGCTACATGTTCCACCCTTTGGAATGGAACTAATTGTTTAGTGTTGTAGTCTCTAAAATAGTGCTTTGAATTCCTTCTCTGATTATAGATTTTTAACTCTCTTCATATCAGTCCTCCAGTTTTATTGCTTTTTTACACAGCTTTATTCTACTCCTACTTGTGGAACTTTGCTTCATGTGTGTTGAATGAACTCCACTCCAGCTGTTTATTTCTGCATTTGATTAATAATGAATGCTGGGCAAGCTTTTTTTGTGTAAAACATACTCCTTATTTTCTACTGTAAGAAATATCTTTATATTTGATTCTTCTGACAGGCTGCAATACAGACTTCCCTGTATTTCAGACTCTTTTAAATTGGAAAAAAAGGAAATTAAACAGTAATTGTGTCTTATGGATCCTATGTGATGCTTTATGGCCCTAGGACACCCAAGGCCTAGTGCCATGAAGTGTGGACACATGCACACAGCCAGCCATTGTTATTTGACCTCAGCACTGCTCTATTTAGCTGTATGGACATAATCACTGCCTTAAATTGTGGTCCGAACTTTGGAAACACAAGAGGAAGATTAACTTCCACTTCTTCTGATTGTAATACGTGAGGGCTGGGTTGTGCTGTTATTTGTATCTGCTCATTATTCCTGCCCATGCAGAAGAAAGGTTAGTCTCTAAGTTATTTCAGAAATACCACAGTGGTTGCATGACTCTATCAGCTCAGAGATGAAGGAAACTCTTGTACACACACGCTTATATACATGCTTATATACATCCATATTCTCTCCAGCGACATGCAATACCATTCCAGTGTACCTCTGGGTCTGGGCTTGACAGTTAGGCAGGAGCTTGCTAAAAAGCCTGTAATAATAAAACTGTCAGCTTGTGACTGCAAACATCTCTGTTATGCTGCTGCTAGAAGACCAAGGCTGATCTAGCAATGTAGAAAGCAAAATTCAGAGGAGCAATTAAAGCAAAGCAGTCCAGAAAAACATTATAGGAATTCCTTCATGCAGGAGAGAGGCCTTGATTTTTTCCTTTACGTTTTCAGTCATCTAAGTCAGGGCAGGTACCCTTAGTACTCTTGCACAATACCCTTAGTTGTGCAAGAAGAAAATAAGATTTGGGGACGAAAATTATTTTGGGAGCAGTATAAATAAGCCTACACTGAGGCAGTAACAGACACACCATCTTGCTTCATGCTGCTGACCATGCACTTGGGTGAAGGGCCTGTTAGCTAACACTGATGAATGAACAGAAGGCATATTTCATTAAGCTTGGACTTCGGGAAGAGTTAAAGGATGTTATAAAATCACTGAGGCAAAAAAGGCCCCTAGAACAAAGGCCTGAGAACAGATGGGGATTTCATAAAAGGAGGAGGAGGAGGATGATATGAGGAAAACTTGCTTGATACTTGCATACCAGTGTAGCATTGCAGGGGAAAACTGAATGAGAGCTGAGAAATCGTTCACCACAAGATGGCAAACAGTCACAGTTGCAAGACTATCTCAGCTGGAAAAGGCTGCCCTAGCATGTACCCTGCTTCCTTTCTCAGGCTGATTATGGATCTTTCCAGAGGCAATTCCCATAAAGCAATTGGGATAGTCAGACACTGAGGGGTTCGGTGGTATTAATGCAGTGTCAATCTCACTGAGCAGCCCAGTACATGAGTCTGTAACAAGCAAGGGCTTACTTAGTCTGAAGGCACTGAAACCAGTAAAGTCACTGACATTAAATTCAATGGGCTTTTGATCAGCTCCTCAGCAGCCCAGCAAAGCACATTAAGCAGTCACTGTGCTGCTGGGGGAGTTTCAAGTAAGGCATACATTTTGGCTAAGGGCACCCTTAGTCTGAAAACTGATCATTAGCTCTGCTTACCAGAAAGGTTTCATTTGACTTGCAGTCTGTGTTATTTTGCAACAAAAGATGCCCGGGGAGATGGATGGTGGGCCTATTGCCCCTGCTTGAGGAAGTGGAGCTGATCAGCTACACGTGTTACAGTCCCCTTGCTGCTGGTTAGCAAATAAAATGTCTTCTGTACCTCAGATGGATACATTTCAGCCCAAATTTACACAGAAACTGATGTGCAGTTATGAGGTCTGTGCATACTTACAGCATGTAAGGGAGCAACGAGTTTGCTGTTGAGAAGTATGTGTTAAAATACATGCAAAGAAAGCAAGGTGAGCTGTGCTCTGTAAATCCCTGTTAAAAGATTTTTAAAAAATCATCAAAAAGTGTAGCCTGACATGAGCCACATTGAGAAAGATGTGATTCTCAGGTGAGGATTAAATACCTTAAACATATAGTTCGATAATAATAATAATAATAAATAAATTAAAAAACCCAAACGTTGTCCTAACCCTCTGCTATTGCCAGGTGCAGAGCACAGCTGCACATTTAGATCTCCAGCAAACTACTCTCTGCCTTAAAAGAGCTCACCATCTGCTCAGTGCCTTTGCCCAGCCACTAAATCAGGCACTAATGGCCCTCTCCAGATCACACCATGGGATTAGAATGGATCTCCCTTGCTGCCATCACCACTAGGATTGCTTCTGATCTGTAATGCTTGACAACTGAGATGTTAAGTTTGCTACTTAGCCAAGAAACCACCTCCATGTATGCTGACCAAGCAGCCATCTGGCTTGGGAGGACAAAGTGGTTTTAAATTTGTTTTCCTCCAGCTTTGAGTTTTACTATCCAGGGACTGGGAGCAGCAAGTTTTTATCCCACTGGTGTGGACCATACTTCTGAACAGGTTTTGGAAGGAGCCCAGGTCTCTGAACAGAAGGGCAAGGGTAAGACACCGACATAAGAGAGGTGGGGGGAGAAGGAGAATGAACCAGCTCAGGGATCCTCCAGAGCCACTGCCTCACCAAGGGATTATTAGCACAACCCCCTTGGGCACCTTGTCAGGTCAGAAGGTCTTTTCCTTCCAAATACTGAGAAAGAGTCTATGAAATAAAGAAACAAAAGCTCACTGTTTCGATTACTACAAGCAGTTAAATATATTATGAAGGCTTCTGCTTGCCAACCTCTTTCCCACAAACCAACGTGGTGGCAGTGGTGGTGTCCAGCTCTGAAGGAAAGATCGATTTGCAAACAAGGGCTAATTTTCTCTGCTGCAGTTGGGCGATGTTAAAACTACACTGCTGATAATAAGGTTTGAGTGCAACAGGAGAGGCAAGATGTCAATAGCATTACAATAACAGTGAGGCACTGCAGCAAGCGAGGCTTTTTGTCTGATAAAGTGCAGTTTCCTGGGAGAAGTTGGAAGCTCTGAAATAAGCATGGTATGAAATTGTCACTGCTGAATGCCAATTTATTAACTCCATGTAGCTTGCTGGAGACCTTAAGTGTTCCTTGCAAAGCAGAATTTACACTTTAGTGCATATTACTAAAATATATAACTTATATTTAGATGGCATCTTTCATCTTGAAGGGACCCTAAGGTCTTTGCAGATTGTCTATAATGGAATCGCTCAGCCACCGGTGACATATCGTCATCTCTGGGACATAATGAAGCAACAAAACTGTTATAGGGAGAAAAGAATAACTTCTATTGAAAGCACATGGGAATTCAGGGGGCTAGAAGGTAATTAGCCAAAATGAAGATGGTTGCAGACAGTGCTGCAAAGTATAGTTAATACTTTGGGAATAAGCCAGAGTCCTGGCCCCACAGCTCCCTGTGATTTTTGCTGAGGCAGGAGAACAAAAGCAGCAAATGCACCACTGTAACCCCCAGCTGGTAGGAGCTTTCAACTCGGTAATCCTCTGAGCCAAAGCCTACAGCCCCTCTGGGATTTGTTGACGTGAATGTGCAGTGGCCAGCCAAAACGTCTGTCATTAGTAAGGAAGGAGAGGGCCACGCCTTTCCTGGGTGCAGCCGGGTGGGTTTGTGCAGTGAGGCAATAGCCCATGTCCAGGGACATCCCTGCAGCCCTTGGAGGTCAGTGTGACTGCTGCCACCCTCCTCACACAAGCCAAAAATCAGAGCGCATGGCCTCTGGGGTGCCCCCGTGTCTGCCAGCTTGGGAGCGCAGCACATTACGCAGCGGAGTACTTTGCCATCTGCTCTGCTAAATTCAGCCCCTTAAAATGAGTTTGATAATGCAGATGGTGACCTTAAATATGTGAGGGCAAGGCTGGGCAGGAATGCCATTAATGAGTTTCTGAACCCTGGAAATGATACTCAAGGCAGCCCAAATTACACATATCTGTATCCTTGACACAAGGTATATTTTGTAATAGTGATAATAACAATTAGATTGTTTGGGGCAAAATGACTGTAACCGCGTAGCTTTCCTGTTCCTCCTGTTCAAACTTCACCAGACCCAGTTTGTTACTTGTTTCATAAATAGTGAGGCAGAGTGCTGGAGCAAGAGTTTGTCCTTGTAAGTTTGAAGTCTCTTGTCCTCAGGTTTCAGAGACAGATGGTGCCAGTCTGACATTTAGTCTAACTTTGATAGTAGAATTTGCAGATTTTGAGAAAAAAAAAGGCAGTCTGAATGAACAGGATTTCTGTGATTTTCATTCTTGACAGTTGCTAGAGAATCAAATGGATGTTGGGTGAAATTTTTTGCTGGGAATTTTTTTTTTCCCCAGTCAAATATATTTATTTTAAAACAAGGTTTTGCCCATTCACCTTACTTAATTTTTTTCTGTATCAATAGAAACACTTGCTTCTCCCTTCTGAAAAAAATCAAAATGCTTGAAATTTTTTTGACATTTTAAAAATTAAACTATCCACTATTTGCATTTAGAATGACTGTTAATATTCTCTTCTACATTTTACGTTAAATGTTTAAAACAATCTCCAAACCAAATTAAGACATTGACTTGATTACTCCTTTAATGAATTTCTTAAATCAACTTTTCAGTTCAATGGAAAAATGAAAGCGTCTCATACTTGGCAAAGCAAGCAATTTCCCTGATGTTTTGGGACTTACAGAAAACAGGAAAAAGCAAGAATGTTGTGGTTTACCCCCAGCCAGCAATTAAGCACCACGCAGCCGCTCACTCACTCCCCCCCATCCAGTGGGATGGGGGAGAAAATGGGGAAAAGAAGTAAAACTCATGGGTTGAGATAAGAACAGTTTAATAGAACAGAAAAGAAGAAATAATAATGATAATGATAACACTAATAAAATGACAGAAGTAATAATAAAATGATTGGAATGTACGAATGATGCACAGTGCAATTGCTCGCCACCTGCCAATCAACACCCAGTTAGTCCCCGAGCGGCAGTCCCCCCACACCTACTCCCTCCAGTTTATATAATAGGTGTGACGTCACATGGTATGGAATACCCTGTTGGCCAGTTTGGGTCAGCTGCCCTGGCTGTGTCCCCTCCCAACTTCTTGTGCCCCTCCAACCTTCTTGCTGGCTGGGCATGAGAAGCTGAAAAATCCTTGACTTTAGACTAAGCATTACTTAGCAACAACTGAAAACATCAGTATTATCAACATTCTTCTCACACCTAGCTCAAAAATGTAGCACTGTACCAGCTACTAGGAAGACAATTAACTCTATCCCAGCTGAAACCAGGACAAATGTGCACAACAGTATCAGAAATCAAAATTATTACTAGATGGCATATGCAGTTTTCTGCATGATATTTCTATCACAGGCATCTGGAGTACTATGAATCCATGATACTGAGTGAGTGAACATCCCACCTGTGAAGCCTTAAGCTATTTGTAATAAAAATTAATCTGAGTGGTAGAAAATCTCCCATGTCCTTCCCTGCTCCTGAGTCATTTCTCATATAAAGCACCTCTTGTCTATACCTAGTTGGGAAGTATAATCTTGTGATTGACAAAAAGCTGCTAATTCCCTTCTTCCTACCCCCAGCAGTGCAAGATGCTGAAATAAGAGGAAAAGAAGTTTATTTTGGCTAAAAGCATAAATTATTTACCATTTAATTACTTCAGGCTTCACCCTCAATAATTTGTTTTGCTATAGTTGCATGCCGTATTTGGGCTTTGTCTCTTGCTAGCATTCTCTAGCATCGTCTTTGCTGCCAGCACTTGTTTCAGGGGCAGGATACTTCCAAATCCATAGAAATACAGCTGCAACATGCATTTCATGGATATACAGCTCTTGAATGTGGAAAGAATGTAAATTTATGTTTATGTCTCATTATTCCTGTTCGAAATCTAGAGATAGAATAAATAAAATCCTCTGAGATTTCATTGATTCTGCTTAGCCATGGGCTGGAGCAGGAGATGGACCCCACGGTATTGTTTTCAGTGTTTGGTTCATTCTGGTTTTAAGGATGCTGGTAATGGGTCTTCCATCACTTTTTCTAAGAGCCAATTCCCACCCAGATGTTTTAATGGGCTGCTTGCACTGCAAGAGACCACAGGCCCTGCAGATGAGTTCTCCTGAATAGCACCGGGCACGTAAGCTATCGCCGTTCACTGTTAGGAAACATGCACAGATGTCCAGCTTCAGTTTCCCCATGCTTATTCCTAAACATTACAAGCACTTGAAGCAATTCCTGCCTCCTTTGGTGCTTCCTTTTAGCCTTCCCCCACTACTCTCCATTGTTGCACGGCAATGCCGGCTGCTGAAGCACCACTGGAGTGGAACCCTGAGAGGAGAGAGAGAGAGACAGAAGGGGGGGGGATGTTTATACCATTCTCTATCCTTCTAAACAGCTTTCATCACTGCAGTTAATAAAACTAGCATGGCCAAAAGAAGAAATAAAGAGGCTGCAGACCTGCAAGGCTCACTCTCTTTTAAGATCCACATTTCCTTTGAGTTCTTGTACATGCGTTGAAAAGGGGAACTGAACAGCTTGCTTAATGAACAAAACAGCCAGGCATTTGGAGATTCCTGGACATGCAGCTGTAAGGAAATTAAAGACCATCTTTTTCCGGTCCTGTGTAGGTCAGCCAAGCTCTGTATCGACTGAGTCCTGAACATGTCACAGTGTTAACTTTAATCTGAAACAGAGGTAATAATGCTAATTGGGCCTGAGGTCCAGTGTGAGGTTGTGATTTCACATTTTTTTTTGATATTGCCTGAAAAGAATGGGTAAATTCCAATATGGTGCTCTGGCATTTCCCAGATTTTCAGGCAACTATTTCCATGGTTTTTCCCACCCATACACTAGATAAAGAGGTCATCTCTTGAGATTTTTTTTTCCATGTGACTGTTTTGGGTTTTACCAATGGGACTGGAGACCTGTACTGTTGTACTGACTAGGAACAATCTAGAAACAAGATTAGCTGATAACTGTCCTCCTCCTCAAAACTGACTCTGTCTGTGTCTGAGATTGTTTGGGACTTCAGAATTCCTCAGGTTGAATGGATGATGTAAATGCAAGAGAAGGCTGGTCAACAGAAGACCTTCGGCTAATATCAGCTGGAAAAGTAGATGTAATGCCCATATTTAAACACTTCGCTGAATCCATCCCTGATGAAAAGTGACCCATAATTTCAAAAGCAGATTACAATTTTCCATACCCAAAAGCATGTGCTCGGGGTGTGGGTATGCCATTCTCTGTGACGGGAGAAGACAATTCACATGGAAAATGCAGTTCTCTCTTTGCAGTCAGTGGCAGTTTGTCCTTGCTGTGCCCTTCACACTTCCTGCCTCTCTTCTCAGAGATTATCTACACTGCTATAGCTCCAGTTTGACCAGTGAGGAGACAAGTAGGCCAAATTTATATGTTAGACAGCATGATATGTTACACAAGTTAACAGAAGATGGGTTAACTCTTTGGACAGATCTTTAAAAATTGTTCAGAATAATTCAGTTTTTCTGATATATAGATAATGGTTTGGATTCAGAATCAGTTGTCTGCTATCAGCTTATGTTTTTGACTAAAAATAATCTGCTTCCTACTACATTTCTGTTGTTGGGCACAAATATAGCAGCTTTGTGGCATCAAGTCACCTTACAGAGTGGTTGGTGGCATTATAAGAACAGTGGCTGGTGGGTATTTTGAGGTAGGTAGGATTAAATGTTAAGTTCTTGCTCTTTTTCATTGTTTTATCTACTTTCAAATTCTGATGAGTAACATGAGTGATAATTACAGAATTTTAGTATTTATAGGAAACTATCAGTTTATAAGTATGTAACTGTGCAGATGATTTCACCTGTGACAGCACCTATTAAGCAAAAAAAGTTAGTGATGTCATTCTACAAATACAGAAATTTGGCAATTTTCACTAGCTTTTTTTTTTTATTATTTAGAAGTCGGGTAAATACAGTGCAGCTTAGCTGTATAAATAGCATCCTTCACACACATAGCACATAAAGGCTTTATGGAGAAAGGAAAAATAGAGACAAATGATTTATGATACCAGGTACTATAAGTCTTAACCCACATAGATAAGAAGATATAATTTATGGAAATAGATGAGGCTTAAAGTAAAGCAAGATGGACTTTTAATAATACAATAATGAAATTGTAGAAAGGCCTCCACATTGCTACGTGGTGCTAAAGGAAATCAGGAATGTTGAGCAGTTATGTCACCTAACATGTAAGACCACTTCCTGTAACAAACAGTCCTTAACCCACTTCTGCTGACTTGCCACAATGAAAAGCAGCTGAGAAGACCCCAGGCTGGAGGGAGGGGGAGGAGATCGGTGGCCTGGGGCCAAAAGTTGGCAGAGGGGAGACAGGAGCAGAGATACTCAGAGAAGTGGGAAAAGACAGGGGTGGAGGCGACCAGGGGGATGAGCAATTAATGAAGAGACATGTAATACTTTTTGTTACTTCTGAAACATTAACATATTTTTCACCTAGGGGCTGAGCTGAATTAGCCTAGTTAATTGCTAGTATAATTTTACTGACTAGAGGTAGTTCTCCTGGAGTAACCTCAGAGATAAATATGGATCTTTGTGACAAATTTGTACAAGAATAAGATTGGAGGGTTATGCCCAGCATAGAAGCAGTGCAACATATGTGAGCAGAGCAAATGAGCGTATCGAAAAATTTCTCTGTCCATTCACTTTGATTTTCCACATCTGCTAAATGGAAGGAATTTTCATTAGCCAAGAAAAAGAGTAATGATCCGTTGGTTTGTTTTGCTGGTTTTAGTCTCATGTTTCTCTTTTCAGAGGAGTAGATGCAGGTGGTTTTGTTTTCTTTTTCCAACCTCTGTGAACACTCTTGAGCTCCGTGTGATCCTTCTCCATGCAAGACTGATGCATGGCAATGCACCTGACAATGGACTTAATGAGGCAAAAGTCCTATTGGCCTACTGTAGTCTAAGTGGGGAGTTTGATATATAGAGATGACACTATGTAAGACTAGGATCAAAAACATCTTTTAGTTTTCCAGTGTCCAGATCTTCTAAATTTCAGAAAAAATAAGCTTGGAAGGAAGAGAAATGGGACCTGTATTCTCCAGAGTGACTAAGGACTTTGGCTGTCTGAGCTCATTACCTAAAAAGAGTTGGGGTTTTTTTCAGAGGGTGAATAGCTTACAAGTCTTACTTCTTCTCCTTCACTTTAATGAAGAATAGACAAATAGCCCAGTTATTTATTTTGTCTGAATTTCTCACAAGGTTAAAAGTTTTGAGAGCCTCTGATGTATCTCACCCATCAATGAGGGTAGACAATTCTATGGGGCCAGCCAGAATTTGGGTGGCCTACCGCCTTCTGGTTGCTTGGTGGTGATACTGGAGTTTACCCAGCAGCCTCCTTTCAGCTGTGGCAGTGTCTCTCAAGGCTGAGCAGGAACACAACAGCTGTGAAATGTATTTAGAAGCAGGCAGAATGATTTATGTTATGAATCATGACAAGCATGATGAGTTCACTTTCTGTATTATAACATCACTTAGGTGGTACAAGCATGAGCTTCCCACTATGGTGCTGGTGGCTCAGCAATGTGATGCTCTATTTCAAGATCTTACAGCTCTGTGGGCAGTGTGTTGGGCACCTGCAGTGTCACCTTCTCCAGCTGAGACACACTTACACTCAACTACTGCCTCACTTGCTTTTCTTCTTCCCTGAAATTTGAGTTTGGTCTCTGTCCTCTGACAAATGTTCTCTCTGCCTGCCCCAGGGTTGTCAAGTCAGGCCAGTTTTCTGCCTGGGACAATCCAGGTCCCCACCTCTCTTGGCCTATACTTAAAGCTAAATGGGCTGGAGGAAGATGCTTTTCTCTTAATGGGCTGCTCAGAAAATGAGACGTTATTTACCTCAGATAGGTAAACAGTTTGGTTCAGCTCTGAAAGTCACAGAGTTTTTTTCTTTTAATTTAATTTGACATGCTAGATTTTTTTTTTAATCTACTATCTCACTATTTTTGGAATGCAGCTAAATTCAGTGAAGTCTCATGGCAGTACATTTACAAGCCAATCACAGAAGCCTAAGAAAATAAGAAAAGGATTTCCCAGTGCAGGATGTCTCCTCATCAAGGCATTTTCTTCCACAACATATGGAGGCAAATCTGAAATTAAGATAAACAATAATTGTGCAATCATTACTTTTATGATCATATATTCCTTCTCACCTTTGGGCTGGTGTTATGCATGTAAAATAAGCTGGCAGTTTGCCTTAAAGTTGAAACATCACATGACAAGGAAAGAGCTCCATTCCTCAGCTGTTGAGAATGACTCCAGTGAAATCAGTCACTGCCACAAGAAACACAAGTCAGGTCTCCTGGTGCCTATTTCTCCCTCAGTCAGGGAGGAGCAAGGAGCACCATACAACATCATAGGGCACATATACTTCAGTCCCAGCCCCTGCTAAAGAGGGGACTAAAGACTTGATGGATGTCTCGCTTACATGTAAATTCTTCCTGGATTCCCTCTGGTTGCTTTATTCCATATTTTCAGTCATTTTCCCTAATGAAACAATCTAGCAGAACTAATCCAAACATGGGCTTAATTAATAAATTAATTGATTTAATTTGGCAGTCTACAACTCCACACTCCAGTCAAAATTACTTGTGACAACTTTCTTAATGTACAACCAAAATATGTACAGGAAGTCTCTGCCTCAATCAGCTGGCGGGATAGCACGTCTTCAATTTATTTAATACAATTTAATAAAGCTGCAATAAACCTTTTCTCCCTAGCTGCCCCCAGAGCATTTTACAGCAGAAAGTGACATTATATCATCTTTAACTTACTTTAAAAAAAACAAACAACCCACAATAAGACAACAGTCTTTTTTAATGCAGTGATGTCTTTCTTGGATCACGAAGGCAGAAAAGGATGCTACTGAACTGAAGAACATGTGGGTGGTGGTCATAAGAAAGGGCTGAAGCCAAGCATCTGACAAATAAATGCTCTCAGGTTTGTTTAGTGCTCAGTGTGACCCAATTGTAAGATTGTAGATACAGCCCAACTTACTTCCATCCTGAGCCTGCTGTTTTCTGGCAGCCTGAGAGAATAAGGGAAGAAAAAAATAAATCTCTTCCTGATCAGTTAGATGTTCAGTTCTGCTGTCATGCTTCAGGAGAAGGAATTGGGTCCACTGCAAATTTCATGAACAGAAATAATTCAACCTTCTTTTCAGTTGCAAGCTCTCTTTTCAGTTCTGGTTGTGTTTTTTTAAGGTGAAGACAGTTTTCTCATCGTATGGTGTGAGTTATGTGTGTTCTAAACTCTCAGGCAGATACATACTTGAGAATTGAAATTCCAGGCTGGATCCAGACCTGAATTTAACAGGCAGTTCCTTTCTTCAGAAAGGCTTGAATCCAATCACTAGTTCTAAGCACTCCTGACCTGGGAAAGACTTGATATACTGATATGAACATGGATGTGTTGTCACAGCTTCCTTAGTCTGCAGAGGATCTGCAGGAGGACAAAGACAAGAGCTTGTCAGTCCCATGTTCCCCAGCTGTGGAAATAAAAATCTGAACTCTGAAGAAAATTTCTTATGTGACATCATATAAATCACAAATACTTTCTACCCTTTACTTCTGTATCTGTAAAATCAAATTCCTAACTATTCTGCATCTTAATGAGGACTTCAATGACTTTGTACAGTGCTGGTGTTACTGATTCGTTATTAGTTAGAATTAATCATATTTAATTTTAATAGGAATATGGATCTATAAGAACTATTTTAGCAAAATTATATATTGCATTTTATATATTTAACCAACAACTAACAGCTGCTGTGAAATCTCTTGTATAGCCCTGTACCAAGGCCGGAGGAATTGGTTAAAATCATCTAGTAGGAACATTTAGAACTTAGATAACAGATGTCAGAATTTTAAATTAATAGGAACTTAGGAACTTAAGAAAATGTATTATGTGTAACTATAAGAATTCGAGTATTGTTTGAAATCAGTTAACCACGGAAGCTTTGGTAAAGATTTACTTTGATCTAATTAACGAGAATTCCAATCAGTAGAGTTAAGTGAGATTAACCAATGATTGTTTTAGTATAAGAATATTGATGAGGTGGTGTGACTGAGGGCCAATCACTAGAAATATTAAATTCACGAATTAACATTGAATGTATTTTATGTAAATCTAATACATGATGGCAAAAATGGTACTGCGCAGAATCACATGAAAGGTCAACTACCGGACAAAGTGAGGAAGACTATGGAAGACCACCAGAGGGCTTCTGAAGACCACCAGAGACCTTCACTGTGCCTGCGTAAAGGACATTTACATATGCTAAGAACTTCCCAGAAATCTAATGAATATGCATAACATTTCTCAGAAATCTAATGAATATGTATGAGTAAGTTTAATATAAGGTGTATGATTTTGGTGTTCAGGTGTGCGTGGTTCATGAGAGGACTCGCCCGCGCACCCGGCCGTTAATAAAGAAGTGTCTGCTTACCTACACTAAATTGGTGTTGATAAGTTCTTTATTCCGAGTTTTTCGGTAACACTGGGGGTGATGGAAATTACTTGCATAGACAGGATGTTTATTATTTGGGTTTCTGTGTTCATGTTCTGTGACTTAGATTTCAGTCAGACCTCTATCTTCCTGCACAAGTTCAGGAACAGAGGTAAGTGGCAACACAATTTGATTTGTTCAGACATCCAAGAACTTGGTATCTTAATGAATTCAGGTGTCATAGGATCTATGAATCCAAAGATGAGCAGAGTTTGCAGGGAAAGCAGTAGCCCAGAAGCTGCAAGTATGGCCTGTGCATTGGCAGAGTGCTCTCTGGGCATCTCACAGCCTACTCATGATTGCCAGCTGCAAGGGGAGAACCAGGGGGTGTAGAACCCTGCTCCTTCAGGTGGTAGACAGGAATTATCACACCAGCTTGTATCTGAAACTATTTCAGTACACCAACTGGAGCTACTTTAAAAAACATCAGGTGGAAGAGAGTTGGTATTGTATGCCTCTGCACTGAGTTCCCCAGGAAGTGTCATGGTGGGGATTGGGATCTCAATGAAGACAAGTTCAGTTTCTGCCCTGAGGAAAGACTGCTGGGAATCAGTTTGGGTCCATCTATTGATTGTTCATAAAAAAAGCTGTTGGTTAGGAAATGTCTTCTATCAATCTATCCTCATTCTGCAGTGTCAGGAGGGCTTGCACCTTTTCTCAAAAAGTTATTGAAAAGGGGGGAATTTTGGTCAAGCAATCACCCCACATTACCCTAGGGGGTGTTTGCAGCCCTGTCTGTTTGCTTGCTGTCAAACTTGGACAAGCAAAGTCTTTACATGGAAAGGGGCAACAGTCCATGGTCTCCTTGGGTTCCTTCCAGGTACAGGTCTCATTCTACCACCCTGGCTACCAGCATAATGTGTCTCAGCTTGTGTGAGGAGTCTCACAGGTTTCTGTTCCTGGTGTTTCCGAGCATGCCACTATGCAAGTCATGGAAAAATATATAGTCTTCTTACTGTACTTTATAATAAAGTAGCCAATCTGATTTTGTAGGGTCACCTTGCAAGAAAGGGTGCTACTGAGAGTTAGTCAGGCTGTCACCATCATGTAACTATTCACATCTACTTGTGTGGATATCTAAGGAGGGGTGAAAATAGCATGTGTAAGAGTAACTTCAGAATCACCAATGCTGATAACTTCTACCAAAGAATCCCAGAGGAGCTGGCCAAGGAGCTTTCTGGCTCATTGTCATTATTTTTGTGCTGAATATAAGAATGTCACTACAGTTCCCAAAGTGTGGATGTTTGTTAACACCATCCCAGTGTTCAGAAAGGGCAGATGTGATAACTAAGATAAGCATAGCACAATTAGCCTGATAAGATTCCTTGGGGAAAAAAAAAAGAAGAAATTGATACAGGAATCAGTTGATGCAAGATTAAGTGTGGTAATAGAATTAATACTAGTCAATATTTTTTTTTTTCATGGAAAATAGATCTTGTCAAGGAAACCAATTTCATTCTTTGATGAGATTATAAGTTTAGTCGATGAGAGAAACTGCACAGACACAATAGACTTTTGTATGGCATTTGACTCAGTACCACATGAAGTTATTTAAACAAAAAGCGTTATGCAATATCATAAAGTTAATATTTAATGGTTAAAAGCTGGGCTATCTGAAAATTTCAAATGCTAGCTGTCAGCAAGGGAACATCATTGAATAAGGATGTTTCTAAGTGGGGTACAAGAAGGATCAATATTAAACCCAGTCCTATTCAATATTTTCATCAGCCATGTGAGAGTAGATAACAATAATTAAAAAAGAAACAACACAAGAGATGTACTGTTGAGTGGAGTGATAAAGATGATGACACGGTAGCCACACAGGGAGATCAGCTTCCATTGGATTGGGTGGGAGTATTCCCAGCCCAAGACAAAGACGTATAAAAGCAGAGGCATCAGGCTCTCCAGGTAGAAGGGAGAGCAGTACCTTGGACAGCGGCCACTCCTGGAAGGAGCTTGGAGCACTGCTGAACAGGAGGTCCAACACAATGCCATGGAGAGGAAGAGTAATGCAATCTTTGGTGTATGAATGGGAAAGCAGGGGAAGGATTAACTCACAAATGTGGCCTTGATGAGATGGCTGATAGAATCACAGGCACAACTACCATATTTTGGAAAGCATATAAATGAGCTGCAAATACTACTTGAGGACTGGAGAAAAGGCTGTGAAGGAAAAGCTGGATCTGATTAGCTTGTTAAGGGAGGTGAGGTTATTAAAGACCGTGTCTTTGTGGGGAGAAATCTGGGTCTGAGATGGCACTTAGCAGACAAAAGTATTACAAGAAACAATGGCTGGAAACAGAAACCAGACCAATTCAAATGAGAAATTAGGGAAAAATGTGAAAGTATGGAGAATTAATCAGTGGAAAAAATTACAAAAGGAGTGATGTGTTTCCTTTCTACCAATATATCAAGATCAAGATTGATGCCTTCCTGAAAGATACGATTCAGTCAAGCATGAGTTATGGGGCTTAACACAGGGGTAATTGGGTGAAATTGAGTGGTCTGTGATATGCAGGACATCAGGTAAGCTAAGATATTTCCCTTTTCTGGCCTTAATCTCTCTGAATCTATGAATATTTGAGTTAGATACAGTAGGCATTTTTGTACTTGGTTGAAATGCATCAGATATGATTTATTAAAGCTTTCCACCTCTTCAGTGACGTGTTGGCCAGTTGGAGGTTGGAAACAATGGCACATGCGGACAATTGCTCACCCAATCTGAGTAATGGCTTACTGATAGTGTTTGTCTGTAAGCAGTGGTTACAGCAGATAACATTCACACAACCCGTATGATGAATTATTTCTACAGAAAATTTTGGTATAATCATTCTGAATAATGCTTGTATCAAAGTCCCATGATAGTTCACAATAACAACGGCTTAAACTTGCCAAAGCCTTTTTTTTTTTTTTTTTTAGCTTTGACATCAAAAAGTTCATTCCTTCCTACTACCAAAGTGGGGTGAAGCACTCTGGCAGGGAAGGTGAAACTTCATCTGCTGACTGTGCTACACAACAATATGCTTCTAAAAGCTGCTACATACTTAGGGGCTTTTAGCACTTTTTTAGTACTGTGCTTTTATCACTGTCTTCCATTTTGCAGTGTGTAGATCAGTAAAGTTATTTGTACTGTGTATAGATATTTACTCCTTGTTCAGCACACTCATATGAATGATCATTGCCACAGTGAGCACATTTTTTCAGTGACTCAAACATTCACTTACTTTTTAAAGTGTTCCCCAAACACTGTCCTTTCTTCTTATTTACTGAACAGAAAGGCAAAATGTATTCAATAGATGAAGGATAATTACTGGACGGATTTTGCATGATGCTCAACACTCTGATCTCTAGCCCATCATTAAAACACATTTACCTTAAATCATGGAAGTATATACCTTACAACTTCATGCATGATGATTTTTTACTCAATGTTATTATATCAAAAATACTTTTTATAAATAATCAGTGTGTCTTGCCCTTGGTAAAATACCCAAATGTGTGCACATGTGAATTGCACACTTGTAGCATAGCAAACTGCTTCTCCTGCATTGTCTGTAAGGAGTTTGAAAATTTAAGATTAATATTTTCCTTAACGTTTTTTGAGCTTAACAATACAGGGAAAGCAGTTCACTGCCCACCAGGAGCTTCAGCATACTGCCTCTTGCTCTCCTCTGATTATGCCTAAGGTCCTGGAGGGACTGTGGTCTTCAAGAAACTTTCATCATTTTATTCAAGCAGACTCTTAATAACTTGCTTTTTGGGTCACAGTAGTGAGAATTACATTTTCCTCCCACTTTCCCACCAGCTACCTCAGAGCTGGTGTGGTTTTTGTCAAGTGCTGAATCTGCACCATGCCTGACATCCAGTGAGCAGTCCTTCAATGTGCAGAACACAGTGACTTCCTGTCATTGTCCAAGGAACACCTCCATACATTGCAAGTATAAAAGGCAAAGCAAGCCACTCTCCAAGAAACAAATAAGCAGTCCTGACTTGTGTCATCCCTGCAGGCATCTTCCAGGGACGGGATCTGACTTGTCATACTTTCCACGGGATCCTGTTTGGGCAACCTGAACTTCCATCTCTCAGGCATGGCAGGAGGTCTGAGATACCTATAGATACTCAATCTGCCAGTGATGGATACAGGCAACAAGGTTTATCAGCAGCCTTTTCAATGTCCCAGAGGGAAGATCTATAACTATAGCACCTTGTAATCTTGGAGCGCAACACACAATGTTCTTGCATTTTGTTTTCTTTAGTGTGTTTACTCTTCACATCCCTACCTGGCTGGCAAGGCTGGAGTTAAAGTCTAGGGAATGATCATGTTTTTTCAAACTCTAGGGTTGCATGGTGTCTTTTTATTCCCTGCTGTGCTGCTACTGAGAAAAACAGCTACGCATGCCGTAGCTATTTTCCATCCTGAGCTCTATTTGTGACTTCTGCATATGACTTTAAGTAGAAACCATGGTCAATCATACTCTTACTCCTTTAACCCAGCCCCCTGCAGAAGAGGCCATTACCCAGTCCATAAGCCACCAAGTCCCTAGCTGATTTTCATGTAATTGAACTGAGTCTACATCTAGAGGGCTTATCAGTAGTATTTTTTCCTTTTTTTCCCTTTTCTTTTTTTCTTCTTTTTTTTTTTTTCTGTGGGTTGTGGGGGGTGTTGTTTTTTGTGAGTGCTATCTTGCCTGCTAAACTTTCTGGCCAGGCTGGGCAGCCTGCCATGGTGATACCATAAATCCATCTGGAAGCAAAAAAGAGAGAAGAAAGCTCCTGTCAACAAAGATGACACACATTGTCTCAGCCAAATATGTGTAAGAGACAAATATCAATGTGCTTAAATGTGAAATCAAGATACACAAAATAAGAATGTCATTGGTTAGAATGGCAGGCCACAAAGTCCAAGGAGTGTGTCTCACCAAGTGTCAGGATGGGCTGTGGTGGCAGCAAATGCCTTAACAGTTTTAGCAGTCTCATGCTTTCTCAGTGCATAACATGATCAGATCAGTTTATCAGAGCTCTTTTTAGCTCTACATGCTGTTCTCCAACAGATCCATTTCTCAAAGAGACAGGTTTGTTCCTCTGTTCCACCAGCAGCTTCCGTATCTCAGCCATGGCTTTTGTTCAAGAAACACACATACCATAAGTTGTTTTAATTACTCTCATTACTATACTGACTGTATTGACTGGCTAAGTAGTTTCTCATGCTAGGGTGATTTCCTTATTAAGCCCAGGATACAAGCTGCAAGACAGAAGGTACCATACAGTGGATACAAGACTTAGTACAATCCTCATGGGAAGATAGAATTTTTAATGGTTTCCTCTGTTTATAAAATAGTTGCGTATGATCTTACTGCTGGGCTGACAAAAGCTACACAGTCTATCCTTTCACAGACCCGGCCAATGCACCTCATTTCTTGCATGCCTGCATCTACTCGAGGTCCAGGTGCTTCCTTGCAGAGCCTCACCATTGACTTTGATCCTCAGCCTCACGTAGTTCTTTCAAAACAAGATCTGTGCTGACCAACTTTCTGCTTTCAGCTGCTCCCCCCCTCAACAGTTCCTCTGAGATTCCTCAGGCCATATCTAAACTGGTCTTTGTGCCAATCAGGACACTGGTGTCTTGTCTTTTAAAGGCTTAATGACCCAAACTGTGTCTTTTTCCAAGCAACAGAATTTTTTATGGTAAACTGACGTTTTGACTCTTCGTGTTTGGCAACACTCCCAAAGCTGGTATGACCCTATTCCCTTTGGCATTCTTTAACCACATCTACTGTGGGCAGAAGTCAGGGTCTTTCAGATCAATCTAAATATCTTTTCCTATTTTCTTTTTTAATAAAAAAAAAATCTGCAACTGAGAAATCAGCTTAGAGGATCCTACTTTTATATTGACTGGGACAAATAACGTATGGAGGCAATATGTATAGAAATGCACTAAAGTACCATTAATTCTCTCCTAATTCCAGTAGCAATCTTGCTGACTGCCTGTCTTCATTTTTTTTTTTTCAAATTTGTCCTCTTTTCAGCAATTGCTTATTTAATAAAAGTACAAGACCCTTACCAAGAAGGTACTATACTACTATTTCAACAGCAATAACCACTGTACAACTATTACTATTAATTCTGTCAGTTAATGAGTAGACAGACAGAATTATTCTGCATAGGAGAAATATGAAGTAGGACATATGTTCTGTTGGTTTTTCTGTCATTTGTTTCCTGGAAAGCTGAGACATCTGAACTAGTGAAAGTATCATCCAGTGCCCTTGCTGATATTCTTGGCACGAGAGCCCAATTAGATCACAGTGTTGCTGCATTTATTCACCACAGAGAAAGGAAAAGCAGATGCTTGGTTTAAGTTTCAACCTATCTAAAACATTCAGAGGTTCCATGGTCAGCCTCCTGGATAGTTACCTACCCCAAAGCTGTGTGCTTCACAGCTGAAAAAGCAGCTTTTCTGTTCACTTTCCTCACTAGTAATATGAATTGTACAAGACAAATTCTGCTTTGTGTTAACTCCCTAGAATGAAGTTCTGTCCTCTGTCCCCTATCAATGCTCATTTTCTGAGGTCTGACTTAGGGTGAAATTTGTCATTGCAGCTGAATCTCAGGTAATAATTCTGCTGATGATACAGGAGTCAGGTAGTTTTCAGTTCTTTCTTTCATACATGGATTGGCTCTGAGCTACTGGGAGGAAAAAGTAAGGGAAATTTGTCACTGACAAGATTTAGGATATGACTGTAAACCACTGGGAACTCAGCTTTCCATCTTTTTCAGAACATGTTCTTTCTTCATCTCTGGATAATGTCATGAAATTTCTAAGGGGAAGTCTATCAGGGTTTTCTTTAGATAGAAATTTCCAAGAACACCACCAGACAAGATGGTAAAGCAATGGAGTGTCCTTTTACAATACTGAGATTCACTGAGATAATGAACATACACAAATATTTCCAACTAAAAAAAAGGTTAATTAGGCATGACACTTGTAGAAAAGCCACGAGAACATTACACTTGAAAATTCTGCAGCAGCCCTGAAGTCTCTTCCATAGAACTTACAACAAAACCTGAAACTTATATTTAACATAGAGATGAAAAACTGGATTGTTATACCCTTACCTGCTGTTCCACCTATAATGTTACATCTATCAGATGCAAACAGATACTGTGCATTCCCCACTACATCTTGCTAATGAACATACAAAGAGTATTTTTACAACTTTAGGAAAACCAGAGATTATGGAGAAGCCAACAGTGACAGGGTTAATGAGGGTCACTGTCTCGCTTTCAAGAAGAAATTATAAAATGGATATTTCCTTCTTCGATAGAGAGGAATACTGCAGTCATTTCTTGCATTTTTTTAACATCTTTTAAATTACTATCTCTGCTCTAAAAATCAATATAATGAAGTCACCCAGAAGTACTGTAGTAGGAATGGTAGCCATTATACAGGTATATGTGTGTAAGGGTGTGAGCAAGAAGAGAGAAAAAGTGCATATCTCTTCCCAGTAGAACATTATCACAGAGCCAGGATCTCAGCTCAAATTATTCTCTACCCATTAAAGCACTTTCATGGACTGAACTAAACAAAGCTGATTCTTCTTTTGAACAGGCAGCCTCATCAAATATTCAATACCCAGGTGTATACGGATCATTCTGCATTGGCTGTTTTCTCCATTCCCATTTCTCCCGAGGTCCTCTTGCATCAGATTTCATGGGTTTCTTTCCATGCCGTGTGTCCTGAAAGGAGCAGCAGATTCCTCTGACAGGACTAGGTGGGCAATAAATAAAACAACAACAAGGAAGAACAGGAGCTACAAAGGAACCTTCCTTTCACCTGCAGCCGAAAATCAGGTGTTACAGCTAGTGGTAGTAGGGAAGAAAATGTGAAGAACAGAGGGTTTGGACAACTTATGCTCACTATCATCAACTTGGTACTCAGATGCCCCATATGTGGCTCTTTGCCTGGCCATCCTGTCTACATTGTTAGACAGCTGGATCCAAAGCTAGTGTAAATGCATGTAGCACCAGCAGATTCAAAGGAGCTATGTTGATCTACTCTGAAGGAGAATTTGGACCTTGGTGATCTAATTTAAGAAAGGTTTGCAGGCGCCCAGGGAATAGCCTTTCATTATTATTCCTTCTCAGTGGTTGTGTTTTGTATTTATACCAGCAGGAAAAAAAAAAATCCCACAAATCTCTTGCTCAGCAAGAAAAATAATAGTCCAAGAAGTACTGGTTGTCCTGGGATGCTTTTTATTTTCTATTAATAGTCACACTTCTAACCCTAGTGTCATGACTTAGTCTTTGAAGTAATGAAGGCAGTAGGAATGTAGCGTTTGCTACATATCAAGGTGCTGCGACTAGATCACTGGTCAGCCCGGACCAGGGAAAGAGACAGATAACACACACAGTGTGAGCGCCAACTTCCGCCTTTTATTGCACAGTTAATTCCTTTTATACTAACAAGGGTAGGCGGGGTTACAGATGCTTCATAGGGCTGCAACTAACCCTCCATCTTTCCGTGACATTGCGAGATCTTCCGAACGCCATACCCTACATAGGAAGTCAATTGTATGCAGGAAAGGCAGCTGGGACAGTCTGGGGCAAACCCACAGAGAAGAACAAATGCCCCTGGCTTGATGTTGAGGAAGGTTGAATGGTCTCCTGGAAAATTAAAAGCAAATCTTAAAGTCATGATATTTGGTAGTACAGTAATAGGGAGGGGGGCAGGGAGTGGAGATGGGGCTGCTGCATGAATATCAGTCCTCAGTTAAGAATAAATAATTCAATAAATGACTCCTTAGAGTTCACATTTGTAAAGAAAAACTGGAAAAAGCAATCCAAGTTTGTATGTCCCAAAGGTTGGGAAAAAAAATCAGAAGAAGAGCCTCTTTGAAAAAATATTTTAAACTTTATTACTTTTCTGTGTCCTGACTCATGATGCCTGACTGTTCAGAGCTGAAATATTGCCAAGTATTTTAAACTCTGCTTTCTGAGGCTCCAAGTAGCATTAACTCCTATATATTCCGGTCCTGGAAGTATTTTCAACTGCAGAGTCCTGAGAAGTAAGAGCATAAGCAAATATGGCTGGAGCCCAGCCAGTTCCCTTCTCTTGCTCCTGTACTCTTTCACCAGACACCTTCTTCCTCCTGGCATCCCTGAAGACCCCAGAATCACCAAAAGAGAGGTCTTCCCTGGACCTTCCTGGCACAGGTGATAAGTCTCTTTTTCATCTCCACCTACTTTATGTTCTGCTCTGGTTTTGAGCATGGACCTTTGTGGAGCCTATTTGGTTCTGAGCAGATTTGCAATGGATTTGCTCAGTGCTATTTACATTGAAGTAGAGGGACTGATGGCTGGTAAAGCAAGTTACCTCAAAGGTCTGGGAGGATGAGGAAAATGCCAGACTCATGGTATTTTATGTGTGGACTTCACCACAGATAAGTTAATTCAGTGCCTCTCACTTTGTCACAAAATGCATTAATACACTGCACAAAGTAATTTTAACTTTTCAAAAGGAAACATGGCTGTTTGTCATCTCTCTATACTCCATACTTTCTCTCTGACCCTTGATTCCACTTGTCAAATAACTAGCAAATGAGCTGTCTTAATGCGAAGACCTAGCAAGCCGCCTGCATGCCCTGGTCTTTTGTGTGGAAGAGGATTTACACAGAGAGTTCAGCTGTCACTGATGTTTCTGCTTGAGCTGGAGTCTGAGACAGCAGTAGACCAAGGTTTTGGGCTGGATTTCAGTCTGTTGAATTTTCACAAGCAGTGGGTTGCAGAACGTCTCCTGAGATCAACTGATTCTGAAAGAAATCAATTGCACTTTTGCACTTTCTTTCTCTCTCCTCTACCTTTCCTCTTTTTTTTTTTTTTCCCCTACACTTATTGCTAGAGTTTTTAGCATCTGGTTCTTACCTCATGGTCTGAAATCTCCTGGGAGCAGATATTATCCTGACAATTATGACTGAATTGGCTTCTCCACTTTTGAATGCAATCTGTATCTGATTGTTGTGGTTTAACCCCAGCCAGCAACTAAACACCACGCAGCTGCTAACTCACACCCCCCCACTCAGTGGGATGGGGGAGAAAATCGGGAAAAGAAGTAAAACTCACGGGTTGAGATAAGAACAGTTTAATAGAACAGAAAAGAAGAAACTAATAATGATAATGGTAACGCTAATAAAATGACAACAGCAATAATGAAAGGATTGGATTGTACAAATGATGCACAGTGCAATTGCTCACCACCCACTGATCGACACCCAGCTAGTCCCTGAGCGGCGATCCCCTGCCCCCACTCCCCCCAGTTTATACACTAGATGGGATGTCACATGGTATGGAATACCCCATTGGCCAGTTTGGGTCAGCTGTCCTGGCTCTGTCCTGTGCTAACCTCCAGCTTTCTCGCTGGCTGGGCATGAAAAGCTGAAAATCCTTGACTATAGTCTAAACACTACTGAGCAACAACTGAAAACATCAGCGTTATCAACATTCTTCGCATACTGAACTCAAAACATAGCACCGTACCAGCTACTAGGAAGACAATTAACTCTATCCCAGCTGAAACCAGGACACTGTTCTAATTTGGATTTGGGGATTTCAATGTAATTGTAGGTGGTCAACCATGTGTGGGTGCATACACACAAACACACATGAACACACACACACCAGCCTCTATTTTTTTTTTAAAAAAGGGCATATAAGTCTGTCTAAAATTATTAACAAATCCAGGCAGATTTCACCATATAATTTTGGACTAATAAACTTTTTGTGGATTTAATTGTCATTCACAAAGGTAAGGTAGGAGGAACTGTTCTTTTGTCCTTTTACAAGGTAGCTGGGTAGGCTGTTGGGGTTATAAGAGTTGTTCACACCTCCCTCCTTCTTTGAGAATGTATGGACTTTAAGTAAGTATTCTGTCCCTCAGGAGAGTGGCCCAACTGCTAGCTATTGTGTAGTCTGAACTGAGCTGTCCTTTTGAAGCTCAGGGTAGGACCACTTTTTATCTGCCTTAAATATTCACAGACACAAAGTGAAAAACTGACTTTAGCAAGGAAGTTAGAGTTATTTATGTGGTTTCTGGTCTCTGTGCCAGTGAATATTTAAAGAACTGCTACATCAGCTTCAAAAGACAAGAGCGAGATAGGCATGTGTTCAACTATTGTTCGGTTCAGTGGTTAAAACAAGCTCCTGAGTAGCAGTCTTTGGATAAAATCCTTGGTTTGAACATTGTTAGAGAAGTCCTTGACCCCATTCAAGTACAGTGGCATAGCAGCCATGCTGTACCGCACTCCCTCCTTTTCATTCACTTTCTGAATCTACTCCTCTGTTTAAACAAGTGCATTTCAAAATGCTTTATTTTCACTATAGACAAAATATACTATTGAATGCCAAACGTGCTCATAATTTCAACATTCAACAAAAGAATGTGCTTGCCATTAAATATTTTGTATTTCAGCCACATACCAAAACTTGGCACCCCCACATGTCTTTAGGTATAATCCCTGCCCTTCCAAACCTGAAGTGGTAATAAAATGCTCCTTTCTTCACTCCAAAACACTCCACTCTAACGTAATCTTCCTCTCTACTGTGTGTAGCATTTTGGGGACCTTTGAAAGGACAGCAGCTCTTTCTATTTATTTCTTTTACTGCCACTCACCTATTTTTGGAGAACTGACTTCATGAAGCATTGAAAATACCATAATAAGATTGATGACTGTAATGAAAGGTATGGAAGAGATGGACAGTGGATAGATTTCTGATGCCATTTCACCGATTGCCCCAGTCACTTTCTGGCTTTTTCCATTATCTTGCACTAATTTAGGAAGTTGAATTACCAGGCTGAGGGAAGTTAAAAGCAACATATTCAAAGTTTTCCTTTTTAATTAGTCTCATTCCATCTTCCTCAGCTCCCTTTCTCCTCTAGCAGGAAGCAATATGACAGTTATTAGACAGCTGCATCACTGGCTGCTTGGAGGTCTCCAGGCTACTGATTGCTCTGGCAAGATCTATGGGAAAGTCAGTGCACTGTATCCTAATGTACAGGCAATGCATCTGACAGCTCTGCCTGCACTTCTGAATGCATGGAAAGGAAGCTATTGACCTGTGATTCTTATGAACCCCAAATAACCAGAGACTGGCTTTACAACAGCTATAAAAGAGAGCATTCTCTCTATATCTCATTTCTAAAGCAACTATCAGTTTAGTAGTTAAATTGCTGGCCTAAATCCACTCCTCATTCTTTCAAAAGGCCTCAGTTCACATAATGCTGAAGCAGTATGCTCCTAGCACAGCACCACAAATCAAGGTACATGCAAACTGGCTTTGTGGGTTTCTCTCTGTAGCCTTCAGCTCCATGGCTGTCACTTTGCTCACACTAAGAGACAGTGGGGGACAGGCTGGGGGCAGAAGCACTGGAAAATTCTCTGGCAATGAAAAGGAAGTGGTATGGCCCATAGGAGACCTCTGAGCAAGTGCTGAGGAGGGATCTAATTTGGCAAGTGACAGAAAATCACACGGAGAGCAGATGAACAGAAAGAGCATGCTGGGGGGATATTTAAGAAGATGGTTGAAGGAGTCAGTGTCTCTCTGCTTCATTAGATGCTTGTCGTGGTTTCAGCCCAGCCGGTAACAAAGGACCATGTGGCCGCTCGCTCACTCCTCCCGCCCCCCTCCGGTGGGATAGGGGGAAGACAGAGGAGAGAAAAGAAAAAAAAACCTGGAACCTCGAGGGTTGAGATAAAGGCAGTTTACTGGAACAACACAAAGAAATTACAACAACAACGGTACTAATGAAAGAGTATACAAAAAGAGGGATGCACAGTGCAACTGCTCACCACCCGGGACCCGACACTCCGCCACTTCCCCCACCGAAAGTCGAGACACCCCCGGCCCGCTCCCCATATATATACTGAGAATGATGTCACATGGTATGGAATAGCTCCTTGGCTAGTTCAGGTCAGCTGCCCTGGCTATGCCCCCCACCTCCCAGGTTCCTGTAAAAATTAACTCTATCCCAGCTGAACCCAGGACAATGCTTAATGTCAAATTTTTGGGCATGATGAATGGTAGATGAAGGGACAGTCAAGTAGTGAACATGTGCTGCTGAACCTTCTCAGTGCCACACTGTGCACATATGCCTGGTGTCTGACATGTGAGCTCAGTCCTTGAGTGGGTGCTTGGGAGGGGGAGAGTAAAGTAAGCTTGTGGATAATTAACTGCAAACACAGCAGACAACTGTTCTTTTATTCATTTTTTTCTCTTTTTAGAATGTACTTGTAGGTAGTCATTCTGTGCCTCAGGCACCTTAACAATCAGTTACAAGTCACAGGCTAAATAAGTGGTATACCTGTGAATAGATCCACTGCTGTTGAGTGTAGCTGTAGAGAAAGAAGAAAATTGATGGCTTGCACAGAATGAAAACAAAACCAGGGTTCTGACGCACCACGTGGGCACAGGTCCCCTGAGAGACAGCATCAGCATCTGATAGAGAGAGAGAGAGGGATTTCTAAGCTAAAAAGGTCTCAAAGCATTAATGGTTTTGTAGGTTAAAACCATCACCTTGAATTCCACCTGGGACCTTAGTAGAGGTCAGAGAAATGCATGGAGCAAGGTCTAAATTGCTCCCAGTGTGCAGCCTGCCAGTCTGCAGCATGCTATGCCGGCTTCAGGCTGAATGGTTTGGAGGTGTAGCTGTGTGAAGTTTGCATTAAAGTCATCTAATCCTCTGTCCTGTATAATTGTGGCATGGTCACAGCAAGTGAGAAAAGGTGCCTGCATTATGTTAGGTGGAGATGAAATAGGAGCCTTTGTTTGTGGTGGCTGTTTGACACTGAGGACCAGGCTCTGGCTTGAACAGTGTTCCCAACTTGCATACTTGTTTCACTGGCAGGTGTGTTGCACTGCCTGGTTCCCTCCAAGCCTTTCTCATCCGGCCATTCATGGCTAGCCTGTCTGGAGCCCCTCTTCCCATGTTAGTAAGGCAGAGAGTGCTTTGTGCTTCTGAGCCAGCAAGGCTGATCCCCCAGATTAATTAGTCTGTTCCAAACTGTGTGCAGCTTTTATCCTCATGGCATGGCCCAGCTGGGAACCTAGTTGCTCTGGTGGACTACATACAGAGAAACAAGGGAAGCTCTGACGTGCCTCAGATCTTAGGTAGGCTGGAGCACCCTGTGGCCATGCCCATTGCTCTTCATTGACTACAATGAGGGCCTTAAGCTTTACTTCTTATGCATAGTGAGCCTGGATCTAAAATTCTTGATGCCTGTAGCCATTTCCTTGGTGGTTCCTTGGCATTCACAGCATAGGTAGCACAGTATGGCCTTGAGGTGCTGAATTCAGTACCAACCATGATGACGCACAGGTGGTGTGGTGGGTTAACCCTGGCTGGATGCCAGGTACCCACCAAAGCCGTTCTATCACTCCCCCACCCTCAGCTGGACAGGGGAGAGAAAATATAACAAAGGGCTTGTGGGTCGAGATAAGGACAGGGAGACACCACTCAACCAATTACTGTCATGGGCAAAACAGACTCGGCTTGGGGAAATTAGCTTAATTTATTGCCAATCAACCAGAGTAGGGTAATGAGAAATAAAACCAAATCTCAAAAAACCTTTCCTTCACCCCTCCCTTCTTCCCGGGCACAGCTTCACTCCTGGATTCTCTACCTACTCCCCCTCAGCAGCACAGGGGGACAGGGAATGGGGGTTACAGTCAGTTCATCACACATTGTCTCTGCTGCTTCATCCTCTTCAGGGGCAGGACTCATCACACTCTTCCCCTGCTCCAGCGTGGGGTCCTTCCCACGGGAGACAGTCCTCCAAGAACTGCTCCAGCATGGGTTCCTTCCATGGCGTGCAGTCCTTCAGGAGCACACTGCTCCCATGTGGGTCCCCCGTGGGGTCACAGGTCCTACCAGAAAACCTGCTCCGTGGGCTCCTCTCTCCATAGATCTGCAGGTCCTGCCAGGACCCTGCTCCAGCGTGGGGTTCCCACGGGGTCACAGCCTCCTTCGGGCACCCACCTGCTCCGGTGTGGGGTTCTCCACAGGCTGCAGGTGGATATCTGCTCCACTCTGGACCTCTGTGGGCTGCAGGGAGACAGCCTGCCTCACCATGGTCTTCCCCACAGGATGCAGGGGAATCTCTGCTCCAGTACCTGGAGCACCTCCTCCTCCTTGTTCTTCACTGACCTTGGTGTCTGCAGGGTTGTTTCTCTTACATGTTCTCACTCCTCTCTCTGGCTGTCATTTCTGTGCCCACTGCCACTTTTTTTTCGCTTCTTAAATCTGTTATCACAGAGGTGCTACCACCATCACTGATTGGCTTGGCTTTGGCCAGCGGCAGATCCGTCTTGGAGCCGGCTGGCTTTGGCTCTGTCAGACACAGGGGAAGCTTCCAGCAGCTTCTCACAGAAGCCACCACTGTAACCTCCCACTACCAAAACCTTGCCACACAAACCCAATACCCATCTGGGTCACTAAAAAGGACTGTGGTAGGTTAACCCTGGCTGGGTGCCAGGTGCCCACTAAAGCTGCTCTGTCACTCCCCCTCCTCAGCTGGACAGGGGAGACAAAATATAACAAAGGGCTCATGGGTCAAGATAAGGACAGTTTAATAAAGTGAAAGCAAAGGTTGCATGCGTGAAAGTAAAGGAAAACCAAATGATGTTATTCTCTACTTCCCATCAGCAGGCGATGTCTGGCCACTTCCTGGGAAGCAGGGCTTCAGTATGCATGGTGGTTGCTCCAGAAGACAAAAATGCCGCCCTTCCCTCTCCCTTTACTTAGCTTTTATAGCTGAGCTGACATCATATGGTATGGAATATCTGTTTAGTTAGTTTAGGTCAGCTGTCCTGGCTATGTCCCCTCCCAAGATCTTGCCCAGCCCCTGCCTGCCATTGAGGGGGGTGAAAATGTTGGAGAGACAGCCTTGATGCTGTGCCAGCACTGCTCAGCAGTAGCCAAAACACTGGTGTGTTATCAACACCTTTCTAGCTACCAATGCAGAGCAGAGCACTACGAGGGCTGCTATGGGGAGAATTAACTCCATCTCAGCCAGACCCAATACAGGTGGTAACAGCACAAAACCAGTCAGCTTTTAAAACTTTCCACCATATTCCCTATTCCTTTCTCTTTCGCCTTCTTTGTCCACTTGTTTGACTTTGGTATGAGGAGGTGCACAAAATTGCAAGTGGATTAACACAAAAGACCTTGTAAGGTTTATTGCTAGGTTTATATTCTGTTCTCACCTGTATGGGGTTTTTGCTCAGAGGTAACCTGAAGCGCAACATGTAATGTCTTCCTGAAGCAGTTCTTTGGCTCAGATTCTTTAGCTCTCTCTCTCTTAAGATTAGTACTAGGCGGTATTGTTTGATAGTTCAGTGTCAGCAAGTGATATACTGTCATTTCCAGAGCCTGCTTTTTGTTTTGTTTTGTTTCTTTGAAACCACAATCTGAAAAAACTTTCTTTAACATTTCATGCTGCAGATCTTGGGGCTGCAAGTAAGTACTAGAACCCTCAGGATAAGAAAAACTACTGCAGAAAAGATAAAAGTTAAACCTCTCCAGAAACAATCAGATGTCTATAAGCACTTCTGACTCACTTGTGGATTTTGGGGCTCCCTCACTGGAGATAAACTGGTAGACAAGAAGACCCAATAGGTCTTCATGTCATGCTTATATAGTCATCTGTTTTTATTTGCACACCTAGAGGTAGGGGCGGGGGGCATCTGCAGTAAACAATTTATTTGATGGGTTAGGCACTCTTTTTAGTGTGTGTTTACAGACAGGCTTTTTTCATTGTTTGTGGTGATCAGATCAATGGTCAATGTGCAGATGTTTCAGCAGCATGTTTCTCACCAGCTAGTCCCTGTTTAGTGAATGATCACTGCAGTCACATTGCATTTTTGCGCGTGCTACTTGTTTCAGTCCCAAGCAACATTCATGATGGGAGCTCCCACAGAAGTAGCACATTCATATGACACTCTAGCTTTCTTATGAGCGTAAGTGTTCTTGTGTTAATGTTCAGGAAGAACAAATACAATGAATCATAAAAAGAACACTTGAAAAGCTTTGTTGTATAGTAAATTTGCCAAAATAATCATAGACAGATTTCAGGGAGACCAAAATGCTCTGCTGATTTGATTCAAATCTAGTGATTAAAAAGCAAGTATAGAAATTTAAGACACTTCATTTTGTTATTTTCTAAGTGATTTTTTTCCTTTTTACTTTGAACATCATCTTTAATTAAAAAAAAAGTCTAAAATAAATAAAAATTATTGGAAAGAGAAATTTACCCAACAACAAAACAAAACATTTGGCACTTAAGTGAAAAAGGTATCTGTAGTATATTCAAGTTAAAACTCTGAGGGGTCTACTTTAAATTAACCCAAACCTCTGAGGTGCTTAGTAATTTGATTGATTTTTCTTGTTTTCCTTTTGTTCAGCAACCTAACTGGGCAGGGGGGAACCCTTTGCTCTAATCTGGAAAACCTGTGATGGTCATTACTTGGCAGTACCTTGGGATATATGCTTTAAACCCATTTCTATTCAGCAAATTGCTTACATTCATTTTAAGATTAAGACTTCAGGGCTTGCTGAAGAATGAGACATGATGGGATTGAAATGTAATCAAATTATTAATGTTCGTATTTATTTGACATTTATGTTACTGTTTTTTCCAGGATGCTCACTCAGGATTAGGTCACTAATGTGTAGCCGATGTGTTCAGCTACACACACTGCAAGTATGTGGGACAGTAGATCTTTGTTCTAGGACTTAAAACAAAGAGTAAGTGGTAAAACAGGAACAGCAATAGCCAAATGTGGAGAATACATATATGCATGTATGTGTTGTTTTAGAACAAGTCTTTTATCAGCATGCACTTTAACCCGTTCTCACTGGAAGGCACCATGGAAGAAGCAGGACATGTGGACAGAATTCAGGGAGAGACAGTGGTGGTATTACAGATCAGAATGGGCAGATTCTTAAAAGTCAGAGTTTAAAATCAGGATCCAAAATTTGTTCAGCAAGAGATAAATATGCTTCTAGGTTTTCAGAGAAACTGAGCAAACAAAACCTTCCACCAGCATCTAGAGTTTGGTCAGACCAAAAATCTCTTTAGCTAAATATCTACAACAGTAGGCACTTTCAGGTACCTGGGGCAGATGTAGGAAAAGGTGAATGTAGAGTAGGGTCTCAGGGACTCAGTCCCCGCTGTCTCAGGGACTTCCTGAGCAAACAGGGTGTCTTTGTGTTTAACATCCTGTTAAGAATCTGACCTCTTGGGGTTTTATTTATGAAGATCTTGTCCTCCATGCATTGGGCTACAAGGAAAAACACACAAATGTCACAAGGTTTAAAATAAAGCAAAGGATATAATTCAGTGTCGTCATCCTAAGTGGAGCTGGGGTAGAGAAGAAGCAAAATTAGCATTTGTGAGCTTGTGTTCTCTAATACTTTTCTACATCATTTGCAGCTGTCTTGTAATCAGCAGAGAGATTCTTTAGAACATTTGTGATGAGCATATGTAATCCATTGATCTATCAGTCATAAAATGGTCAAATGCCTATGACCTTCCCATTGGTTTGTTGCAGAATCATTAAGCCTTGATTGACTTTTTGTCTGAACTTATCCTTGGACTCTTGAAAGTACTCCAGCCCCCTCCTGGAATGAGATTCAGTGTTACATGTGTCTGAGTGGAGTGGCTGCTGGCAGGCAGAGGTACCTACCCCTGAGACATGCCAGTGTATGACTGGAAGATGGCAGAACTGCTGTAATCCTGAGGCTTGCGCTACTTTGAAATTAAATGAACCAGAAAGGCTTTTTGCATTGATTTCAGAAGGTGATTTCAATTATTAAATAGCTTTGGATTCCTTTTGTTGACTCGGCAGCTAAGCTGGATGGTACTTTCTCTCTCAAGCTCATTCTCATATTGCATGAGTAGCTATTCTTTATGCAAGTCAGAGACTTTATGTTTATGTGACTTGGATTAATTTTGAACCATTTTCTCTGTTCATACAATAATCTGGACTTGCTGTCTGTCAATTAAGTTATTCATCTTCTCCAGTTTGCCTGTCAGGGGTTGTCAGCTTAGTAAGCACAGTAAGGTAGTAGATTTTTGCCCTATGCTACAAGCACAGATTTTGCATTGACATGTGAATATCCTCCCAAGTGATGCAGTGAGACAAGAATAGTAGGGTTGAGAGATGGGATGTAAAGTGGAAAAGTGAAAATAGTCTTTCAGGTAGATCCCCTTAGACTATTTTGTTCAAGTTTCCTCTTTTTGTAAGAAATATGGAAATGAGCTGTCAGGACTCTGGGGTTAAGGTCACTCCCAGACTCAACATACAGTGTAGATGTAGCCACTGTATTTCTTCTGCTCACAGAGCAAAGGATGGGAAAGGTTTTAAAAAAGAGCAGAATAAAAAGTACCTTGGCTTAAGGTATAGATTTCTGAATGAGTAATTATTGGTGGTAACAACGGCAACATCAACAGTTATGCAATTGCCTTGCTGCTTTCGGAATGGTGAATAGCAAGACACAATGTGCATCTACTAGTCTAAATGAACCAAATTTGATGCTTTTATTCACAAATATAATTGCACCTACTTACAAATCAAGCTATTCTATGTATTCAAACTCTTGTGATGATAGCAACAACTCAAAATGTTTATGGATATTCTAATTGGAACAAGCAAAAGGAAACTGGGTTTGCATAGGCTGTATTTGTGAGGATGGGTTTTCAGTATGCAGTGTTATGTACAATGCAGTCTTAACTGCCTCACTCAATCTCCCTCTCCCTCTGTAGTTTCATCACTCAGTTTCTGAGTGCCAGGCACAAATTACCATTACAAGCATGTGTATATATTGTATAAACAAAAATTACAGCTTTGTGAAAACAGCACTCTTTTGGTGCCTGAGAGTCCCTGCTATCACAGGGCATATGCCAAGTGTATCAACACATCTGGAAGCATAATCCTTCCTTCCTTAAAGGGGATGAACATAACTTATTCTTAATAAGGCCCTCATGGCAATAAAGGTTAACTGCACACTACCACAACAGCTATTAGAAGGACCTGCTAAAACCTTAAAAACCTCAGTTAAACTAACTGTTCAGGGGTTTGAAACAGACTGATGCAATTCTGTCCTTGTACAATCTATAAAGCATGAGTGGGAGGGCTGGTTAAGGCACTGATGCTGTGACAATACACAGTAACTCAAGGGTTCATGTCTAGCTTGGAGCTCATCTAAATCACTACCCGTGAAAGCAGCAATGCCATCTTACACTATAGCAACCATGGTCTCCTGGGCTGTGCAGCCTGAAGGACCAGTAGGAAGTTTTCACATTATATTTCCAGGGCATGCTTTCTTTTCTTTACCATTGAAGCCAGCCTGCATATATTTATCTTTCTAAATATGTAAGTCTGCCCAGTCCCACTCATATAGACACCTTCCTGTGGCTTAATGGCCCCTGTGCATAGAGCAATTCTTTGCTCTTTCTCAGCTGTGCTGTTAAAGACAGCCTTCATCAGAAGCCATTTCTACCCTGTGTTATCATACAGTTCATTTCCAAAAGCTGAGATATGTGCATTACTTAAAATGTATTTTTGTGTGTGTATGAAAAAGAGAGCATGGAAAGCAATGGGATGAATTTATATTTGTTGGTGCACTGAGTGAATGGTGAACTCCTGCAGTGTCCGGTGGGGACACATGTTCTCCTCAGGTGCTGGCATAAACCATTCCCACTAAAAGTCAGAGGATATGGCATGTTGTAAGCACGGAAGCTGAACTCTGGTTTGGCTGCCTAATTTCCTATGTCTCCCTGTCTGAAAGGGTTTGCTAGAATTTGGTCCAAAGGATCCCATTTTTAATTTGGTTCTATAATTTAGTCCAGGCCAGTCCCTTCTCCTTGGCTGTATTTTGACCCACAAACTACCTGCTGAAACACTTTCAGGACTTTTCCTTTAGTATGAGCAAACTAAACTGGCTGATCCCTACTGCCAAGGTGCTCAGCTTCTTGTAGTGTTTCCTTTCATTGCTATGTGTACTTTGACCTTCTATCCCTTCAATGCAGTATGTTAACCAGATAGGGATTGGTAGCCTGGCTAATGCTAATATGCAAAAATATGCTAATATGCAGAGCTGCCAGCCACATTTGCAATAGGTCGAGGGAGTTCCTTTCCTTCATAGTAGGGGCAAAACAAGCTTTTATCACCTGCAAAATATAAAAACAACCCCCACTTGAATGCTTTTCAATAAGGTGATCAATGAACTAATTCTATGGGGTCTGTGTAAAGTGACAAAGGAAAGTTGATTCACACATGCTTGCAGCAATCTCTGTATGTGAACTTTCTAAAGGAGTTTCCACCTTCTCTGCGAAATCTGTATGGGCGCACAAATGAAGATGTTGAACCTCCCCCCTGGGTTTAATCATTAGCACCAGGCAGTCATCATTCCATAAACACATGGCTTAGAGAAACAAAAAGAATGCTCTGCAGAAAGAGCATTTACTTCTGATTAGACAGTTTCCTGTGAATTTCTGTATCAATGCCCCCAGCAGAATCAAAGGGCAATAGTCCTGGCTCCTGTAGAGACATTTCTAGCATTCCAATTTCCTCTTACTAATATCAGTCTTTTGTGTTATAGCATTATTTTTTGGTTGTTTTGTTTCTGAGGAGTAAAATGGATTCAGATATGATGGAAAGGTTTCAGACCTAGAGGCAGCAGGTCTAAGCTGTTGATATTCTTTCTGAACCTTGGTGGTACCCCCTAAAATATTAAAAACAGAGTGACTTTACTGAAATCAATGGCAGTGCTGCTGATTTTAATCACATGTTTCTTGCTATAGGCTTTTTATTTTTATGTTTCTGGAACAGACAGATGATGAGATCTGTAACAAGAAATGTTTGCTTCAATCTTATGCCCAGATCCTAGATCACTGATTGTTTTCATTACAGGAGGATTATTATAATTTTATTGTTTTTAATGCCTTGAGACATTTTGCTAAAGTGCTGTACTGCAATAAACAAGAAGACAATATTTTCAACCCTATGTAAACAGGCAGTTGTTGCTTACATAAGTGGAAGAAAGGAACCTGGTTTTCAACATAGCCAAACCAATGGAGTTACTAGGGAGTACTGAGTTGCTAGTGGAAATTTCCTATTATGTCCTGCTTCAGAGTATTAATAATGGAAGAATATTCAAGTGGACCTTAAGCCAACCTTTCTTCTAAGGTCTGACACTTTATGGTGAAGTCTTCTAGTCACCAGCAAATGCACACACTTCATTTTTCTTAATAAACTTACCCAGTTCAGCAGTACTTCATCAGGCTGGGCTGAGCAAAGAGAGGGAGTGTAAATACTTGCATTTTAAATAAAATAATAGTCTTGAGGTTATTGTTAGAGTTCCTGTAATTCCTAGTTGGACAAATCTTTTGCAACCATTTGTGATAAAATGGCGGTTCAAAGCCAAGTCACTCACTAGGATGCAGTGTGTGAAGGACAGTAAGGCAGCACATGGCAGCTGCAAAACTTCCTTGGGGTCCTCAGGGTGCCAAACACAAGCTGTAGGTAACTAGGAAGTCTTTCAAACCTCAAGTCTACTGGCAAGTCCTGAGACACTTATGGAAATTATAGATACTTGTAGCTGTTTTACAGCCTTGAGACAAACTGGAATATTCAAAGTAGCCTGACGGAGTTCACTTTGAAATGTCTAAAGTCCTTACAGTTTTCTTAGCAAGTCCTGAGTGTTAAACCTCCCCTCATGCCTCTATCCTTGTGGGGTTGCAAAGATGAATTCCGTTCAGTTGTGACTGAGAACTGGTCCCTTCTGAAAATTAGTCCCTATGACTTGATTTATGAGAGGGCTAGAGAGCTGTCGTGGTTTAACCCCAGCCAGCAACTAAACACCACACAGCCGCTCACTCACTCCCCCCCATCCAGTGGGATGGGGGAGAAAATTGGGAAAAAGAAGTAAAACCCGTGGGTTGAGATAAGAACGGTTTAATAGAACAGAAAAGAAGAAACTAATAATGATAATGATAACACTAATAAAATGACAACAGTAGTAATAAAAAGATTGAAATGTACAAATGATGCGCAGGGCAATTGCTCACCACCCGCTGACCGACACCCAGCCAGTCCCCGAGCGGCGAATCCCTGCCCCCCACTTCCCAGTTCCTATACTAGATGGGACGTCCCATGGTATGGAATACCCCATTGGCCAGTTTGAGTCAGCTGTCCTGGCTCTGTCCTGTGCCAACTTCTTGTGCCCCTCCAGCTTTCTCACTGGCTGGGCATGAGAAGCTGAAAAATCCTTGACTATAGTCTAAACACTACTTAGCAACAACTGAAAACATCAGTGATATCAACATTCTTCACATACTGAACTCAAAACATAGCACTGTACCAGCTACTAGGAAGACAGTTAACTCTATCCCAGCTGAAACCAGGACAAGAGCAAATCACATTTTGATAGAATAGTAGGTTTTAAACCTAGGACCTCTGATCTAAATATGTCCATTAGCTGAGCTAATAAAACATCCTTTGTTATGCAAGACTTTAACTTGTTCATCAGCCTGGAAGTGTGGCCCAGATGCCATCATAGGGAGACACAGCACCATGCTGAGGAGGAGGAGAAAGATGTTTGGCTTTCTTAAAGTAGAACACCTTACATGTATTGGCAAACCTACTCTGTGCAGGAGGTGAATCTGCCTGAGAAGGTTAGCTCTTTTTCCCAGGGGGACTTCCCTTCTGCATGGGGCCTGAGGTGCTAATCTTGTTCAGCTTCATGCACCAAGAGACCATGCAGAGACCAAGATAAAAGAAGGCTCAGGGTATAGTTACACTGTTCATTTCCATTTATTCAGACCTAGCTTGGTATCTGCATAGCTCTACTTTATGCTGTGTACACATATTTTCAGTAGTTACTTACCCAAGGTCATCGGAGATCATCCTTGCTCTTCCTGATGAGTAAATAAAGCCACAGCAATATAATACATGAAAAGGACAGAAAGATGAGAAAAATGTATATATTTTTCTTTAGTTTAAGGTTTTTCCACTTCTCTGCATTTGCTTCAGGCTGTCGATATGAAAGGAGGGCATCCACAGGAAGAAAAGTTGCACAGTGTGAAATCAGATGTATAAGGATGCAGGAACAGCTTTTGCACAGAAAGGATAGAAAATACATTTTTCCTGGTATTGCAAAAACGTTTTTACCAGTAGAAGAATCTCAGCATAAAGTGAGCACTGAAAACTTTACCCAGAATTGGACACTAGACTAACTTCTTCCAGAGGCTGACATTTATTTGTTTAAATGGCATAGCTCATACTTGTGCATTTTTGCCTCTACTTCTATGCTTTCAGATTCTCAATGAAATAAAGAGCAGAAGCAATGCAAAAGACACATAAGTGCTGTTCTTGTACTATTTTTGGCTTGAACTGAAGCAGCAGGTGGTTTACGTCAGTCAAATAAACCTCCTCAAGAGGACTGGGGATATGTTCAGACTTTTAACTGCTTTCAGAACCAAACCTTGAATTCTCGGCTTTTCTGAGTTCACACATTGTGATATCCAGCTGCCATATTATTAACCTTTTGGAATCAGTGCTTGTAAATTTATGCAGGGAGATGCTTATGTTCCAGATTTATACTAGTCTCATTTAACTAACTTTCAGGGAGTCTCCTTACATAATTCTTATAAAGGAAAATCAGGAGAGATGCATTTATGTCTATCATTAAAAAGTGAGCCTGACTGCTCAACAGTTTACAAGCAAGGAGACACTTCACCTCCAGTGTAATGAAAAATCAGATAAAGTCCTTTCAGTAACATATTTCATGTTTACTGAAGGCATCAGGACCTTCTAAAGAACTGACAATTCACAGTAAATGTTTTGGCCAGCTGTGGAAAATAATCTCTCCTAGGCCACTGGGTTCTCAAAGATATGCAGCAATTTTCTGGCACAAAAATGAAGGGTCTAAACCTTTCCAGTACTCATTGTGTTGTTAATCTCATGCTATACATGTGAAATGACCATTTACTTATCAACTCATACTCACCTTAGGCAGGAGAGGAACTTGTTCAAAAATAATTCAAAATGTAAAATAACATACTGCTGCAAGCCGAATTTGCTTAATTGTGTTATTCTGATAAGGGTACAGGCTTTGTTATCTCCCCTACTTCATTAAGATTATGAGGAATGTTTTCAGTGGGCATTTTTTACCACTTCTCTATACTCAGCCGAGTAAAATGAGAGTCATAACAGTATGTGTGGGAATCCCTTGGCTAGGTAACAGAAAAGAATATACTGACCCTTCTGCCACCAACCATGTATATTATTAAGTAAATGGATGATTTGCTACATATTTCTCATCTATGACAACACCCAGGTTCAAACACAGACCTCTTTCTGGAACAGCTGTGGTAGCTGAATATAGAAAAAAATTGTTCAGCTATGGACCTAGGAGAAAAACTGGAATGCGGCATAATGGATTTTTAGGTATGAAGCTAGGCAAATATTTTGATTTTCCACTTTCTGCATACCAGACCTTTTCATTTTTAAGAATTTATCATTTGCAGAAACAACTGTGATTTTGTGTGGAAAAGCTCAGGCAGTTTGTGATAGAAAACACATATGGGTCACATACTTGCTATTGTATTTTACTTCAGATCTTTCCTTCATTATTTTTCAATGATCTAAATAAAAGACATTTGGATTTGGGTTATAAATTGTTCTCTGTAGGTAGCAATGATTAACACTAATGAAACTTAGTAATCAATCTGCATTTGAAGAATATCGTGGGTGTCATTCACACATCCTACGTATCACTCTGTGCAGTATTCCTATAGCTCCAAGCAATCTAATTGGGCTTTGGACCCACCGTGACAGACCCTTGCAGATACTGCAGAAGAATCATTCTTGCCCTGAAAGCTTTCTTGCTCCAGATGTCATCTGCTTATGAAACAGGTAGCACCTCCAGTATAACCAGATAAGGACAGTTTTGTCATTCTTTGCAGCATCCCACATCCCAGAAAAGCAGTGGAACAGAATCACTAATGCAGAGCTCACACAGACAACATCATCAGTACAGTCAGGCTGTTATTAGCTTTGCTGCTGCTGTTATAGTTATTCTTACTTCCTGAGTTTAGCTGGAATAAAGTCCTATTTAGGTTTTAGGTTCCAGCCCAAAGTGTTTTCTGTGTCATTAATCTAAGGGGAAATGGATTTTTCATTTACTAGAGTCCAGATATAAAACTCTGTTGTGGCAGCACAGGGAAAATAAGAGGGAGACGGATTCTGCTCTGATTCCTGCATCTTTTCTATACTCTCGACAGTGTTATACATCTAGTGCTTTGTAAAATCAGTGCTTTTTGAAAAAAGGAATCAGTATGCAGGCTTGACAGTTTCTCTTCCTTTCTTCCCCGAAAGAGTCCTTGTCTTTTCCTCTTGCTTTTCTTCCCCTCTTCCCCTCTGCCAGGCAAGAACTCTCAGTGTTCAGTGCACCTATCTGTCAAGGGTTTAGGTAGGATTAAAAACATCTTGTAATGCACAAATGTCTTGCTCCCCAATACTTGATGGAAACAAAATGCTGGTTCTTACCATTTAATATCAAGAGCTTTCAGTTAGCCTAAATCTGCAATGGCAACACACATTTGGATTTGGCCAGGGTTTCTAGAAGCAGAATTGGATTTATTTTTATCTTTTTGTAAAGAAGTAGCTGAAATTTAGATATAAGGTTTAATTTCCTCTGAAGAAATAATGCCAATCGCAACACATGCATTTAAAAAGCCTGCTTAAAATCTGTCTTTAAAAATAACACTGTGTTGTAAAATAATGGTTAGAAACCATGTATCATAGTGTTACTACACATTGTGAGCTACTAATATAAGAAACAATAGTTTCCTAACAACATGAAAGAATAAAGAGAGAATCAAGGAAGAAAAATAAAAGAAAAAAATCCTCTTCAAATCATAAAGCTGTTTTTCTCCACAACTGCTGATGATTTTTTCCTGTTGTGGGTCCTCTCCCCTCCCCTCCCCTCCTCTCCTCTCCTCTCCTCTCCTCTCCTCATTCCCACCTTTTGTCATTTTATATTTCTTTTTTTTGCACAATGAAAATTAGCAAATCAATTTCAACTTCTATATGCAACCTATTTAATTTCCTGTTACCTGTACGTTTAATATCAGTATATTTTAAAAAGAAGAATTTACATTTAGCAATATAGTGATATAATTACCACTTCCAAATTGATCTCCACTTTCTATGAGGGTTCCTGACTTTGTCCAGCAGAATAAAGAACTTCATTATTTCTCATCTTTCCTCCAGATTTATCTAACTTTTGACTCCCATCTTAAACTTTCTTCCTTGCCCTTTCTCTTTCCCCAAAGCACACACATACAGAGTATGTGAATGAGCTTTGGAAAGAACCAGCTGGCTGCATGGGCATTTTTCCCCTTGGTACTCTCTTTGATGTGAGACTGTTGACATATTTTCATTGCCTGCTACCAAAAAAAAGGAAGCTTCATGCAGTAAATCAAATGTTGCACTGCTGGGTCTAAAAATGATAGCTCTTTGGGGTCCTGGGAAGAATTTAATTAATCAGATTGGTAAACAGGTCTGTGAGATTTAGGCCCAGGAAACAGTACAGGAGGAATTAGGGAGACCGAAGCAGCCTATGAGTGTAATAAATCAAATTTCAGATGGCAAACATGACGTTTGACTTACTGCGAAAATTATCCAACTTAGTTAAATATGGTTAACATGAACTGAGTAATCACAGAAAATAGGTCTGGAAAGGACTTCAGGAAGGCATACAGTTCCTCTTTCTGCCCCAGTGCAGGATCTCACATACCTATCCTATGCATGGCAATGTTTTTACCTAATCCGTGCTTAAAAGTCTCCATTGTTGGATATTCCACATCTTCATCAGGCAATCTGTTCCTGTACAGTGTTTTTATTGTTATAAAGTTATTTCCTGGTGTTAAGCCTCCATTTCTTTCATTGTGCTGTATCTAAATGTCCTTGTAGGAAAGTAGTTCTGACCTCACATCACATCAGTTTAAACCACAATAACTTAATTGAAGTCAACAGTGGGAGACCATCACAAGGTGAGAAGTAGGCCATTATCTTAAAAGATCCTCCCAGTAGTTCTAAAGGAGGTAATACCTCACTGAACACAAGCATTTCATGCTGGGACTTGGACGAGGCTAGTAACACAACAGGGAGCTGTTTTCTGCAAGCAATTTCTGAGAGCAGCTTCTTAAGTACATGAGCTGCATGAGCCCATCTCTGACATGAGCAGGTACCATGTACTCTTGGCTTTGAGATATCTAGCAACATTCAAACTAGCTGATGCTCTTGTATTATGATTTTCTAGCCTAGATTGGGGCTTTTTGGAGCCTGTGATGTCCCAGAAAACTGGAATAAGCTTGCCCTCTCTCACCAAAAAAAAAAAAAAGTAGGATAAGGAATGTGTGAACCACATTTCCAATTTTTTTTTTCTTTAAACATCAAAATATATTTCTTCTTTTGTTCTGGTAGGAAAAAACCCTTGGAATTTGGAGGCCATGACCTTGCAATCCAAGCAAATGTTCTTCCCTTTTTCAACTAAGACAGCTCTGCCTGCAGAAACGTCCTTGTCCCTGGCACGCCAGTCACTTCTGAATGGACTCCATCAGCTTCTTGTTAGCAGGCAATGAACAGACCCAAACGTGCAGCACATGGCTGTCACTCACCGCTGTGACTGCTTCAGTGTTGTCTGGGAGCAGAGCGCAGGACAGTGCTGGGTCAGCAATGCCTTCTGTGTTTCACCCAAAACCTGGGCAAGTAAATGCTCAGAGAAAATGGTTATGAAGTTTTGGATGTGGCTTCCCTGATTCAATTCCTATGGGACATCTGCGATCCCTGTGTGTGGGAGATTTGCAGAAGGGGTCTCTCTAGGGAACAACATGGATCAAAACCTGGGCTGAACCACAAATTAACCTGTCATTCATTTGATGCCAGTAAGCTCATATTGGGCAAATGTGACTTTATGCCTAGGTTTTTTTGTCCACGTAAGTGGATCGGTCCTGTTTAAAGGGTGCTGTTGTGTTGTAATTGAGAATGGGGATCTGTCAAGAATTGCTTTTGCACCCTTGATGCCAAATTCCTGTAATTCAAAGCTCAGCATCGAAATCTGATCCCTGACTTCCTCTGTTTGAGCTGTATCTAAACATCATTTGTCCTGTTTGCCTTGACTGGCAGTTAGGGCCGGGTCAGGAGCCAGAGGTACTTTCAGACTCTTGCAGGTCAGCCTAAAATCACTGAAACTGCCGGGGAGCTGGAGGTTTCAGCTGCAACCCACATTCCTGTTCCCAGGGTGAGGCACGGGCAACAGGCCTTGGAAGTTTGGGTGCGTGTCTCGGGGCAACCCTCACAAACCCCTCCTACTCTCCTGCTTGCTGGACCACTCTTACACGATGTCAGATGGCAGGCTGTTATTAGTTGCTGCCTGTGGGAAGAGCAGTAAGGTAGCCAGGCAGCTTATAGAGATGGAGGAGGCACAAGCAGCACATTCTGGCTTTTGGGCAAGGAATGCTAATGAGAAAGAAAATGACAAATATTTGCATTCATGGTTTCACTTGCTCATGCTTTACACTCAGGGAACATTTTCCTCTTGGTATAAAGTGCTGAGGCAAGTTGGAGAAACAAACATCTGACAGCCTCATTTGGCTAAGATTAAGTATACAGAAATTCATTTCACATATCGCTGCTTTGTATTCAAACTAAACACCACCACCCTCCTTTGGCCTAATTTGTTTATTCTTGTTGGGCTTGGCAGTGAGGCAAACCCTAACATGGCAAAAGATATGGGTCCAAACCAAGCAGGTCCACAAATATGCTTGAACTGCGGGGCTGTGTTTTGTTTCCACAAATCCCCTCTTTTTAGCTTCTCTTTCTTCATTTTCTCTCTTTCCCCTCCCATTTGCATTCAGATTAGGTTGATCCCTCCTTCTCCATCATGCTGCCTGTGTGTAAACAGCAGGGGCAGACTGAGAAACGCAGGAGACACTGGTTGCTCTCAGCCCTTGTGTCTGCTGCGATGCCGTGCCTTGCAGCAGCCAAAAAGCTCCATGCTAATTGCAACACCGACAGCCCTAGGCCAGCATGTGCCTGGTCTTTTTGGGAGGATGCTGCCCAAGGAGTCCCTTGAACATGCAGGGAGTTGAAGAGTCTGTGCAAATTTAAGCACTGAGGTCCACTACATCAGGACTGAGCGTGACTGGCCTGAGAGATTTTAGGCAGGTGTCAAGTACCTTTCCCACATGACAGCGAATTCTTGTCAAACTTTGCAAAGACCAGAGGTTCCAAAGTGTCTCAGTAGAGTACAAGTTTATTTTTTTTAGCCAGAGAAGAAGTCATAATTTCATTCTGCGAAATTGCACCCCATTTTAGCTGATTGACTTTTGCCCTCAGAAACATTTGTATCAGTGAGAGTGAGTGAGTGAGGGCAGACGATCAACCTGGGAAATGTTGATGAGAATTATGTTTAGGAAAAGTAACTGAAAACTGAAAATAGGGCAAAATAAAATAAGTATTTCTGATCAGGTTATGGTAAGATGCAGATCACAGATAACATGAATACAGAATTGTTATTTACTAAATCCCTCAAGAATAGAACTAAAGTGCACTTGTCAAAAACTAACAGAACAACAGCTTAAAACAGGTAAAGAAAGCAGCTCTTCACAAAGTGGATAGGGAACTTCTGGAATTTGTTGGCCCAGCAGGCTGCAGAGGCAGACAGCATCAGCAGGCTCAAAACGGGATTAGACAAATTCCCAGACAACAGAGCTGTAAAGGGACACTAAAGGCAACAAGCAGGGATTCATTCCCTAACATCCCAATCCATCAAAGGTGAATGCTGAGGAAACACAAGGGAACAGAGGAAAGTGTCCAGGCCTGTGTGCTCTCCCTGCATAGTTTCTCACCTTACCTCAGCTGGGAGCAAAGTGCAGGGTTGGGGGGACTACTTCTGTGGCCCAAAAGGGCTGTTCCTGTGCTGTAATAGTAGGCATATCTTGGGAATAAAAAGTACAATTATCTATCTATTTGTCTAATAAGTGCAAGATTTTATTCACTATATTTTACATCACTAATTGGCTTTTGTCTAGGCTGAAATGCACAACACATAAAAAATAATTCCTACTATATTAATGGATATTTTGGAACAGCTTTTTACTCTAGTGTGTGTTTTGTTTTTTTTTTCTTTTCAGAAAAATAAAATTATGTCTTTAATTTAATTTACTTGACATTTTGGGTTGAGTAATTAAGAGCCCTATGAAAAGCCATAATGCTCATCTAACAGAGAAACTTAATCATAGTTCTGTTAGGCTTCTTTAAAAAAAGTAAAGCTCCTGCTAAATAGATTACTGCTTTTTTTAATTAGATGGTTTAATTACAGCTTGTTAATGGAAATATTACATAAATAGTTCTCAAAGCCTCACATGCCCATGCATTATCACAAAAGAGAGAAGTTGCAGGTGCCCCTAAAGGAGCAACTTTCAATATGGGTAAATGGAAAGAGAATAAAAAGCTGAAACAAAACAGCTCCTAAATGGTGCAATGACATCTTCATATGGGTAGCCATGGCTGTTAGGATGTGGTAACACTACAGCAAGTTACTGACTTAAACAAAGTTAGTTGCCTGAGCATTTCACTTCCAGGGCTTTCTGTGTGTTTTCTCTCAGCTGATGTAAATCTGCAACTGTAATTATCAATTATTTTACTTATAAGTCCACCTAGCTGTGCTGTAGAGTCACATACAGCTTTAATGTTGGAGGTTTGAGCAGTATTTCAAGACCTTTCTCTGTCTTGCCATCTACCATTTAAGTCACAACTGTTTTACCACTAAAATGGGGAAAATAAATTATGTTGAAATAGAATGCATTCATCTTCCTCCAGAGCTTTCAAGATTCCAGTTAAAAGACTGAGTCGTTATGATCGCTATTGTATACACAGTAGTATTCGTATATGTATATGCAGGCATGTGGACACATACACATAAACATCATTGTGCTCTGTACGTGTGTGTTTGAATAAACATTCATTGGGCAAAACACCTATTGCTCCTAGTTATATCTGTTTGAATGCCAACCTTGAAAAATCAGAAAAGGGGCAGATATTCAAAGGATTGTTGACCAGAAATTCCAGGTACTTTAAACAGCATTAAAAACAAAGGTAACCCCAAGCTCTTTGTCACTTTGGTAATCTAGGCTTTGTAGACAGATACACTCCCGCTTGTATATGTGTATGTATATGTAAGCTATAAAAAGCATGTGAACACATCCACATCCAGCTATCTGTACCTATATTTGCAAGTGTGCTCTCATCTTTATTTAACAAAGAAATATGCACTCACACATGCACTGGTACAGTTGGGATTGAAGGTATACCACAATCTATAATATATACATACCCAGCAGGATTTAAGATTGGTTGGTAAGCTCTTTAAATACTGAAGAGACAGAAGGTGGTTATTTGAGTTTGAATGTATTTGATAGTTATGATGTGGAGGGGAATATTTAAAGCTTCCCAGACTATAGCAGGGGGACAAAAAAAGACAGAATAATTCTGACTGGGCCCAAGAAATACATTGAAACAAACTGCAGAGCTGCACTGATTTATACTAAAAGATGAAAGAGTGAGGTATAACTGAATGTATGACCTAGTAAATGGTGTTTCTTGGGGAATGGTAGGATTATCTTTAAAAAACCCCACAATATCTAATTTGGGGAGTTGGAGGATGGCATATTTCTACTCCTGATGAGTCACTTCTATTATTAGAAGCATACACAAAATACAGTTCCTTGTACTGACTGTGACTTCTCCAAAAGAACTATATCTGTCCCAAGAAGGTTGTGAAATTTAGGTCTTATTCTCCTTTTCTCTCTTTCTAAGAACTTGTCTGGGTGGACTGGATCAATACAGGCTTGTTGATTCACAACCCTTATGTGATTTCTGATATGTAACTGTCCTGGTTTCAGCTGGGATAGAGTTAATTGTCTTCCTAGTAGCTGGTACGATGCTACGTTTTGAGTTTAGTATGCAAAGAATGTTGATAACGCTGATGTTTTCAGTTGTTGCTAAGTAGTGTTTAGACTAAAGTGAAGGATTTTTCAGCTTCTCATGCCCAGCCAGCGAGAAAGCTGGAGGGGCACAAGAAGTTGGCACAGGACAGAGCCAGGACAGCTGACCCAAACAGGCCAATGGGGTATTCCATACCATGGGACATCCCATCTAGTATAGGAACTGGGAAGTGGGGGCGGGGAATCGCCACTCGGGGACTAGCTGGGTGTCGCTTGGTGGATGGTGAGCAATTGCACTGCGCATCATTTGTACATTCCAATCCTTTTATTATTGCTGTTGTCATTTTATTAGTGTTATCATTATCATTATTAGTTTCTTCTGTTCTATTAAACCGTTCTTATCTCAACCCACGGGTTTTACTTCTTTTCCCGATTTTCTCCCCCATCCCACTGGGTCGGTGGGGGGAGTGAGTGAGCGGCTGCGTGGTGTTTAGTTGCTGGCTGGGGTTAAACCACAACAGTAACCTCTACAAACTCAGTGTAATGGGAAGTTTTAGCTTATTCAGCAGCTGGAAAGAGGGACTTAAAAGTCTGATAAAGCCTCTGGCTGATGGAAACCTTACTGGTGGAAATATTGGGCAGTAGCTCATCTGCTTGGAGAGTCTTACCATGTGATTTTGTGTCACCAGCAAACTCTGCCCCATCATCCAGATGACCAATGAAGATGTTAAATAGGATTAAACCCAGTAATGACCCCTGGGGTATACTGCTGGTTACTGGCCTCCAGCAGGACTTTGTGCTGTTAGTCATGACCCTATTCCTCTGTTACGTCCTCTGTTCCCATGCTTGGTGAGGCCTAGGGAGAGGGGAATTGCAGCCTGGACCTTATTTTGGTGTTTGTACAGCTGCAAGGAAGTAAAGGCATCTGTTGAGAGACTAGTCTAGCTCAAGAGATCTGTGTTCAGCACACAGCTTTGCACTGTCTCACTTGAAGAAGTGCACTAAACTGTGTTTCCACACTACTCAGCAGCCCCTTTTCATCAGCTTACCTTTTAGAAAGGAGCACTCTGTGTAAATCCTAGGGAATGTGCAATGTCTCCACTGACATGTGTGCTGGAGGAAAAAAGGAGAAGTTATATGGTGGTCCAGCACTACCAGGGCTTTGTGCTCATGCAAAAGACCACTTGCTGCATGTGAATAGAGGATTCTGTATTCTCTTGAACTGTATGCGGTGACTACTCTCTCCCTCAGAGGTGTCTGAAACTAGCCATTAGTATTGGTGCTCACAGTCTCCTTTGACAAGGGTTGGCAGAGATAGCCAGATGAATGCACTGAAAACAGTCTAGCAAACAAAATAAATTTGCATCAAAAAATGCAATTTCCTAGAATATGAAGAGCTTTTTTTTTTTTAAAAAAAAGAAGCAACTTACGTCTGTCACAAGCAGATATCTGACTGCAGCTACCTCTTGAGTTTTAGGAGGATGGTGGGGAGTTGTTGGATGTGATCATTTTGAGGGGAACTGTTCAGGTGAAATTTCAGAATATCAGTATTACCTGAGAACTTGAAAACCTGTAAACTTGTTTTTCTGCCATTTCTAATAAGGAAATGTGTCTAGAGGGGTACTTGCATTTCCAAATCTGTTTCATGACCCTGTCAGTTCATTTGGTGTTTGCTAGGCAGGAATCAGTGTTCTGTCAGAACTGCGTTTCCATTCAGTGCTCAGAAAACAGCTGGGGCATCTTTTTTTCCAGTAGGAAATCTGGTCCCAGATAGCCAAACTTTTGTCATCTCAAGTGTGGACAAATTCATTATTTTTCCTGTGCTCCTGAAACTACCTGGGAACTTCTAGCCTGGAGTGAAACTGCAGAAATCAAAATAACATTTTCCATGACCAGCAGATTATAACAGTGTTCAGCAAACTGTACTGACTGCTAAATGAATTTTCAGTTGAAGTGTCAGGCAGTGGTTTGGACTTACAATTATTTGGCTTAATGTCCTGCCATGCATTCCTCCCAGCTTCTGGGGGAAGGGATGTTTCACGGTGGTTGGTAGGCTTGCATACAACGTTATGGGCAGAGTGTTAGAGGTTATGCTTATTTAAAAAACTGCTACACATTTGGTATCATAAAAGATCCCTGGGTACCACAGTACAGAAGTAGATAGATTCTAATAAGGGTAAAGATTAGAGCTTATTGTATGGTACTGCAGATCTTTGGTAGAGTCAGCTTTTCCATGAATCAAAGAATGCCTCGACATGGAGCTATGGGCTGAGGGCATTTTTCTTGAATCAGTACATCAGTAGTTTAACATACCATAAAACTAAGCAGTGTAATGATGATAATCATTTTCTACCATATTAGTTGCCAGAAGCCTGTGCATTTTATAAGAAAATTGCCAGATACAAGGTTTTGTTACATTTAACTCTTCCGAGGATTTATAGGTTGGTGGAAAAAAGTGCTATTGGTGAGAAGTGAACTCATACAAGCAGGAGCGACATTTGCCTTGGAGTAAAATTTGTTTTCACCTAAAAGAAAAATAATAACAAAACAGTAGGAAAGTAACAAAGATATATGCTCACAGCTATACTGGAGGGAAAACCTGCATCAAAGGAACCATATTTATTTAGTTCAACCTCTAGTTTGATTTTGTTGCCAAGACTCTAATATTATCTCCAGACTTTGTCCACCAGGACTCTATCAAGCAGCTGCTAAAAGACTGCAGATGATTTTGATCTCACTTTTGATCTGAGTACCTGGCAGGTTTGCTGCTATAGGCCAGAAGGAACCTAGGCTTGGGAAGCAGTGCTATTGTCTGCTGATTATCCTGGTACAAAACTGTCCTTCAAAGATCTGCTGCAGCCACCCTCCTGGCTGCTCTTTCCTTATTTTTACTGTGGCTTCTGTCACTGTCTGTTCCTGGCTTGCTGCTCTTGATGTGAGCTCCTTCTCTGTAATTCTTGCTACCTAGAAGAATGTCATGTCTAGCTTCACATCCCTGTGTCTTCATCACGTTTTGTGGCTCTGCTAAGAGTGTGCCTCATCACGTTTCCCTCTCCTTTCTCATTTTCTTTGAAGTCTCTTATTAGACTCATAAGTTAAAGCTGTGTTAATTTTTCACTTTATAGCCTGGTTTAATGTAACCTATAGGTTATACACACTGCTGTCACTCAATTTTTAATCCTGAATCTTTTTGGACAAGTTATTTTGAAAGATGCTACACAACCAGTTTTATTGTATAGTCTTATTACACACAGCAAGAACAACTTCTTCCTTGTCACCTATGGACTTTTTTTAGCACTTCAAGCAACATGACACTAGTTTTGAAGTGGATAAGGAAAAAGGAACTGGACTCAGAATGGTTTTGGTGGTGATGGAGAGCCAGCCTCTTTGTAAGTGATTCAGATAATGTCACCTTACCATTTTTCTAGGAAGAGATCCTAACATAAACTGGCCAACTCGGTATAGGAAAGTCATCATGTCCCAGAGTTTATCTGTGGGCCTCATGGTCCCTTCCAGCCTTGTGAATGGGGACGGGTGGTTGTGCATCTTTCCTATGATGCTCTGCAATGTCCTTCCTTAGAGAAAAGAGTGGTGGTTGCTCACCCTGGTGTCTTGTGAGAGCAGATGTCTGACCTGTAAAACTTGTGCACAGGCACAAACAGGACATAACATGCAGCTCCCATGAGATACTGCAACATTGCTTCCCAGTTAAAACATTCTGGGTTTGGTCATGTGTTTTTTTCAAGAATTTCCATAATTTCCATGAAAGGTACTTCCCCCCTCTCCCACCTCACCCCAGAACTATTCTGAAACAAAAGCAAAACCATTTTATAAGAGCTTCCTTAGTGAGTCCTACAAAAACTAAATGAGAAGAATTCAGAAAATCCTTTATGTTAGTTCTACAATTAGGCCCAGGGTAAACTACCAGCCATTCCCCACCTGGCTGCATTATTGCAGGGGAAAGAATTGAGAGCACTGCCCAGGGAAGCAGCTTTGAACCTGCCTGGCATCCATGTGGGGTTCAGCTCCAGTCCTGCTGTTTTCTCCCAGGGACCATTACTCGTATCCTGCATGCTTCTTCTCCCTTCTTGGATTTTATGTTCTTCAGATGCTGGTACCACTATCCTAAACCCAGCCTTCCTAATAATTTAGACCTCCTTCCCTGTAACTACAGCAATTACATAGAGCTTGGGTTTACTGGGGGCTGTGCAAACATATGCTAATTAATTATAACTAATTATACATCTTTAGGTTTTTTAATCCTTTTTTTCACACCTCAAATCTGCCGGCTTCCTAATTTTTTGTTTGTTTTTAAAACCTATTTACTAATTGGAGGAGGGGAAGGAAAGAGTAATCTGACATAATATGCCATTTTTGTGTAATATGAAGTTTACTTCAGTTACAATTTAAAATTTTCAACGTTTAAAACAGGACTGGGCTAAGTAATTTGGTTGGCTTCTCCATGCTGTCAGCATCTTAAATCAACTAACAGGCTCAACTTTGTGTCTGCAAAGGGCTGGCTAAAGCCTCCATGTCCTGCAGGACTGCAGGGTCCATTTACAAGTCATAGGGCCACTTCTCTGTTGGACCCTGCTGCTTGCAGATGCCCCAGAAAAACCTCTCATGCAGCACTCTCAACTCTAACATCAGCAGAATCCAGATCAGAACATTAGGATTTTGCAGGATCGGGTGTGAGAAACAAAAGGAAAGAGATTGGCACTGCCTCATCCTGGCATGTAACGAAAATTGCTTTCTCCTTAACCAAGTGTGCAAGTTAATTCAGATAAAGTGTGAGACAGTAATGAAATGGGAGAAATAAATTTTAATTAGAATGTCAGCAAGATAACTCAAACCAAATCCTAAGCTAAGCTCCCCACCATTAAGGTTTCCCCACTGAGCCCTCCTGCCATTTTTCCTCTCTCCTTCTGATTGCTTTTTAATAACAGCTTCTGTGTAGCATTTATAAATAATCCTCTCATTACAGGTTTGCTTGAAACATGCAATCAATTTATTAAAGTATTTTCGAGGAGAAATTAGCAGCTACAATAAAGTGTAATTATTCTGGTACTCATTCATTTTTAAAACTGGAGGTTGACCAGGTGCCACCATTGCTTCTGCCAGCCTCAGCAATCAGTTCAATGGCATTTGAATCACAGTAATATTCAGATTAATCCAGACTGGGAAGGCAATGGCATTTTCAGGAAGACTGAAAAATTAGAAATTATCTGCATTTTCCCCTCAGAAGTAGCCTCTGAAACAACTGGAGAAATTGGACTTTTGATTAGGTAGGGTTTTTGATACTGTTCATATATGTGTGTGTTGTTTGATTCCTGAAGAGAATACTAATTCTTTATAAAAATCAAAAAGTAAAGATTGAAAGGGAAGACAGAAATTAGTATAAATCTTTCTTTAGATTTAAGAACAATGTGTAATAAATTACATAGTGAATGATGGACAGCTTCCTCTGCCAAAAAGGAAGACCATAACAGTAGGGAGAATGAATTCAGCTGGGTGGCATGAGGGAACTCAAGACTCCTCCACCACAGTTCCTTTGTGGAACAGAGACACCAATGTGAGATGGAAGTATTTTAGTTTTGAGTTTTACAGTAGAATTTTCCAAGTTTCTACAGAAAATAAAAGAAGCATTTTGACCATATTCAGTAATATATTAGTTCACATTGTTTAAGATCAGCCATGCAGGGGAATTATTAATATCCAATAGCTCTTCGTTTGTAACTGAGAAATAAGCTTGGTATATGTGGGTTATTTCCTGGTTAACAGATGTATTCATGTGAATTACCAAGTATGACTGGAAATAAATGCCTATCATCTGATAGAAATATATGGGAATATGAGGACCTAGCTATTCTTCCATGATGGAAAGTCCATTCGTGGCAGGACAGAGGCAACGAAGAGAAATTATGCTGGGGATCTGAAAATGGAAGGCTTCTTTTCGATGCAGAGGAGAACAGGACATTTTCAATAAAGGAATTGATGCCAAAACTGAGAGCTTTACTGTAGCTGGTTTATGAAGAAGAAGAAAATTCTATCTGTTGTCAGAGCAATCACTGCAACATCCCTTATCATCAGAAAAATTAAATTTAATATATGACTTAAATAAATTTAGAAAATAAAAATTTGTGTTTTTTTTCTTTTTTCTTTTTTTTTTTTTTCTTTCTGTGTGGTTAAAGCCAAAAACTGAGGCTGTGAAATAAAAAAATGAAAAAATAAAAAAAAATCATCTTGGCGTTTTGTCTCGATCCTTTCTCAGTGAACTCGATATTTTGGTTTCCAGCTCAAAATTAATTTCTTCAGCCTGTTAGAAAGGTAACCCTACCAAGTGCGTGAACAGCACACCACCTCACTATTGCAGTGAAAAATAGAGAGCAATCAGAAGTCAGCTTGTCATTGTTGATGTTGCATTGCTCAGAAGACAAAAAGATAACACAGCTGGCTTTCTCTGCGTTGTTGACAATGTAATGTTTCCAGCAATATAATCAGAAATGACTCAGAAGACTTACTGAGAGCACGTAATGGGAAGTACCATGGTTCATTTCTGCAATGTTGCTTCTCACATCCAACCAGATTTTAAAATGATGTGGAAATTAATAGCCTCAAAAATCATATCCGACTGTAACTGAGAATAAAGTCAGCAAAGTCAGCTGAAAAATGCTGTTTCTACCACTGCATACTTATCCCCTCAAAGGTCTTCTTTATATAGGTAGAAAGAATCCTGTCCTCTAACTTCTGTTGCTCAAAACAGAAGCCAACTCAAAGCACATCAGTTTTCTGGTGAATACTGGCCAAAGAGTACATGTGCTTCAGTAGAAATACATTTTTTTAATTAAAGTATGTGGAATTCTGTTGTGGGTTTGTATCAGTTATTTTGATCTCTTCTGAAAAGTTGTGTGCAGATGGAGTAGCTGGCTACTAAATGTTGAAGCTGTGCCTTATCTCTATCATAAATGAGACAGTGGATTGCTAAAGAGCTGAGTGGCAGCTTCTTGTTATTTCACATGGCTGACTTGAGCAGGAGATGTTTAGGATGTGTTACCTAGGAGGTTAAAGTCCCACAAATATTTGTACAATGTGCCTGCACAGAGCATTGTACAAGTGAATATTGAAAAACAAAATAGGGTTAATTAAAAAATGTACTCTTACAATTATTACCTCCTTGGGGAGATTTATGCAGAGGCTTAGAGGAGAAGCTGTTTAAATTTGAACTACTTGATCTATCTAGTACTGTTAATGGCAAAGGTTAGCAGCAAATGCTAACATCAGGGGGAGTAACCGCGTATCATCATATTGCACCCTTGGTGTTAATACAGACAGATCAATGCCTCACACTTGCACGTGAAAGGCCCAGTTCTTGCTATGCTTCAATGTCATTAAGGTCCAAAATGTGAAATCCTGACCTTTAAAATGTGTGACAGCTTTAGGAAAAGATAGGTGAAATGAAAGCTACATCCAAGTTACGGGTTTCACTGGCAAAAACGAAACAAAAAGAAAAGAAAAGAAAAAAAAAAAAGAAGGGATTTCATTTTACCTGCAACTTTATTCTATGTTTTTCCTTGTTATATCCCTGACCAGGTCTTCTGCTAAGATTTAATCTTCTCTGAGTGTTCCTCTCATTAATGCCTTTCTGTGCTTTCAGTTCTAAATTTGGATTCTCTCTATTCAAAGGCTGTTCTCATCTTCCTTGCACCTCTGTGGAGTGAACCCAGTTTCACTGCTAAGAGGGAGCTGCATTTAACCAGCTGATTCCCACAAAGATCCATCAGTGCTTATTCTGGCAGAAGAAATTCCACAAGGATACTTGCACTCACTCTTTCTCTAATGTTCCTTTTACCTGTTTTTCCCTTCAATACGGCTACACTCCATTCATCAGTCCATCTGTCTGTTGATTTATCTCATCCATCTGTCCTTCCAGTTCATCCATGCAATATATCTATGTATTAGTCATTCACATAGGGCTATCAGTCAAATTATTCCCATCGGTGTTTCTATCAGTCAACTTTTTCTGTATGCTTTATCCAGTTAATAAACTCTCTCTTAATATGCTGGTGTTCATGCATAGTAAACTATTGTATCTTTACACACTACACATAATTGTGTACATTTGTCCATGATTAACAGCATTGGATATTAGAATATTCTCTGAGCTAAGGGCAGAAAAGAAGACAGAAGGAAGGATTTTTTTAAAATGTGAAAATAGAAATGCTTATAGCAATGAGCACTAAACAAAAAGGCATCCAGTCCTGCTCAAGATGCAATGGTAAGCCTTCCCATACAATGTTCCTACCATAATTTTTAGTATTTTGACTCTGAACAAACCACTTTGCAGCAGAACAAAACAAAAGCAGAATTTACCTGAGTATAAAACTTATCATGTCCATTTGTCCCATGTTGTAATGGACTCCCATGCCTATATAGTGGAGGATTACAATAAAAGAAATTTCTGTTGATGGAAGAAGATAAAAAAAGACAACTGGATACTGTGTGCCTGAGAACGGGGAGAACATAACAGAACACAGGAGTGTCTAGCTGGACTATATAGATTGGATTATACATTTTACAGGATCTCATGCAAAGCTGTGGAGATAACAGGGACCTTCTGTGTAGCTTTGCAAAACTGTCCATTTTTTTTCCATGCTAAGCTTGCGAAAGAAGAAATGGTTTGAAAAAAATAGAGAAAATACAAATTTAGACAAGACAAGATTGGAAGGTGAAAAGGATTTGATCATAGCCTGATGCATTCATAATAGCAATATAAAAGGTGGAAATGAAAAACTAATTCACTGTATCAGAAAATGAAGGGATAAGAACAAATAGTTGGAAACTGTGGAAGGGAAAAGTTAAGGTTGATAGAAGCAAAAGGTTCTTAAATTGAATTCTTACAGTACAGAACCACTGGAATTAGATGGAATGTTAAGAGAGAGAAGAACTGACCTACTTAACAGTGAAAGAAATTGGACAATAATGAGAAACACATGTAGGAAGAATGCTTTGGGTGTTTTAGGTGCACTGATTGAAGTGCTTTGCAGCTTTTAGTGCTCCAGGTTTTCATGCATCAGGATATGGAAGTCTGTGGGGGTCCAAAAGAGCTGTTATATTGTACAGCCAACATCCTGACTTTGTGTTTGGGCATGGTCTGGTGGGCACCAGCCCTTTCACATGTGCACCTCTCATCCTGGTTTCAAAGGAAACCTCAGGCACAGGGACACAGAGAACCCTGGCATACTCATGCCCGATCCTGGTGTGGGTGAAGTTGGTACCCTATGACACAGCATGGCCCAGCTAGTAAACCTGATGAGGAAATTATGTCACCTGATTTCAGGCATTAACACCATGGATGTCTACTGATGGCATCATTGTACTAATCTCCCCATACAACCACAGGAGAGAAAGAGGCTCTCCTAGAGCATGATTCATCTCACCCAAATGCAGATGCCAGAAACAGGCTGAATGATTCCTGTCACAAAGTTTCTTTCTGTTTTTTTTTTTTTTTTTCTTTGATTGTAGGCAGCACCTGGGCAAGGGGCTCAGATTTTACATGTACATCAAATATGTTTAGGTCCAGTGAGATCAATCACACTGCCAGAGTCAGAGTGCCCCTGTGGGCTGTCCAGGTGGACAAGTCCTGGGATCTTCTTGGTGATATTCAGGTTCATGGCAGCCTCCTACTTGGGTCTGAGTCTGGCTGGTTAGAGTCCTCTCTGAATATTAGGAGGACTAGTCTCTAAAAAGATAGAGCTATGGTCTAAGGCAGTTGTAATCTAAGGTAAGAAGCTCTAGAAGAAAAAAGTTGAAAAAACTGAAGGGAATACATAGATGTGAATGTACTCGCTCTAAAAAGAGTGAAATAGAATTAATTATCACCTACTTTCTGCAAGATTCAGTTTAAAAACATGGTTCTGGAAAATGAAGAAGGCTGAATGACCCTCCTAGTTTTTTTTTATCCCTTCTTCACCATCTTTCAGTCTTTGCAGCCCAGGTGGAGGAATGGCTGAGCTCCATCCTTTCGCAGTAAAAATTACAAGACAGTTTCGTGATATGTGCTTGGGGTTATTGGGCTGCTATGAATTGCTGGCATAGGATTTTTGTTTGTTACCTTTTCTAAAGAATTTCATTTCTTTCTTCTTTTTTCTTTTTTTTTTTATTTATTTTTTCCTTTCCCTGTAAGGCTTCTGGTACATTTGGACATTTGATTATGTATGAAGTCTTGTATGATAGTTAATTAGCATTCAGAAGGAATACTTCAGTCCATGCATATTGTTTGCACAGGTTAAGTATTCCTGATAGGACTTCTTAAATCAGACAATCTGAATTTAACTTAATTAGACCTATGAATACTTATGGAGAAGGTAAAGGGGAGCTTGCCCAAGATTTTGTACCATGGAAATGAGGAGAAGAAGAGGCATGAAGGGTAGGTGTGCGGGAGGGAAAATCACCCCCAATCATAAAATAAAGAAGACAAGAAAAGAGATGTCATGAAATGCTTACAGCTATTCCTGTGCTCTCACTGTAGCAAAGAATGGGGAATGACAAATGTTTTTAGAGCCACCTTTACCTAAGGAACAATCTAGGAAACTTATTGGGTTATTTTTGGAAGGAGAATTAAAAATGTAAGTGGCCAGAAATACTTTAATTGCTAGTACCTCCAGGCACCTGTAAACGTATGGCTACAAAATCTGCTGTGTCATTGCAGGCAGCCCTTTGGATGTATTTTTCCTTTTCCTAAAATTAAGGGCAACAAAAACATTGTAAATAGAACCGTGTTTCATTGTGACATGTTGTTTCATCAGCGCCAAAATGCTCCTGGAGAATATGTCAATTTTGATGAAATTTTCACTGGAAAGGAGCTGAAACCAATTGCTTCAGCTGTCTTGGTTTATTTTGGTAATGATGTCAAAACATTTTGTTTTGTTAAGGTAAAAACATATCATTTTGACTGCACCATTTTAATTAATTGACTTTGCTATATACATATTAATTTTTATATTGAATTTATATAAGTTTTTAAATGGTATATTGTACTGAAGATTGAAGATTATGTTATAATGTTTTCACATTAACAGAATAAAGTATTTTGACATAATTAAATGAAACACTTCAACATCAGGAAACCAAAACAATTCGACACTACCAAAATGAAACATTTGGTAGTTCCAAAAGCCCTAGAAATTTGTGTAGCTGTCAGAAATATGGATATAAGGCAGTTTTGTTTGAGGTCAAGAGAAAATAAATCTTTTAGAAACTGAATTTTGCTTCACAGCAAAATTTCAGTATCTCCTGCCTCTAGAAATCAGATGTATCAAGCCCAGAAGCAGTTCATCTTTTGAGATACACTTCCACTTGCCATTTAGTATCCAGGTAATTACGTGGGGAATATGTGATGCAGAAGATACTAGGTTTAGAAATTAGTAATAAAGTGTCTGGATACATGCTGCTATACACATATCAATTAATCAGTTATAAGGATATGACCTCTACTGTCCTATACTCAGGCAAATGTCTACTAAGAAAAAACAGTTTGTTACAAGTGAGCACAGGATTTCCTTTAATGGGTTGGCCAGTCTATACTTTTCATATGTTCTGTTTCCAGCTGTTATCAAAAGCCAGTGCAAACTAGGCACGGAACTGAAATAGTTATGAATACTGTTATAGCCAAAACAAGAAATAATCATAGGGGACTGATGACTGAAGAATACAGAAAAAAAGGGGACAAGTGCTCATGTACCAGTTGGGTTTTTTTCCACTGGCTTTTTCTCTTTCTTAGTTTTCTTTGAGGTTCTGCAGAAGATACACTTTATTAGTATAAAATAATGATCTATAAATAATAGTGATAACTGGACACTAAGGTGAAAGGCTAGTGCCTTTAATCATACAAATAACCAAACCCTAGATTCATTCTTGCACTGTTATGTTTACTGCACAGTATGCAGATACACAAGTAGATTTTGAGTGCATAGACTGGTTTTAAAGGCAGGGAGGCTGTCATGGTTTACCCCCAGCCAGCAACTAAACACCACGCAGCTGCTCACTCACTCCCCCCCATCCAGTGGGGTGGGGGAGAAAATCGGGAAAAGAAGCAAAACCCATGGGTTGAGATAAGAATGGTTTAATAGAACAGAAAAGAAGAAATTAATAATGATAATGATAACACTAATAAAATGACAACAGCAATAATAAAAGGATTGGAATGTACAAATGATGCGCAGAGCAATTGCTCACCACCCACTGAATGACACCCAGCTGGTCCCTGCCCCCACTTCCCAGTTCCTATACGAGATGGGACGTCACATGGTATGGAATACACTGTTGGCCAGTTTCGGTCAGGTGCCCTGGCTGTGTCCTGTGCCGACTTCTTGTGCCCCTCCAGCTTTCTCGCTGGCTGGGCATGAGAAGCTGAAAAATCCTTGACTTTAGTCTAAACATTACTTAGCAACAACTGAAAACATCAGTATTATCAACATTCTTCGCATACTGAACTCAAAACAGCACTGTACCAGCTACTAGGAAAACAGTTAACTCTATCCCAGCTGAAACCAGGACAGACGCACACTCCTGAAAAACACAGAATAAGGAAGCCTATTTGAGAGAGTCACTGTGTGATGACCTTCTCTCCAAAGCTTTGTGTGAACATTCACTAGTCAAAGAAAAATATGGAAAATAAGAAATACATCTTCAATTTCTGTGTCAGTGTTCAGAAATGTTATAAAACCCTCTAAAAATATGAAATATAGGCATTTCTCAACGAATTTGGCAAATGTTCAAAGAATCAAAAATAGTCTTCACAACAATGCTTATTTTTTTAAGTCAATGGTTTGCTTGGATTTTTTATTAAGATTGCACATTTTGAAAATATATGACCTGACCTCATAAAAAAACACTGTAGTGATACTGTGTAACTCTGTAATAGTATAAAGGGAATTCTCCTTGACCTCCAAAGATTGACAGTCTTGTGTCCTGAAGCATGAGAGTGATGATATTTTCTCTTGCGATATTTTCCTGGATAACAGTCAGCAGATGCTAATCTTGTGCATATACCTGCCAAATCCTTTCTTCAAATTTACAAAGCTTTTTGCCTTATTAAGAGAAATAACACTGTGGAACTCAGAGTTGCATAATAAGCAGATTAATTTTACTGATTGCTGTGTTGGAAAATAATGCCCTTTTTGTCCATTGTAAATCTGCTGCTTTTAAATGTCATTGAGGGCTCCCCTTGTATTGTATGAATAAGCTGGTCTTCCTAATGTGGGGCATGTTTATATACCCTGATGTTATCTTCTTGGCTTCATCTCATGATCAGGACACATCTGACCACTCACTACCAACAAATGTCACTAAAATGTTTTAAGACAGAATATGCCACAAAAGGGAACTTCTGCAATGGTTTTGCTGGTTGCGTGGTTATCTGCTTAAGCTCTCTGTTGTGGCTTGCCAAATTTTTAAAAGGAAAATCTTTCTCTAGAACTATATTCATTTTCCTCTTTCATTTTCTCTTCCCACTGAAGAAGCACTCTCTCAGACTTCAGATGATCCCTTAAGACAAATGGGGGGGAAAGAGAGAGCTTACCTTTAATGTTGACAAACTCCCAAATGTTTAAATTTGAGATTCCATCAATGTGTGAGTTTTATCAATTAAAAAAAAAAGGAAAAAAAAAAAGATATAGGATAGAATACGAAACACCAGGCCAACCATAATCCTACTCTTGTTGATAGAATAATTTCTATCAGGGGTGAAGAATTAATTAGCATCCCTACTCCTTCTACAAGAGGTGGGTAGCAGTGTAAGAAGTTTGGTTATTTAGAAGCATGTGTAGCAGAATGGTTGCCTTGTTCCTATTAACAAAGGTGGGAAAAAAAAATACAGCGAGGAATTTGAGGTAAGAAATAATGAATGGGGTTAGCTGGTTTTATAGTAGACTCCTAAAAAACCCCAAAGATAATCTTGAAGTAAGAAAGTTTAAAGTTTGCCTGCTTTTTGTTCCTACTGTCCCAGTGAGGAACAGCGTGTGTGAGGGGGTGCTTTTGAGTCTTTAATCTTTAATGGAGGAAGTCTTTAGTATAGCTGTAGCTGTGTAGAAAACATGGCAGATGATAAAGCAATTTGCTGTGGAAGGTGGTTAAATAGAAACATCGATGGATTTAAAAAAAAAAGAAAACAAACAAGCAAAAAAAAAAAAAAAAAAAAAAAAAGCTCCAAAACCACAAACAGAAAAAAGCCCAAACATCAAACTCAGATAGTAGAAGAGTTTCTTGTTGGAGAAGAAAGTGTGGGGAGGCTCTGATGATGAGGGTGGTAGAAGAGGACTACCCCCTGCCTGAGGAAGGGCCAGCGTGTTAGGTGAGCTGATGGTTTCCTGACATCAGCATTTGTTATGAGTAAGTGTCCTGCTGGACCTGACTGGATGGAGCAGACTGCTGCTGTGTGCAATAGATCTTTGCTTAGAGGCACCTGGAGAAGAATCTAATAAAATATGATGCTGTAAACTCTGCTTCTGACCCTTTTTTGAGGGTTTCCAAAGCTCTTTATCTGGGCGGAGCATTTCAGATGTGCTGCAGTAGAGCCTCAGCTAAATTGAAGCCTTTGACCTGAGAAATGCCCTGGGTTAACCACTGAGCAAAAATGGCCTACTAGGCAGGAGTTTTAGATGCTCAAAGCTGAGGTTAACAAGGTCAGGAGGTGTGAGCTCATTGGGAATTAACACCGATTCCAGAGGCAAATTCTACAGTTAATTTTCTTTGCAGGTTGCAGATATTAATAATGCAGGAGACATACCCAAACGGATGTAGGCATTAGTATGAAAAAGCATTATTTGCTCAGAGAAGGGACTATCTGAGCAGGAGGAACAAACAAAGGGGAAATGAGATGCATTTGTGCTGAGTTTCACCCTGCTTGCTACTGTACCACCCTGAGGGAGAGGTGGAGGTGAGACAGGAAGAAATCTCTTCCACTGCCGCTACTGAAAATCCTTCTCCATGTGCATAGGAAAGCATAAACTTCAATGCCTTTAGGCCTTTCTTGGCACTAGGCAGTTCACATGTCTTGCTGTAACAAGGAGCATGGCATGTTTGTTCAGATTAGCAGTGCAGTGTCAGTAAAAAGGGCATAGTACCAAACCCCGAGGCCTAGAGGTAAGCATGTGCTGCTCTCTGAGGAGATGTTTTTTAACATATTGTGGTGTTTTATAGAAGAAAGGCTAAGGATTCTGTTTTGCACTCTCTCTTTGTGCAATGAAGATATAGGTAAAATGAAAATCTACCTAAAGGAGGAGTAACGAGGTTGATGTTGTGAGGGTGGAGGCCAGGGGCTTCTGGAGTCCAGGCTCTGCTAAAAGCTGTTCAGACAATTTAGCATGATTGGCTGTACCAAGTGGCCTCCAGAAATCCCTCCTTTCCCTCCTGTATCACCTCTGCTTTGCTCACCAGATGACCCTCTTTCCCACTTGTCTGGACTCATACTCAGAAATTAGTTCTTCTGTCTCCCTCACACCTCTTTCTTCATTCTCTTCCCCGTCACTGTGCATTTGGGTCTAATCCTAGTCCCTTGGCCCTGCACCAGTGCAGAGCAGGACTATTTGCCAGCTCTCTTTCCTTTGGATAGTGGAGCATGGTACAGGTAAGAGCATAGTACCTCACTGCTGTATATGAGGTGCAAATGAACCTTTCTTGGGTGAGAAAAATGGATTTGAATCAGACCAGATTCAATGCATGGCTGGTTTCCTAGTTGCTGGTTTTTTTTAATGGTGTCATGACAAAAGAAAACCCTTTGACCATTCTACCAAAGCAATATAAACTTTTATTATGAACCTGTTCTACTATGGTTAGAAAATCCTATTTGAATAGGTCAGTTTCTTCATATGACTGATAAATTAATCTAGCTCTAAATAGTTTTGGGGTTTTATGGGAAGCTGTCCATATTGTATGCATAAAAATCAGCTGATAGTGGGGGAAAAAGAGAAAAACCTCTGAAATACCTAACTGGTGACTCAAATTTTGGAGCGGGGTGGGGGAAAAAAGATGCTTCCATCTTATAAGACACTGTTTAATACCCTAATATGGCTCATTACCTGGAATTACATTAAATCAGGAAAAAAGAATAGGGTAGACACCCATAGAAATCCTCTGGGACTACCACATGATCTGTCCACTGGGTGTCATTCTTGACCCACATCTGGGTTAACTCTCAGCACTACCTTACATGCTTCAGCAGAACAGCAACTGGAAGCTGAACTGCAAGCTTGAAAGAATCTGTCCCTGTCCTTTCCTCTGGCCTCTATTGACAGAAGGCATTTGCAGCTATATTTCCCAGCAAAAATCTTAACAACCAGTATTCCCTCGTGCTACAAAATCAACTGTCTTAATGTTGCCCATGCGTCCTCTATAATTTAAGATGAGCTACTTGAAAGAAACAAGGATTCCTCCAAAATTTGCAGTTCTTTTCTGCCTACAGAAAAAGCAAGTGTTGTTGCTATTGGGTTTGAGATGTTCTAGCAAAGCCACTCTCTGTAAAAGAATGAGCTTCTCTCAGCCTATGATCCATGCTCAAACCAACTGTGGAGATCATTGCTTTTTCATAATGAAAGAAAAATATTTTTGGTAATCTCTCTACCAGTCTGTGTTTTAGCTACCATGCTTATCTAATACAGAAGCATTTTCCTTTGAAAATTTACATTTAACTTCACTGATGTGTTCTTTCTGGACTCTTGGGTATGAAAGAGTCAGTGATTTTTGCCTTCTTTTGAGAATAAGAGCTCAAGAGCTGTAAACAGCTATGAGTTTTCTCCTTTTGCTAAAAAGCATGAGACAGTTGCACTGACAAGTATGAGCAAAATACACAGTTTACAATAACTCTGAACTATCAGGCAGGGAGGAAAAACAATTCCTCACCTTGCCAGTATGTAGGCACAGAACAATGTTTGCATCTTCAGCAGACTGAAACAGATGAGTTCTCAAAATGATCTGGAGGCTGGTGACAGGAAGAAAGCCTCTGAAATAGATAGTTAATGTTCGGCTTCTGTTTAGGGTTGAGCCACATTCAGGCTGAGGAGAGGGATTCTGCTCTCTAGTCGCAAAGGTGGGAGCCCTGGCAGTCTGGGGCAACGATGCTGTGAGTAAGGCCTTTACCAAAGTTCAGTATAAATTTTCCTCATGAAAAGAAGAAAAATCAGAGCAGGGATGGGCAGGGAGAGTGGGAGAAGGATTTTTCAACAAGCTAAGGGTTATCAAAAATTTTTCCATGAGAGGCTGACCACAAACATTTGCAGCTTAAATAACTAAGGGGAGTAAACCACATCTGAGCCTTAGGTCTTTACAGCAAGTGATGGCATACTAGGATGAATCCCAACTTCTTGCTTCCCTCTCATGCTTCACAAGGATTTCTTCTAAAGATGAACACCTACAGGATCACCTAGGGCTGAGAACAGCACACATTGCAAGGAATCTGGGTGGCATTTTTAATCAATGGCATGCAGCAACCTGTAAAAGAAAAGAAGAAACTAAGGAAATTGTCAATCCGATATTTCAGCTGTAGTAAAGGAGGGCTGATGAGCAATTTTTGTTTGTTTGGGTTCAGCCTGATTCTTCTTTGCCAAGCTGTTTTCTTGCTCTTACGCTAGCTGGACAAGGAAAGAGAGGAAGTACTAGTACAGGAAAACCCCAGTGGTTTTGCAACAAACTTGGTTGTGATTTCTCACATTTGATGAAACTGATGCTTTGTCTTCTCACCTCGACAATGTCTCTTCTGATTAGAATCTAGCAGCATAGTAATGGCCTTAACAAGCTGACACAGATGTTAAAAACAAAAGTTGAGAATGTCAAGAGGAGGGGGGATGACAAGTAACAACAGGAGTTGGGGAGGTGGGAACAAACTGGGCTCTGGGCATAAATTTGCCTTTAAAATGATGGCTTAAAAGGAAGTAGAGATGGAAAATCCTACTGATTTTCTCCAATATAATTCACACAATGTAACCCAGAGAAATACAGAAATACATAGCAGCAGCTCAGTTTTATTTCCTATGAAGTTGGACTTGGGGAAAAGGGAAGCAAGAGGGAAAAACAAAGAAAAATGAGCAATTCTGACTTCATTTTGAATTCAACATGGAAATGTTATGCCTTTTTTTTTATTATTTGAAAAAGTGTGACCATCTATATATCCTTGTTTGGCATGGTTACATTTTCTGAGGGATGAGTTCAGCATACAAGAATTTTAAATATCTCCTTTTCATATGTCACGCTCTATTTCCCTGCTCATCAAGATCTGGCATTATAGTAAAGCTGCAGTAAGCAACGTTTCTAGCACCTGTCTCAGGTGTAGCCCTGCTCTCCTATCTTCCTGGAAAATTATGTGTATAATTCAGGAACATCCTCATCATTCTCAATGCTATCTCTAGCATAAAAGGAAGGATAAGTTATGCAGTCCTAACAATGCAGTATTATTAAGCTTTCTATAATGAGGCCTCAGTTGAATGGAGTATTTTGGAACCTTCTTGAGGGAGGGTTGCTCTTTTTGCCTCTTCACCTGGGAAACATTCTGTGCTTAACTAGCTGGTTCTCTTCTCCCACATATCTGCATTCATTTCAGCAATAACAAAGCTTTGTCTTTTTACCCAAGGAATTGAAAGCACCTTAAAACATACATGGGTAAACTTCAGTAGCCTTTTTTAAGGGAGTGATTTATTATCTCTGTCAGAAAAGTGAAGCAGAGTCTTGCCATTTTTGAAAGCACACTTTTTTCCCCAGAGGGCAATAGGCATCCTAGGCTTCACAACCAGTCACTAACTGGGACTGGAATTAGCTAGCAGTAAGGCAACCGTACTCCTTGGCAACTGAAATATCAGGTTAACTTAACATTTCAAAATACCAGGGATATTCTGAGCTAATATTCCATTGATTCACTTCCTTTACAGATTAAGTATTCACAGCTATGTATTTCGCTTAGATAAAACAGACCCCAAAATGAACGTACTCCTGTTGTTATGCACCGATAACTGGCTGTACAGGTCATTATTTATTCTGTAAATGCAGAAAGCTGATGAAAATGATGCTGCTTTTATTATGAAAATTTCAAAAGTGTGAGGGTTTTTTTTAAATACATCAAAACAAAACTCAGATGAAATCGCTTGGCCTGATTCTTCACTGCCTTATGCTGCTGCAACTTTACTGACATCTGTGGTATTGTAGAGACATACAAATGGTGTAATGAAAGGGAACTCACAACCGTATCTAGTGCTGTTGTCCCCTGTCATAACTTATGTTTTCTGAGCAAGATATGATAGAGATGGTAAACACTGCCTAAAACTAACTTGTCACAATTTCCTTTGCCTTCTCTTCCTCAACTGCCTGAGCGTTATGAATTTTTTCATGCTTTCAGCCAGAAATCACTTACATTTCAATACCTCAGTTAATGGGGTGGTGTTTTTTGTTTGTATTGCAGCTGGTGTCCCAGTGAATTTGCCTGCAGTTAACTTGATGGCCAGCTTGGCTCTGAACTATATGTCATCAGTAATAGGAAGTGACAATCTTGGCATTCCAACTTGATAAATCGACTGGGCTTCCAAATAAGTCAACTTCACCTGTCACAAAGTGTGGAAGACTTTCTGATTTTAAATCTCCAGGATCAAACATTTCTGACAGATCATAGAATCATAGAATCGTTTAGGTTGGAAAAGACCCTTAAGATCATCGAGTCCAACTGTTAACCTAGT